>NC_067169.1:11249771-11584771 GCF_903995435.1 Acomys russatus
AATATTTTGAGATGTGGTCTTCCTGTGTAGACATCAGTCCTAGAACTCAGTATGGAGACCAGGCTGGCCTTGAACTCCCAGAGAGTTCTGCCTACCTCCACTTGTGGAATGCTGGGAATAAACGGACATGCCATCATGCCTTGCTCGCAACTATTTTTAATTCTTGGGCTTGAAAATTATTCTAATTCACTTCATATATCAAATCGCTTCTCTTGTTTATTTTCTGTCTTGTTTCTCAAGCTGTCACTCTTTTGTTATTGCTTTAATTTCTCTCTGATCACACATTAATTCATAGTTTTTCCATTGGTGCTGCACTCTTGGTGGTTTTGTGAAATCTTTCATGTAGTTTACTGCTTTGGGAACTGTACTTTCTAGGTCCTTGTGTGCAGTTCAATCTATCATCTCTCTGTTGTCTTTTTGCTATCACCATCAATCTATGTATGTTTTTGTTCTTGTGCATGACACTTTATGCTTTTCTTTTTTAGGGTTTTAAATTTTATATATGTGAGTGTTTTGCCTGCATGTATGTCTGTCCACCGCATGTATGCAGTGCCCAAGGAAGCTAGAAGACGACATCAGATGCCCTGGATCTAGTTTTCTGGGAACCGAACCAGGATCCTCTGAAAAAGCAACACGTGCTCTCAAGCCCTGAGCCACCTCTCCACTTCATTCTTTTCTTATGCATTCTCTATGTCTTACATTTCTGGATAAGTTTTAAAACATGTTAAGGGCCATGTTTTGGAGAATGTTCTTCTTTTGGCCCCCATTTAGGGCATCATAATTATCCTAGCTCCTCTGCTAACTCTTACTCATGGAGGTTGGTTTCCTTTGATGTTTTATGAGCTCATCCGAAACTACTTTCTTCTTCCACTTTGGTGTTCTCTGTTGCTTTGGTTGGCTCTACAAGAGTAGTTTTTTAAAAGCCTTTTATTTTGAACTATGTAGATTCACAGAAAAGTTTTCAAAGTACTGTAGAGAACTTCCATATACCCTTCCCCAAGATTCCCCTAATATTAACATCTTACATGGCATGCTTATCAAAACAATGAAATTAACTTTGTGATAATACTATAAACCAAAAGCTGTATTTGATGATCACAGCTACCCCCCCCCCCCATACTCACACTGTAGTCTTTTTTCTCTGTTCCAAGATCCTTTCCAGGATCCCACTCTGTATTTTGTGATTGTTTATTCTTAGTGTCCTGCAGGCTGTAACAACTCTTCAGCATTTCCTTTTTTTTTTCCCCAATGACATTATGTGGTATGACACTCTGCCTGGGGAGATGTGAATTACTGTCTTCCCACCCCAGATAGGAAACCAAAGTGCAAATATACTACTGATGTCCAAAGCCTTATTGGAGTAAATACAGGAATATATGGGCCAGGGGTTAGTTATAGGAGCAGAAACGACTCACACATAGCTGTATCACCAAAGCCCACCCCAGCATAGGGGACAGCTCATCAAAGTTGGAAACCTGGTGTGCATTACAAAACCTGTTGATAGTTCAATTAATTTGAGCTTCTTCCAGGCAACTCAGCTGTCCTCTGCTCCTCCCAGGAGCATTCCTTACTGCTTATATGTACTTGCCTAAGGACCTTGATCCTGAAGCCACTGTGGTTGTTTATTTCCTGAGTATAAGAAAGTTTTTTTTGAGACAGGGTTTCTCTGTGTAGCCTTAGCTGTCCTGAACTCACTTTGTAGGCCAGGCTGGCCTCGAACTCACAGTGATCTGCCTGCCTCTGCCTCCCGAGTGCTGGGATTAAAGGCGTGCGCCACTACGCCCAGCCTAATACAGAAGGTTTTAAATTTGGAGGAATCTGCTTCACAGCACCTCCACACTAACGTTCCTCAATGTAGAGTGGAGTGATGTTTTCTCACGGTTGGACTGCGATTATACCACAAAAATGAGATTTTCTCATTTTCGGTATATCGGAGAGTTCCTGGTGTCAGTATCTTAATGAGTGCTGATGTTGAATTTGATCACTGGATTAAGGTAGTGTCTGCTAGATTTCTTCATTGTAAAATGACCATCTTTCTTGTCATTCTCCTTGTGGCTAATAGGTCAAGACAGCTACTTGAAGACTATGCAAATCATATATTATCTCAAACTCATCTATTTTTAATATCCAGAAGGAGAATTTTCAGAGTGGCTTTGCTTTTGTCTCTCTAAGCTGGCTTATACACTGGGTAAATTTCACCATAATGTTGTTATTAATTTATTGTCCTGGAGCTTTACACCTTAGTTGTTAAAAAGAAATTAGTACTCCAAATTCTGTATAGCCAAATGATGGCTTTGAGTTCTGGCAGCATGTGTATTTTTATATAACATATATGTTATATAAAGGCTTTACGTACTCGTGTGTGTGTGTGTATGTGTGTTATACATGCACAGACTTAGCCAAAAATACTTCATTGTTAGATTTCTAGACCAGTGGGTAGAGATTACTAATCCTTCTAAGTCTTCTTTGACTTCAATTGTGGCCTGTTGCATAGATTCCATAAGTAGAGGGGACAAATTTGTATTCTCCATCCCCAGTGGCCTTGTCTCACATGCCTGAGTGACTAGTGAAACACAAGTTCTTATATTCAGGGGCTTTGGTTCAGCTTGCCTTAATACCTAAGATAATTTCTAGGTCTTTCTTCTGTTTTCTTTCTAACTCAACTGGAGTTTGAACTGCTGCCTACTCTATAATTGTTACCGCATGCAATCTCTAATACTCTCTAAAATTACATGTGAAAAAATACTGACTAGACACATTATTCTTAGGGACTAGCATATTATTATTAGCATGGATGCTGAAGTGGATTTGGTAGTGTTCATATAGGCCTGATTAAAATGAGAAACTCTATTTAAAAATTGTAATCAGTCTCAGGACATTTTTCTTTTTCTTTTTTTTTAAAAACAGCCCATTCATATCAACTTGAGTTTTATATAATGGTAGAAAAAATACTTGACATTTTAGAATAAATAAACCATATAATGTTCCAAAAAAGATAGGATTTTTCTTATGTTTCTAAGGAGTGGAAAAAGGAACAGCTCTTTTCCTAGGTTGTACATGGACATATATCATTTATATTATGCTTATTTTATTTCTTTTTTCCATGATTATGTTCTTGTGGGAGTGGGTAAATCATTAACAGTGCAACTACCATTTTATCCAGAATTACAATGTGCTAATGGGCTGTTTTCTAAATGAAGATTCTGTGATTTAACAGCAAGGCAGCTATGTGGCCACATGGTTGCTAGCAAATGACCCCGTTAGTGCCACCCATGCTTCCCTCTTTAATTAGAGTTCAGCTTATGTTTTAAAAAATTGGAACAGTAAGCAAATGCTAATTTGTAGGTCCTCAGACAGAATTATGATGTAAAATTGAGGGTATAAAATAAGAGGCTATTTAGAGCAGGAGGGCACCTTAGGGCAGGATCTGCCTGGTGGCCTTATATGCAAGTAAATTTTGCAATCAAAGGCACTGGGGGTCATGGCATGCCTCACAGTGTTGTGTTGAACCATGGATGTTTATGTGTTATGCATAGCAGACCCCATAGCAAGTAAAAGAGGCCCAGAGTTGAGTGTGCTGTCCTTGAGCGATTTCAGCCTTCACTGTTCTCTTAGATTCCTTGTTTGGGGCTTCAAATCTGGAGTTTCCACCCGTTTTGGAGTAGGTATCTCTCTGGTGGTACAGTTTGAATTGTTTTACTCACTTAATAGTTGAAATACTATTTGGGTATGTGTGCCTGTGTGTGTATGCATATCTCAGTGTGCTGGTATGCATTCCTTATGTCTGCCTATGTGGAGAGCTCAGTAGTGCATTACGTCTTCCTCTCTGTCTTACTGTCTTGACACAGAGCCTCTCACTGAATTTGAAGATTATTATTTTGGCTAGGCTGACTGGTGAGATATGAGGATCTGTCTCTCTTCAACCACCCAGTGCTGGGATTATGAGTATGTTTTTAGCTATGCCTAGCTTTTTATATGAGTGCTGAGATTTTGAACTCAAGCCCACGTGCTTGCATGTTAATTATCCTTAGCCAAATAAGCCATCTCCTTAGCCCTTGTTACGGTGCTAGTAATAGAGTATTCATTTTCTTTTCTTTTTGAGATGAGGTCTTTATTTTTGTGTTTGTTGAAGGACAGTTCAACAACATATTACCTATGAATAATAGTAGCTAACCCTGATTTTTTTTAAACAAGCTAATTCTATGTAACAAACACTGTAGAAAATTCTTATACATATTAGTATATATTCATTCCATATAGCACCCAAACAAAATTGGTACGATTATGACTTATTTAGAAGTTAGGAAAACTGAGAAGACAAAAAGTTTTAGGATGCTACCTAGGATCATATTCAGTTATAAGGCTAAGATTTATGCCATGCAGTTTAGCAGTTCCATCATATGTTAAAATTTTGATCATGCTAGCTAAGGTTTTATTTTGCAGTACCTTAGATTATTCATCTGTGAAATGAGAGGTTACTAGACCCATTAAATGAATTAGTGTATGCTAAGCACCAAGCCATGAAATAGCCATGGTGTTAGTTTTATTTACTTCCCCTTTCTATTGGTCACATGGAAGTTACACTCTAGGTGTAGAAAGTATGAGACCTTTGCTTTTCCTGTTACCATTTTGTTTGATTTTATCTTTTCTAGAAGGCTGTTGTTTAGAATGGGGCTAAGATTTTTAAAACTGCTTGGTATATGTTCCTTCCTTTTTTTCTTGTTATTGTATTTATTTTTAGAATTTCTATTTCTAGAAGGCTGTTGTTTAGAATGGGGCTAAGATTTTTAAAACTGCTTGGTATATGTTCCTTCCTTTTTTTCTTGTTATTGTATTTATTTTTAGAATTATTTCTATTTTCCTCATATTTGAAATACTGATTTTTTGTTTTCTGTGTATATTCTGAGTATTTACCTGCATGTGATTATGTACCATGCGCATGCCTGGTGCCCATGGAGGCCAGAAGAAAGCATCAGATGCCCTTGGAGCTGGAGTTCTAGATGCTTATGAGCCACCATGTGGGTACCAGGAACTGAACACAAGTCCTCTAAAACAGCAGCAAGTGCTTTTAACCACTGAGCCATTTCTCCAGCTCTTATTTTGCTTTGTTTTAAAATTAATTCAATGTGTATTACAAATATGTAGGCAATTCTATACCATAAAACAGATACCTCAGTAATAAATATAAAAGAAAATGGGATGGAGAGATGACTCAGGGGTTAAGAATACTTGATTCTCTTGCAGAGGACCCACGTTCAGTTCCCAGTACCCTCGTGGCAGTTTAAGAGCAGTCTGTAACTCCAATACTAGGGGATCTGACACTCTTCTGGCCTCCACATGCACAAAGCATACACATGCTGCACCTACAAACATGCAGCAAAAACACTCATATACATGAAATGAGATGAAATAAAATAGAAAGATTCTTATAAATATTTAAGAAAAAAACTGGAAAACAACAGATTTGAAAATGGGCTGGTACACAGAGTGTATCCACTCTAAAATCCCTGTTGCTAACTACCAGTGAGCCACGGCTTGGCCTCTGAGCTTCTCAGGAAGTAGTGTGAAATAGGAGGCTGAGAGCACTTACATGGTGCCTGGGGTTTCTAAAGCAACAGTAAATCAGTGGCTGAGGGCAAAGAATCCTAATGCAGAGTCCACGCAAGACATTCTCCTTAAAGCACTCACAGGCAAGTAGGTAAGTGGTTGTTTTAGTAGCTTGCCTGCTAGATACTTAAAGATGAGCTCCAGTTGGCTATTTCTTATCTTATTACTTTGAAGAAAACAATGGCTTCTTGCCAGAATGCAAGTCAGTCAAAGCAGTTTTGCTAGCAGCAGTACGTGTCAAAACCCAACTTCCTAAGGCCAGTTTCACATGAGGAAAATGTAGAGTGTGGGACATGGTAGATTATATCAATCAGTCATAGCCACAATTCTAATGTGTAACAAATGGTCTCAAAACATGTGGCAGATATGCATTCTCTTAGCTCACCGGCCTATGGGTTGCCTGGGGTTGAGCTGGGCCCAGCTAATATCACTTTGTTTCATATGGTCTCAATGTATGAGAACCAATTGCTGGATCCAAAGAAAGAGGAAGACATATCCAGGATTGTCGAGTACAATTTATTGGGGGCTTGTATACAGAAAGATGTCATGACAGGTAGATCCCTGCATTATGAGTTAGTAGGCAGGGCCTTATACAATGGCCAGGACATAAGTGACTTCATACAAACCACAATGTACCTGCTTTCTCTCAAGCTCATGTCATGGATGTCAGGCATATTTGTGGTGCTGCAGTCTGGGTTGTAAAGCTCCTCATACCATTCTAATGATTGTGTCTATTTATAGTGTGCTGGGAAACTATGTGGTAAAAACAAACTAGGGTTGCTCAGAGGCACTCATGGTAGTTATACTCAAGATGGCTGTAGCGAGGTCCTGCTGAGTCCCTCTACTGTCACTCTCCTCTGAGGAGCAGCAGGTTATTAGGCATGGATTCTTGTCATCAGCCAAGTGTCATCCGAGAATGAGAAACATGGATGCCTTCTTGAAGACTCAGGGATACTTTGAGTTGTGTCCTATGACAAACTCCATTGGCAAGGTGAGGGAATTAAATTGGGCCCCTTTAGAGGTTGGGACAGCATACACAGGCAAGGCTGAAGATACAAGGAAAGTGAAGTATTGAGCGGAGTGATGGAATATATCACAGAAAATTGGAAGGGACTGTAAACACCATTTACCACCACCTCCCACACACATGTACATACCACCAGGCACGTAATCCTGCTGCTGCTCTGCAAGTTCAGTTCACCTCTGGGGTAGATTAGGGATCAAACAGCTATGGTTACAGCTAGTCGCTTTTGCAACAAATAAGGTTTATGCAAATTGGAGACTCCAAAGGACAATTCTGTGGTCTGGAAAGAACTATGGGAGTAGTGCTTGCCAAACCTGCCTACTCCTGAGAATTTGCCTGGCGTCTGTAATGGGAAAGAAGTTAAGACTATGACTGAAAACCAGATTACCCCTTTTGTTTTATTTTAATCCACTCATGCTCTTATTTTTCTTTCTTTCTTTCTTTTTTTTTTTTTTTTTTTAAACTAAAAAAAAGTATCATTGTGACTGGGCACAGTGGTACATGCCTTTAATTCCAGTACCCAGGAAACAGAGACAAGTCAATAGTGAGACCCTGTCTAGAAGTGTTTGTTATTGTGTGTACGTGCGAGGTGTGGGTGCAGACGTGCCCTGGCATGAATGTGGAGTTCAGAGGACACATTTTAGGAGTTGCTTCTCTTCTGCTGTGGGATCTGGAGTGAGCTCAGGTTGTCAGGCTTACATAGTAAGTATTTCTGCCTGCTGAGCCATCTCACCAGCCCCCCTTTTTTTATTTCCTTTTATAAATAAGACCCACAAAATACCTAAGAGCCAATCATAGAGAGCCATGCGTACTTTAGACAGGATGCCATTGGCATATGACTGTCTTCTTTTACTTTTAAAACTGCTGCATATAGGGATGACACTTTTGGGGGGTTGTCTGCTGGAGTTTGTTATATAGTCTGCACGTACAGTGTGTTAAAAACAAGGCAGGAGCAAGTTCTTATTAGACTATTTGGACTAAATGGGATTTTTTTTATCATGTTGCAATATTTAAAATTTCCAGCCACTGACAAAATGTAGATGGTTTGCCTCCATTGAATCTGTGACTGTTGATTCAAATAATTGAGTTTGAAGCCCAGTACTGTCTTCTCCAAAGCTCAGTCTTCATAGAAAACCCACATTGTAAAATTGGCTGCAGTGAAATTTTTCTATGGATACTTTGATAAAGTAGATTTTTAAAGTAATGAATTTTTAAAGATTTAAGCATGCATGTGTGCCTTTGTGCATGTATGTATACATGTGTTCTGGTGTCCATGAAGATGAGAAGAGGGTATCAGATCCCTTGGAGCTGCAGGTATAGGCAGTTGTGAGGTGCCTAATGTAGGTGCTGGAATTTGAACTCGGATCCTCTGCAAGAATAAGAAGAATGCTTAACTAGTGAGCCACCTCTCTAGCTTTATGAGATAGATTATTTTTTGTTCCTAGTAATTTTTGGAATTGTATCTTGGCATAGGAGACCTAGTTGCTTTGATGGCTAGTCATCAACTGGACATAATCCCAAGTCTGCTACACAGTGGTAGCACTGTGTCACTGGTAAGAGATGTAGTAGACTTCAAAATAGTTAAGATATTTGGGCAAGGATCTTCAGATTTATTCTGCTACTCTCCCTCTTTCTTTCCTTTCTGAACTTCTGACCCAAATGTGCCTTCATGGTCTCCAAGTTAAAAGCATATCTACCTCTGTCCTTCATTCCCCTAATCATCTGTGATTTCTTTTCTTCTGACTTAGCACGTTTATTTAGGTCAGGATTGATCGAACCCTTCCTTTCCTTAATTGCTCCAAGTGTCTATTCACATATAGACACACACATATTCATATAAACACAAACACATCTCTCTCTCTCTCTCTCTCTCTCTCTCTCTCTCTCTCTCTCTCTCTCTCTCTCTCTCTCTCACACACACACACACACACACACACACACACACACACCATCTGTGATACAGCTTATGGGATTTTGTGAACCATAAGCACCGAGAGTATTCTATAGACATCATTGTAAAGTTGTACATACAACAACAAACAAACAAACAAAAACAAAAACAAAAAAACTGAAAAAAATCCCCAAAAACTGGATTCTTATGCAGATTCTGAAAGTGATCTGTTGGAAGAAAATTTGGTGTGTTTTTGTGTTTACAATAAAATACATTACAGTCTCAGCAAGAACAGGCCATTTTGATAAACAAACAGACCAAAATAAGGAAAAGACTCATCTAAAACCTCCAAAGTACATATTTTAAACTAAAAACTAAATAGAAGGTGCTCAGTAGAGGAAATGTGATAGTAAACCAGGGAATAATTAGCTTTACAAACATACCATACACATACCGAAGCAGTGAAGAGAGCAAGGAAATAAAGAGAGAGATAACCAATGGAAATAAAGTGATAGCAAATCATCCATCTTTTTTCTTTCTTTCTTTTTCTTCCTTTTTTTGAGGGGAGTGTTGAAGATAGGATCTAGGATTTGGCAAACGATAAGTATATGCTGCACCATAGAGCCATTATACCTCCAATTCCTAAGAATTTCTTTTCTGAATTGAAGGGGGAGGGAATCTGGAAATCAGGAGAATTCCTGTCCAAAGAAAATATAAGAAAAGATATAGCTGTACCTTGTTAAGAGGCTTTAAAGGACTCAGAAAAGACCCTTACAAACATCAAAGGAAGATGGGCATAAAACCAGCAGCCCAGCAGCAGAGCCATTGACCTAGAAACTAGAAAGCCATGGCCACAGGTGATGCAAGGATGTGCTGGATCAAATCTTCAGTGCTCCAAGGGAAAACAGAGTGAGGACAAGTTGCTGTTTTTGTACATGGGTCATGAGAAATGCTTTCAAAACTTCAAGAAAATGGAAAACAACATCTTTAACAATTGTTCAAAGTAATAAGTTACTTGAATAAGTTGGTAAAGAACATGAAGAAAAAAATTAAAAGAGCTCAAGGGGAGATGACCTCTTAATTAAATGGAAGAACACTGACCATTCAGATAGGTTTCATAGACATGTGTGCTTATTCATGGAAATGGAAAAGTAAAACATTTCTGAGAGGTGAATGGCGTTATTTAACAGTTTAAAAGTACATGATATGGTTTATACCACCAGTAAAATTACCAGGACAGGGAGACAGCCTACAGTCTTCCATGTCATCTGGGAATAAAATTGTTTTTCACCTTAATCTTTGCTAATTAGGTAAATAATGATTTGTGATATTTTAAGACAATTTCAAGTTACTACACAGTAGAATTCAAATGTAGTTATAGACTTTTAAGAGCAAACCACTAAGTATTATAGTCTTTTGTAAAACATGAGCAGTATTAGGAGATAACAATAGCCAATTCATGAAAAATAAAAACAATACATGGTGACAGGGAGAAAAAAAGTCCTGGAAGTTGTGATCATAAATGTCAACTCCATGCTCCTCACTGGGAGTATGCTGACATATTCTATCTGCCTTCAGTCAGCCACTATCATCTCTTCTCATCTAATTCCTTGAGCCCCTTTTGGCCCTGAAGTATTTGGGACCAGAAAGCATTTTACATCTTGATGCTTTTATATCATGAATAGTTGTGTAAACTTTATCAGTTGACCATATTTAATCCCCAAACCACAAATCTGAAATGTTCCAAAATCCACAGCTTGCTGAGCACTGAAAGGATGCTTTTAAATTTTTGCATTTTTTTCCTGGCAGTGGTGGCACATGCCTTTATTCCCAGCACTTGGAAGGCAGAAGCCATTTGTCTTTGTTTCTTTGACTTGGCTTTGTTTCTGGGCTGTGACCAACTCTAGGATGCAGGTAGTGAGAGCTAGGAGTTAAGTCATTTCCATTCCTTTCTTTTCCTCTATCAGTTGCCAAGCTGTTTGGTATTCAATATTTGTCAATGAAATGAAAACATAATGAAAAATACATGTATCCAGAACACACAAGAAAAAAATACAATTTTCTAACAAGCTTATTTATCAGTTAGTCATTAAAGCGATATCATCATTCATGTTGAGTTCAGATTTAGGGGGGGTTGCTATGGTTGAAACATAGGACCTTTCAATTGTTCTACTACCTAGCCCTTATGAAGAAAGAAAAAGAACTCATGGATTTGACAGTGAGGAGGTCGAATGGGAATGCTTGGAAGGAAGAAAGGGAAGGGGAAATGATGCAATTATATTATAATTTCAAACAATAAAAATTATTATATAAATGGATACTATCCATTGCTGTGAGCTTATTTATTGGTAATAGGAGGGTGAATATAATGTCTTATCATATAAGAAAATTCTTTAAAATGTTCTTTTCTTTTGCCCCATGGCTTATATTTCTGAAAAATAATCTAAAGGGAATACTTATAAGTATAGACAAATATTTATGTACACAGGTACTAATAGTGATATTATTTATATAAAACTGAAATAAAGCCATGGAATATAAAATGATGGAGCTGTGAAATAAAATTTTGATTTGGAAAGACTGATAACAATGAAATATTGTAACAGTTATGAGGAAAAAGGAGTTTATAAAATATATTCACCACTATTTAGAGAGTAATGAACAAAGTCCTGTATAGAAAACAGATTGCAAAACAGAGTATCATGCTTATTTGGTTGTATTAAGTGGCAGAAGTATGTATATCCTTCTTCCTTCCTTTCCTCTTTCCTCCTTCCTTCTCATCTCTCTTTCTCCATCTTTTCTTCCCTCTCTTCTTCCCACAGTGAGGACAGGTGGACTAAGCATTTGCTCTTCCATGGAGCTATAACCTCAGACCCTGCTTTTTTTTTTTTATCTTATTTTTATATATTATTCAAATTCTTTACAATGGCAAATATATCCTTTATACTAGATGAAGTCTTTAAAATGACCCTAATGGTATTATTTGCAATTGTTTGATAGCAGTAAGTTGAATTTCTGAGTTGCTTATAAGCACATGGAGGGTACAGGTCCCCATGTTATATTGAGCCCATGTGTGAGCAGTCAGTACTACAGGGTTTGTGGGGTGTCACCGTCCACATAACTTGTGCTGATTGTCACAGCCTTTAAAACAGCTAGCAATAAAATGAGAACCAGTCACGAGATAAGCAGGGTAGCACCTCAATACTTTTGGAGGTGGAAACAGGAACGCTGGGAAATGGAGCTGAGCCTGGGTTACACAGTAAGATACTCCCTCCATTAAAGCTAAGTAAGTGGGGTTTACCTGGAGACATGATCTGTGAACACAGGATAGTTTCAGTACAAAGTAAGGTAGCAGAAAATGGAGACCTTTGCTAGAAAATGAAATGCCTGTGTATCCATTTCTACTCATATTGCAAGTTAATCACCATCCCCCAGATTTCCATTTGCTTTTCCAAAAAGGAAATGTTCACACAATTTAAGAAACAATACCAACAAAAATCACTGTCACATCAATTCATTTAAGTGCATTGTCCCAAATGGTGGAATTATACCTGAATGTTTTAAAGACTGTCTAAAATTATGCCTCTGTGAAGAATAGCTGTTAATAATGTACAGCAATTGCTCTCAACTGTGTGAAAAGATCTTTTTGTTTGGCTACATTCAAACAGCCCTTGTGTTGAGTGCATCAAGACATAGTGAATTTCAAACTAGATAAATTAAAATTACCATGTACATTCCACTGCATGTCAAAACAGGAAAAGCCATAGCATTTGATGTGAAATAAGATGAGACTAGTAATAAAGAAAGAATAAGAAGCTGCTTAAAGTTATTTGAATAAGAAATCGGGGTCAATGATTTTCAATACAGATGCACCTCTCTTTTAGAAAATATATCCAAAAAACAAGATTTACAAAGCAGATGTATTTGGCAGTAATTATACTGTCATAAGCTTCTTTAGTTTCAAAGAGATATATTTCAAGGGTCAGTGTGTTCATTGCTGTTAAGATCTTGACAGAAATTGGAAGAATTTACAGCTAAGATGTTGGGTGTCACTGCCAATTACAGATGACCAAAATGAAGGTAGCCCATCTATATGTGGAACAAGGAATGAAAGAAGACATCTGATTTGATTTCTAAAAATTGCGTATTGGTGTGGTTTTGAGATCTAGCCAGTTGATAAAGGAAGGCCCACCTGGAGCTTGTTAGTTTATCCCTTTATACTTATTCTCTGAATATGACTATTTAAAACAAGCAAACCATTTTCCCTAGCCATTCTGCAGACAAGTTCTGAGATTTCAGAGTCATTAAAAATAGTTCCCTGTCCTCCAAGATAAATTAACTTTAAGAGGAGTAACTTGTCCCATTTAATACAGCTTGAAACAATCTCCATTATAAGATGTGAATACTAAAAAGTGCTCTCATTTCTCATTTGGAGGTCCAGTCACTATGTTAACTGCTTTTCATAGCTTGCTAACACAATCCTAGGTTTTCATGTCCTTAACGAACAATTTATTATGCAAGGCTTAGAATATACCAAGGACGATGTAAAGTGTTGTAGATTTAGCACACCAAATAGATAAGTAGCCCTGGCCTTTGTGTACCATACGTTTTAGATGGTATGCAAAGTCATTAAGAAAATTATACATAGGCTAAAATGTAATGGATAGCACCAGAAGAAGACAGCAGGGAAGGGTTAGAGTTCTAGACTTTTAACAGGGTTGATCAGGGAAGGCCTTTTAGTGAAGAACATCATCTAAGTAGATGAGAAAATTCCCAAGCTCTAAGCTGCCGGAATTTTCTCAGAGAAGAGTATCATGGCTAGAAGAAATGGCAACTGTAGAGGCCCATGCCTGGCTTCTTTGAGGAAGATCAAGAAGCACAGTTTGGAGGGTACAGGAGGAAAGAATTAGAGTCATAGAGGAGGAGTTATAAGGGACAGGAGACTGGAAGGGCCAGAGCACCTTAGTTGGCCCTTGAGACTATCAAGAACGTTTTGGCTTCTTACTTTGAGAGAAATGATAAGCCCTAAGAAGATTTAACAGGATAGTGGCATGGTCATACAGATATCTTGAAAGGAAGTATCCAAAAGGAAGGAAACCAAACTTCCCTGACACAAATGCTCTTTTCCAGTTTTACTGATGGTAATGAAGGCTCAGAGGAGAGAACTAGTTTTTTCCACTTACTAGTGAATTATTGGGACTTAAATTTTATTGCATGTCTGAGTAATTTTACAGTTTGTGCTCCCCTACCCCTACTAAACTACACCATTTCCCAGTTCAAAACAGGTTCCTGGCCTTGGCAGGCAATGACGACGTTCCTATAGTCCTAAGTGACCCTTTTCCCTTTGCCTCTCCTCTGGAGTCCGTTGGTCTCACTGACAAAGTCACTATGTTGCATAGCTCTTGAGGAAACCACTTATAGTATATGTTCATGTTCAATGTATTCTGTGAAGATGGTACTGCCTAGCTATGTGGCCATATGTAATGTCCTAGCTCTCTGATGAGGTTGAAGAGCTTTGTAAATGGTTTTGAATTACATTTATGCCTTAGCAGAATCTCTGGGCAAGTGTTTGTATTAGCACTCTCTCCTGACATATATCCCACCAACTAACTCTTCCATCCTCCGCTGTCTGGCAATATCTTTGTCCAATAGTATGCCATGCCTGGATGTTAGTGACAATAAAGGAGGTATTTCTTTGGCCCTCGGGTACGAGAGAAAGCCTGAGGGAGTGCGGGATATGAGCAGCCATGTGCAACTTCTGATTAGAAGAAGCAAAACACATTTTATTTGATGAATATCAAATTGAAAGAAATATAAAAGGTGCTAACAGTCATCCAAACTGCTGCTTAGTTTAATTTAGGCTCAACCAGATATTTTTGTAAGCTTTAGAGCCTAAGGCTTAGGCTCTTGAGACCTTGTTTATGCTGAAACTCATTTTTTTAAAAGTTTATTTGAAAGACACTGCTTAGAACTTAATTATTTGAAATGTGAGAAAATATTCTGAGGTCCAAAGCTTTAAAATGAAGTTTTGATTCACCATTACTTGACTAGATGATTCTAATGGAATTAAAGGTTGTCAAGTTGTTTAGCATTTCATGGTTCAGAATTCTGAATAGTTACTTCACTACACTAGAGAGCTTGGCATCCTGTTTTCAGTCTTATGGCTTTAATTACAAAATTAAAATCGTGTTAGTATCCTTTCTAATATTAACTAAATAATACTGTTATTAACATAGTATTAAAGTGTAGAAAATGTTAGTGCTAGGAATGTAGTCCAGTGTTTGTAAAGACAAAAATAGTTTGACATTGGAATATTTAAGAGTATTAATATTAATCATTGAGATAAATAGAGTTATTAGATGAGGGTTTTCTTTTTAAGATTTTATTTTTTTATTTGTAATTATGTATGCAGATATGTGCTTTTGGGCACATGAGTGCAGTACTCATAGAGGCCAGAAGAGGGCATCAGATCTCCTTGAGCTGGAGTTATAGGCAGTTTATGGGTGCTAGGACCTACACCTGGTTCCCCTGCAAGAGCAGCACATGCTAACCCACCCACGAGGTGGTTTTTAAAGTATATTTTCTTTTCTCCTCACTGACTGGACAGGAAGTTATGAGATGAGATGTTGGTATCAGGTCTCATTTCAAGTTCTCTGGAGTTTTAGGTGAGGACTGGCTATGATTGGTGGAAAACACACATTTGTTTTTGTGGCTTTACAAAGCTAATATAGCACGTGAAGAAAACAGGTTGGCAGTTCCTTAATAGCTTAACACTGATTACTATGCAGCCCGGACATTGCATTGCTGAGTATGGGTATCCCTCCCTAGCGTGTTCCCAGATCAGCATGGCAGCATATATGTGTAATCCCAGCACTCAGGAGGCTGAGGCAGAAGGATTAATGTGAATTAGAGACCAGCCTGAACAACAAAGTAAATTCAAGGCTAGCCTGGATTATGCAGCAAAACTCTATCTCAAACAAAGCAAGACAAAACAAAACAGGTATTCAAACATTTTCATGTATTCATGACAACCCTGTCTACAATAGCAAAGGTTGGCAAGAATCTAGCTGTCCGTGAATACGATAAGAGAAATATAGTATGTTCATACAATGCAATATTATTCCACCATAAAAAGGAATCAAGTACTTAGATATGCTGCCATGTGGATGAACCTTGAAAAAATGGTGTTGCATGAGCAAAGCCAATAACAAAAGGCCACATATGATTCCATTTATGTGAAATAGTAAAAATTGGTAAATCTGCAAAGATAGAAAGCAGATTAGAGCCTGCCATGGGGGGAAGAAGGCTGGTGGGAGAAAGGAAAGTAGAGTAGCTACTTAATGGGTATGGTATTCTTTGGAGTGATCTAATGCTTTGGAACTAGATAAAAGTAGCAGTTGTACAGCATTACCCACACCCTAAATGTCAGTTATGGTAAGTTTCATGCTGTTTATATTGTATCACAAAAATAGAATATGCTACTATTTTGCAAAGTTTTTTTTCTTGTAAAGTTTGTTCAAGTTTGGCAAGAGGGTTCGAATCCTAAAGAACACAGGAACTGCAGGGCAAAATAGTCATAGAGTCACCATTTGGATATCTGAGTGGTGAGGCATGGACTTCTGGGTGGAGGTCATGAGATGGAGACCCACCTCTCACTCTATCCAGCCATACAGGCAAAACCACAGGGCTCTGGGGTAGGCCTTTGTTTCTACTTGGGGTGGCTTAGTTGTGAAGCTCTCATATAAAGCCACGGAATGCTGTGGGATACTGTACTGTTTAAAACAAGAATACAGAGAACCCAACAGATATAAATTTGAGCTGCAGGGAAGCCAGGATAATTTCAGTTTATGCAATGAAAAGGAAAATAAACTTTTATGATCTAGAGGTACTATAATAAGTTTAGTTCAAGGTCTATTGAAAGTTTCTAGCTACTGCTGTCTGTGTCTTTTTTTTCCCTTCTCCCTCCTCCCTCCTTTCTTCCCTCCTTTCCTTCATTTCCCCCCTTTTTTGTTCTTTTTCCCTCCCTCCTTCCTTCCTTCTGTTTTCTTCCTTCCTTTCTGTTGTGGGAGTATGCTACTTGCTCTCCTTTTGCCATGTTCTACTTTAAAATACTTTCTATTTCAGATAGTGAAAGGGACAATTCCTTATTGTGGAAATGCAGAAAAATTAAAAATATATTTTATGAAAAGGAAGCAATCAGAGATAATGCCCTTGATGTTTTGCATGTATGTTCCCCATGATTGTTGGGGTTTTCCCTGTTATTATGTATTCTCTCATATACTGAGTTTTAATGGGATAACAGCGTATCAGCATTACTAGTATCATTGATACCAAGAGGTACATTATTAATGGTGTTTCATTTTATACATGGTCATGACTGTTTATTCCATTACTAGTGCAATAAACGGTCCACGTCTCTCCTTGCAAACTCTCTTCTATGTTCACTTAGTCCTTTGTCAGGGATGCTTAGTGACTCAGAGTTTCTAAAATTGTGTTGACTCATTTCAGTTTTCAAAAAAGAGGTTAATAAAACGTCCTTGTTAATTTTCTGTGTGTATAACAAAATGCCTGAGACTTAGTAGTTTACAAAGAAGCAAAGAAGCTCCGAGTTCTAGAGACTGAAAAATCAAAGAATGTGTGTGTGCTGTGTGACAGATGATATCATATAGCATGGCAGAGTAAACATGCTAGCTCAAGACTCTGTTCCTTCTTTGATGAAGCCACTAATGCCTCCTTTGTAGCCCATCCTCATGGACGTATCTAACTCTACTTCCCTCTCCAAATAACAGTAGCATGAATTTGGAGTTTTAAGTTCCCAACACATGAATTTTAGGCAATTTATTCAAACCACAGAATGGACTGCAAAGAGAAAAGAGGTCCATACAAACTCTGCTGAAGGCCGGAAATCATTAATAGAGTTCCTGCCTAACATGTACAAGGCATTGGCTTTGGTCCCTAGCTCTATAGACACGGAAAGTTCCATTCAAATCACAAGTCCTTAAAGTAAGTTTTTTCTAAGCCTCTCTTCTATCAGTCTATCTTCTTTTCTAGCAGAAGAGTATGTCAAGTAATACACAGAAGCATAGGCTAGGTGCTTAGGTTCACATTTTGCTTTTGGAAATTGAGCTGATTACTTAACATTTTAGTGCCTCCATAGTCTTATTTGTAAAGTATGAGTAATAATAGTACCAACCTTTTCGGTCAGGTGAGATAACCCATGCCAAAAGTTTCTGTGGCACAGGACCTGGCATAGAGCTAGTCTTCAGCAAATGATGGAAGTTGTTATTGCTAGTACTTCATTCATTTGGTCTTGCTAGCTTGTAGCCTTGAGAGCTCATTTCGTGCTTGGACAGCTCAACTATAGTACAAAGTCTGAGAAATTCAGATGCCAGTGTACCTTTTATATCCCACAAAGTATATCTCTTGCCAATGTTACTGATTGATTGACCTGAATTACTGACATTGAGGGATGCTTTTTGTTGAACTTGGCCTTTGTTAAAAATACAAAAGCAAAGAAGAAAAGTTCAGTAGCCTGAGCTGTACGTAAAGTTCCTTTGGATAGGAGCAAGAGCATGGATTCTAGAACAGGAAATTCCTAATTAGGATAACCTGGCATGCATGCATGCATTCATTCATTCATCTACCCATCCATCCATTCATTCATATATTTGCATTCATATTCTCCAACTCCCCCCTCTCTGTGTATGTATGATATTTGGTCTCTATGTAGTCTAGGTTGACCTTGAATTTTTAGCAATTCTCCTGCCTCAGCATCCCAGACCTTTCTAGTGTACCACCATACATAGCTTTCTGAGCTCCTTAAATGATAGTGATAATGATTAGAAATATCCAAAAGAACCAAAGGCTATTAATCTGAAAGATCCAACTATAGTAGAAAAACGAATAAAATCTCATGTTCCCATGTTATTTGGAACTCTTAAGAACTGAATTATTTTCAGTAAGCCTGTTTTCTCATAGTTTATTCATGTACCCACCGTGACATTTTTCATTTTGATGATTTTGATGTAGTTCTTCCTAATGTAGGCTGTACAATTTATAGCTTTTATACAGATGATATATTGAAAAAGTACATTGAGTTATGCTTTGGAAAGTCAGCATCAGTAATATGTTGTTTGTTTGTTTGTTTGTTTAATTTTTAGCACTGCCAAATAATCTCAATGCCATTTGTCTTCCAAATGGTCAGACAGCTGGACTCTTACATGGCTCTTCTAAGTTTTTTCTCATTGCCAGGATGCATCATTTTTATACTTTTGGCAAGAGAAATGTGAATGACTGCTTTTATCATCTAAAAAATATTCTTCTAGTTTATTGACTTACAAATCCTGTGCCCTGGGAAAACAGAAACCCAAGTCAGTTACTATTTCTTATAATAATGATAACTGGACATTGAGCCAAGCCATGTACTTAGTGACAGGTGTTCTAACCTTTCAAAGACTTAATAACTTACTTCTTCAATATAGATTATTGTCAAAGTGTACAAAATACTTTATTTATAAACTGTGATGCTTATTATTTTCCATCTTAGCACTGGTGTCTTCTTGCTGATCCTAAATTAAAATATGAATTGAGTTAAAGAAAACAATCACTGGGCCTGGTAGCACAGGTCTGTAATTCCACCTAATTGGGAGCTGAGGCAGGAGGATCTCAAGTTTAAGGCCTGCTTTGGCTATAGAATGAAATGAAAGCCAGCCTAAGTAAATTAATAAGACCCCCTCTACCTCAAAAGGAAAATAATGATAACAATAACAAGAGGATAAGGATTATAGCACAATCAATGGTAAAGGGTTTGTTCCCCATATTGGAGGTTTGAGTTCAATTCTTAGTGCTAGAAAAGGAAGGAAAAATAACAAAATAACTAACAAGCATAGTCATCTCCTGAGAAACAGTGAAAGTTTTATAAAATGGAATTTGAACCTATTTAACAGAAAATATTTGTCTATGTCATTTTGTAAATGTTGTTCCACTTTATTTGCAGAGAGATCCTGATGAACATAACCAATGGGAAACTTGTAGAGCAAGAGTTCATAACCATTGCACGTCACTACCGTGTGCCTGAGATCATGGATCCAGATTTACCTTGCTTAATTGCACAGGCCCATGAAAAGTTCAAGAAAAATATGTTTGAGAATTTTGACCCATTCGTTTACAACTGTGTGTATGAAGACAGAGAGAAGTAAGCTTTGTTTTATTGATTGTAGTAAATCATTTAAGTTTATGTGAACTTAACTAGTAAAGGAATTTAATGTATTTTATGTAAATGGGCAAAAGGAAAATTGACATGTCTCATCATACTGAACATTTTTAGCAAAACTGTCTTAAATCATAGGAGATGGGAAGGATAGAGGAGACCATTTATCTTAAAAAGCATAAGCTGCCCTCTTGGATTTTCATGTTGCTAGGTGTTTTTGACTAAAATAGAGTAAATGAAGAAGTCACAGAATTTAATGAAGAGGTGTCATCTTTATATTATTTTTGTACTAACTAGGATTTATAAACTGTGGCTTTTATAATATATAGGGTAGAAGTCTTGCAGATTGGGGAGTATTCCTTTTTAAAAAACTAATGAAACTGTGTGATTCATTTCTAATGCACTGAGTTTAGTTTTATTAAGTCATTTTAAAAGCCTTTTCATATAAGAAACGTTGTATTTTTATTTATGTGTATATGTATGCTGGTTCTCTGTGCACATATGTATATCACTGCAGAGCCTGTGGAGGCTAGAAGAGTGCACTGGATACCCTGGACCTGGAGTTACAGGTGGTTGTGAGTCACCGACATGGGTGCTGGGACCTTCTGGAAGAAAAACAAGCACTTTTAATGACTGAGCCATCTCTCTAGCTCCAGATTATTTTTTATACACAACTTGGTAATAGTGATCTTAGTGTGTTTTGATTATCGATCCAACATCTTTATTACAAAGAAAGAACCCATTTTCCCCCTTTGGGTTCTAATTTTGTGTGTTCATGAAAGAACACTGGTTGACTGAGAACACTGGAGAAATGTTTCTGTGTAAAGTAACCTTTGCGCCTCCTGTAGACAACATGACTTGATTTTTTTAAAAAAATCAAAGTGAAGGCTCCAGTTGGGTCTGGGTCCAATCAAGGAACAGTCCAGAAAAATACCCCCAAGTCATATTATACTTGTGTTGGAGGCTCTAAAGGCCTGTCAAATTAGGAGATGTTTTCAAATATCAAAACCATTTGACTAGTGGTCAAGAATGCAGATCAATTACTTAGAGCAACACTCATGGCTACAGCTGTACTATCACCAACCAAGAATTGGAATCTGAATCTTGAAAGGTTTTTCTAAGGATAGTCTGGTCACCCCTGAAGTGGAAAACATTGGTGAAATGCAATATGATGACTTGTTTTTCTGTACTTTCAATTACAGTGCCAGTTTCCATTTTAGGATATATATATATATATAATTTATATTTTCTTTCCTGTAGCATGCAGCTGTTGTTAAAAGGATATATATATATACATAAAAACCTATTTACTTTCTCTGAATATAGAAAAGGTGTGTTACCCACCAAAGACATCAAAAGGATGTGCAAGTCCTTCAGGCTACCTTTGAGTGATGACCTTCTTGATGACTTATTGTCGAGGTAAGTAAGAGATCTCCCATTGATCTGTATGTTTTATTTGAGGACATATCTTTAATTATCTTCAATTTTCCCTTGATAGTTTTGCTCATATCATTGATAACCCACTTTCATATTAGGAAAGGAAAACTTAATCATGATTTTAATTTTTACAACACCTGCTATGAATTATTATTTCATCTTTTGGACATTAATGTGAACATACACATAGGTTCCTGAGGTAAAATGGAATGTACAACTTCATTGGGTATGATATTACAATAAAATTTAGGTCAGGATTTTTAAAACAGTAGTACCTGTTGATTACAGACACACAGTAAGAAGACCTAGGGTTATGAGTATTTACTTGTCTCTTTCTCTAGAGCCAGGCATAAAACAGATAATGGTGCCATGAAAGCTACTGTCACCATACTGTCATATTTGGGTCATTTAGGCTTCCTATGCCCTTAGTCCAAATTCCCTTGCCCTCTGACTCACATACCTTGATCATTGTGACATGTTTTCTTTGCACCAGATATAATCACTGCTTTATATGCACTATTTCATGTACTTTTTGAGAACAACTTAGAGTGAACAGAACTATTGCAGCTCCTATTTGTACATGAGATGTTGAAGTTTAGAGAAAGATGTTATTTTGCCTAAGGTCATAATATTCTAAAAAGATCTGTAAGCTGACCATTGACCTTTTGTGTTTTCACCTCTTGTGTATAATAGTTTTGAATTATTGTCAATAAATAACCAACATAAATTAGGATGCCTTTACAATTGTGCCTCCTTTCCACTGCCTGCCCCTATATGCTCTTCTCCATTGTCACTATCACCACTCTTGTTCTAACCCACATTTCTTCCTGACCAGTGCAGGGTTTCCATATTGATCCTCTGCCAAGCTCTGGAGATCTAGGTCTGTTTTTACCTACACAGCAGCTAACTACATTCTAAGAACAAAGTTGTCCATGTGTTAACCTTTTTACATACATGTGCTGTTTCTTTGTTGTGTACAGAGATATCAATCATTCTGTCCTTGGCTCAGAACTTTTTGTTGGAGTGTACTCTCAAACAAGGCCGTACTTTAGAGTCTTTTTCTGAGACAAAACACGAAAGGAAGGAAATGTAAAACTACTTCCCAGGCTGGGAAGCTAGAATCTAAGGTGTCGCGAGAGGAACCTAGAGGAAGCGTAGCCAGATAGGTGTATGGTGTTCACTGAGCTGACATGGAGGAGTTCACTAGAGAATCATCCCCATTTATTGTTTCTGTTTTTGATTGCTTGCTTGTTTAGGTCTATTTGCTTTTATTGGCTAGTAGCAGTGTGGAGGGGGAGTAGGTCATCCTCCTGTAACATAGCTAAAATAAAGTAAGCAACCTAGGAGTCATAATCTAAAATACAGAGAAATGGGTCATCTGACATTTTTGCACATACATCCTATGCCTTCCAACTTCTCTGGTTTTCACTGGCTATTTCTTCAGTAGGAAATGGCTTTTAGTCTTCTTCACTCCCTGAAAGCTACCTCTTCAAGATCCCCCCAGGTAGTAGCACTAACATGAAGCTCTCTTGTATTTGCTTAGCTGGTGACTGCGTGATCTTCTCCTCAGCATTCTTTGAAAATTCTGGGTTTTTTTTTTTAATCTTGCCATTTACATAGTAATAAAGTGTTGTGGTTTGGCCCTTGGTCCATTCACATGCTGACACGTATTCCTAACGTGTTTGATTTACCAGCTGTGAACAAGCAACAAGCTGCAACATCTTGCCAGCTTGGGCATTCCATGTTGTCTCTTATGTTCTTTGAGCATCCTTATAGCTTTGCAATCTTATACAAGAGTTTTGACCTGTCGGAATCTCAAATCCCTTCCCTAAAATGGATAACCAATTTACCTCCTAGTGTTTACATCCTCTGTGTTCTGAAGAGGCACAGCACCTCATACTGTCTCTTGCCTGGCAACTAGGAGTGAAGCTGAGGCAGAGGTCACAGTTCACATGGTGAACCTCAAAACTACACTGAAGGAGCCTGTGTCTTTTCTGCAGGGAGCCCTGTTTTGTGACAGTTGGATCGGGATGCCTTTCATACATTAAGCTGTCTCCTAGTCAGGAAACTGCAGATCTTTATTAGATTATCTCTTGATGGGCTTGATGATGAGTTCTGCTGGAAAGTCTAGTGATGTGGGAGCCTGGCCCTGGAGGACCCTGAGTTCGTACCCAATGCTAAGGCCACCAACTCATCATCTTCTCATTCTCTCAGCAGACTATTTTGTCTTTGCCTTTTATGATTTGACATTAAATTCAACAAGACTTTTCTGCAACTTGTTTTGGAGTCTGTCTCGATCTCTATTTGACTGCCTCCAAGCCTGGTTTAGCTTTGAGGAGGTCATCCGTCTCTGCTGCTGAGCAGCCCATGTTCAGTCTAACTGTGCCTCTAATTGTGCACTGACCCTTCTCCATACTCAGGGGAAACTTCAGACTAATCAGATTAGAAAATGGCTCATTCCCATTCCCTTCTCCATCCACTGTGCCCTGCCATGATTTGGGTCACATGCTTGGTGTTTTGCGTCATCTCCGCAGATTCCTTTCAAAGACTGCCCTAATTCCTAATGGACCCATCAGCCTGCAGCTTACATTTAGACTCTGCATTCTTATTGTTCCCCACAGACTGCATAAGGCTTTACAGAGTCTCTTGTCTGCACAGCCCTCCTCATGGCATGTTAAAGCAGAACCCCCTTTGACGTCTGCAGTCTCCCATGGGAGGCAGGCACGGAACTTGTTGTTTTAGTTCAATACACACTGTGCCCAGGGTGGGGGCAGATTACCTGCCTTACGACGGTGAGGCTGGGTAGCTGCTGAGCTAAGTGAATTCAGATCATGACATGGAAAGCACTCTGGCTACAGGATAGGATGCTCCTTTTTACGTAATGACAGCTATTCAGGCATTTTTCCGATGCCTGTGTGGTAAGATTTCTGTTTCATTCCCTGTGTCCTTAGAACTTGGCTAGGTCTTTTCCTTATTAGTACAACCAAAGACGCAATGTGGATGTCACAGTCCTCTCATTGGCAGTTGCTTTCAGGCCCCAGCAGTGTGTGTTGTGAGAGCTGGTCTGAACTCATCTTCCTCACCACCCAAGTTTTATGTAGTAGTGACTAGTACCCATTAATCACAGTGGTGACACTTGGTATTGACATAGTGTTAAGAACCTGAGAATACTTGGTGACGATTGTGTTAAAAGATGGATCTTAATTGATGATGGGCATTATTCATTATGTCATAAGTGCAAGCTTTGAGATAAGAGGAGAGTTATTATTCTAGGACTCTCAATGCCAAGGTGAATTTCAGAGTTGCTTCTACCCAAGCTCCTAGAGATAGAACTGTGGCTGCTTCATCTTTGAAGCCTTAGGGATTTGTTCTTTGCTGGTACATTGTATATGTCTGGAATCCACCATACCTAACTTTAAAATCCAACTCAGCGGTTCCCTGGCTATGTGGTCTTTACTTACTCAACCTCTGTGAATCTTTGTTTAGATGTGAGTGTCCTTTAGTACCTCTGAGCAAGATATTTTGTTTCTTTACACCTCAAAAGATGGAGGAAAATCTCAGGTCCTTCCATCTTATGTTCCTCGAAGAACTAAGAGTGAAAAGGTGGCCTTCTCTAATTTTGACCTTCTGAAACTGGATGGAGAATTCAAGTGCAGTCTTCTCCCAGCAGCTCTGCCTCAAGCTAGTCTTTTATGGCTGGCTTTGGGTCTCATGGAATGCCTTAGAACTGGCCTCCCAAGAGAGCTGGTGCCTCATCCAGAAAGATCAGTTAAAATGGAAAAAGTTAACAGGGCTTTAAAATCATCTCATTATGCTTTGCCCAGCCCTACCCCCTCTCAGAGGCAGGGCTTAGTCTCATGCAGTTTTACCCAGCAATACCTAGCAGTGAGGCTGAAAGGCAAGCATTGAGCCATGCGCCTATTGTTTCACAGTGTTTGGTGTACTCCAGTGGGTTTCATAGAGAAGCACTTGTTTTCTTTTTCTGTTTCTTCTACTGCTTCCTTCCCTCTGTCCTTTTTACCCCTTTCCTTCATGCTCACTGTGTTACATATACATACCCACCCAGGGCCTCTCTGTAGGCTCAAATAACAGGGTGATTTGAGGTTGAAAACAATGTTAAAGAATCCCACACCATGTAGAATCGATGAACAGAGAATTGACTATCTATACAGTCTATATTTGGCAGCCATTACCCACCTCACCAGGCACCTCTGTGATGGAATCAAAATTTCATTTTAGAGCCCTGGCCTCTTAGAAAGAGCCAATTACTTTCTGTCAACCTGAGTGATGCTGTCTTATCAACTGCATCCACCATAGTGGCCCAGAGCTTCTTTCCTTGGCCATGTGGCATTACAGACTTCCACCAGATATTCCAGAGCACACATCCTGGATTGTGTGGTAATGGACACAAACCAAGTGTGAGTTAAGGATCAAAATGGGGCTTCACTGCTTTCCCTCCCTTCTGGACCATTTCTGAAGCAGTGAGGTAGCCAGTACAACAGAGGAGGGGGCAGGTCCCTCTTCAATGAAATACAGCCCCCACCAAGCCTTCCACCTCTGTGGAGGGTGGAAACAAAGCAACACAGCGTTGTTCCCTGTGGCAAGGGGGTGGCTGGCTTCTGCAGTTTTTGAGCTATTCATCATTCTTGGGAAGGGGAGCATGAACATCAGTCACACATCCCATTAGACTCACTTCTAAGAACTCCTACCTAGCAAGGCCTCAGGAGGCATGTTTGGGGGCTGTTATTATTTAGAGAGGAACCAGAGAGATTGCCTTCCTCCCCCCTTCCTCCACAAACATGTCTCTTAGTTTGTGTAGGGAGGGAAATAGTGGATTGCCAGAGCATCAAAGGGAAAGAAGAATTTATGGAGGCTTTAGGAAAACACTTTAGCAGTGTGAGCTGGCACTTGAAAGTAAAGAGGCTGACTTTTTAACAAGCATAGAAACACTTAAAAGCCAGAATTAGCCTTGCCCTTGAGGGCAGTCACCCTGGAAGGCTGTGCACTGATTCCAACAATGTTGCCATAGAAAGTTCTTCTTTGGACTTGGCTTCAAAGTCCTTTCAAATGAGTTTCTTCCTGAGTGGCAAATATCCATCCTTTGACTATAGATCAGAGTTTTAGCAAAAGCCAAATGTCCTTTGGTGAGGAGTAAAGTAGAGAACTCAGGTGGAGAATCTGGACCATGTTTTGGATCAAACGCCTGGGGTGACTGTAAAGTGAGATCTATTTTCTATAGGGTTCATAAGCTTTTCCAAAATACTTTGAAAGGATGTTTGAGACTTGGCAAGTGGTTCCATTAGTCATCAGGCAAAAAGGTCTCCATGATGAGTGACAGAATCAATAACCTTCAGGGGCAGCTTTTTGGTTCTGACTGACCTGCTTGGCCTCATTCCCCCAATATCCAAAGCTTTCTCCATTTCTGAACTGTTTCCTGTCTCCTCCAACGTATCCTGGTTTTCATGCTGAAAGGGGCTTTTCAGCATTATGGATTTTTCTTACATTCTTACATAACAAGCATGATAAATATTGAATGGAAGTATATATTACAATAACAAATGATGGCATGAAAAGCAATCTCACCACATCAGTGGTCCAAGAAAGAAGCTATATGCAGAGTTTAGGAGCAGGGAAGAATACCAAGAGACTAAATTCCAAGGGAACAGGATCCCAGCTAGGAGTGTTCCTGTCTTTCCAAAACTGTTATTCCTAAATTTACTACTGAGATAAGCATGCTTTAGGGTCTCTTCTTCTGTTCTTAATGCTCTTTAAATTTTTATTTGTATAAAATTGATCCATTCTCAGAGTAAATGTAACACAACCATTAATGGGGCTTTTGTCTTTTAACAACTATACTCTCTGGCTGCATTAGCAGCCATGTTCAACCCTTCTAACTGCTTCAGCAATTTATAGAGTAGCATGCACACACTATTGTATTTTGGTCGATTTATCAAATGTGTCAATAGTACCTACTAACCTGGTATTTTGGTGATAAGTGAGAAGTTAGCATATTTGTGATTCCATTACTATTTTTATTTCTATATGCTCTGAAGATATTTTCTTTATCTTTGATGTTCTGGAGGTTTATAATGGGACTTAGAATGTATAGTATGTTTATGACCTTCTTGGCCCTTTTAGCTTGGAGACATTTCTCTTTGTTGCTGACAAATTTTCTACTAATAATTTCCTCCATTTCTGCTATGAAGACTTTAAGTCTATCAAATTTGAATATTTTGTCTCTACAGTTTTCCATTCTCATTGTGATTTTTATTAAGTTATCTCTTATTTCATATTTCAGGCTTTCTATGGAGTTCTCTTATGACTATCATATTTTTAATTCCAGGAACATATTTTTAGGTCACATGTTCTTTTCTTGTAGACGTGTTTTCTTTTCAGGAAGGTAATATATTTGCTCATTTCACATCTCGCTATCTGATTCCTGAACAATTTTTATTCTTCTGGTTCCTTTCTCTTTCCTTGTTGCCATTTTGACTTCTGTCCTTAATGATAGATACTTGGTGGGGACAGGAAATGTTCTGTTGACGTGACCTTTACTGTACAAATCCATTCCTGTAGCTTCATCTTCAATAGGGAATACCCAGAAATTAGAATCTGCAGATTTCTCTGAAAACATTCAGAGTAAGGAGAGAACAATCTTACATGCATGCGTGTGTGTGTGTGTGTGTGTGTGTGTGTGTGTGTGTGAATATGCATGTGCACGTGTGTGTTTTCTGCTGTAGTAAGAAGAAGGATTGATTGAAAGGGGGAAGGAGAGTCTAAACATTGTTATTGATGTTCTAGAAGTGGGAAAGAGGTAGGATGTAATGTTTTCTCTGCCTCCATAATACTCCACCTCCCTAAGACAGGCACTTCTTCAGTTTCTTTAATTACTCTAGAACTAAAACTAGTACACAGGGAAAGATACTTAGAGGTTTAACCACTTGTACCTTTAACCAGTCCTTGGCTTCAGTAGCACACTTTCTGCTTAATTGATAGTTTATTCCCCCAGTCTCTTGGGATTTCTGTGGGTTACTGTGTATCTGGGCTCCCTTCTGTGGTCACATAGTGCTCAGCTTCCATCCTTCTGCTCTGCCCAATCTGATGTTAATCCTGGACCTGCTTTTCATCTTGGAGGACATTTTAAAGTCCCTTTTCCACCAGCTATCTTCACCATTGTATGTATTCTTTTTCTATTCCTGTTTTTATTTCATTATAGATAAAAGGTGAGACTTGGTATAAAAGGAGAGAAAACTTTGTGTTGATCCATTCTGATTCACTGACTACTTCCCAAGACCAAACTATTCTGCCTAGAAGCTTCAGCCAGTCTTATCTCTTTAAGTTGAAACATTATTTATTCTCGCCCACTTGAACCCTTTGGGGCATTCCCACATCTACAGAGGTCTTCTGAGAAGAACTAGAAAAGAAACCATGGAGTATCTTACCACATTAACTAACTTTAAGCCTGGCTCTGGAGCTTAGGAAAGATAAAGTTTTTCATTTCTTTACAATTTTCATATACATCTGAGGTATGTACACTTTTATCCACATTTTTTGATCTTTCCTATCATTTGGTTCAGAAATCTGTCTCAGAAATATCCTTCTAAACAGAGAAATCATTAGGTGCGTTGAGTCTTACGGGTCATGAGGTGGGCAAGGAAGAAGGGTGCAGTTAGGGGACAGTTAGGACACAGGAGCAAACAGCAAAGTTAGTTATAACAAAATCTAAGAAGCTACATATGGTAACTTCTAGAAAAATTTCTGTTCCAACACAAATCCAAATGTAGGCAAAGGGCTTCTCTTAACATGCACTTCAGGAAGCCCTTCCTAAGCAAGGATGTATCCGAACTGAGTTTACCAGACAAAAGCAGCAGGAGGTACAGAAATGCAGCAGACTTCAAAGACAGACTGGGAGAAAGTTTTCAGGTGATGCTTAGAATCAAAGAAGTAAGCAGGGGCCACATTAAGTTGGTGCGTGGACACCCTCCTAAGGATCTTAGGTTGTATTCTGAGTGCAATGGGAAGCTACTGGAGGATTTCAAGCAAGGAAGTGAGTGAATGGTACGGTAATTTAGAATAAGTTCTCTGATGGGGGTGGACTACTGCAACAGATGACTGGATGGAAGGAATAAGCCCAAGGTGGAAAACAGTTGCTCTAATCCTGCTGAGTGGCAAAAGTAGTTTGGGATTAGGGGGTAGTGAAAGAGATGGAGAGGTTGGGTAGATTTGTAATATGCTGCATAGTTTTAACTCCCAAGACTGCTCAGTAGATTGTGTGTGCGAGGAGTGATGTTGGATATGACCCTAGATCTATTTGGGAAGTATATTGACTGGCTCCCAAATTAGGGAACTACTATGTTTCTAATTCTAGGACTGAATAAGTGCCCTCTGGAATTCATGTTGTGGGAATTTCCTGACAATTACCCTCTTTTCCTATAAGAACAAATAGGAACAATTATTTCATTGGTGGTTTCATCCAGTTTCCCAGTCTTTTGAAATATCTATACAGCAAATGACTCCTATATCTTGAATCTTCAAAGGGACCTCTTCCTTGAACTTCAGGCTCACTGCCTCTATTTCTCACTTCTCATTAAACAATAGTGTATCTAGCTGGCAGAAAAGGGACTTTAAAATGTGCTCCAAGAGGAGAAGACGACCCAGGATTAACATCAGATTAACTCAGCAGTTAAGAATGGTTGCACCTTTCCAGAAGACCTGAGTTCGTTTCCCAACATTCATGTTGGGGAGCTCACACCTGCTTGTAACTCCAATTCCAGAGAATCTGATAACTTCTTTTAGCCTCTGTGGGCACACACACATGTGTTACACACTCATACAGGCAGACACATGCATATAAATTTAAAAAGTTTTAAAATATTTTCTGAAAGTAGCATATCTAAAAGTAAACTCGGGGTCTTGCCTCCCTCCTGCTGCCCTGTCTAGCTGGTTGCTCAATCAGAAGCCTTCAGATCATCCCCAAGTGTACCTCCTCTACCACCATTATCTATCAGTGTGTGTGTATGTTGTGTGTATACCCTTAACAATTATGTGTGTGTGTGTGTTTGTGTGTGTGTGGTCTTTTAGGAAGCCTACATTCAAAGTGCATTCCGAATTGACAGTCCTCACTGTTACCACCTTTGTCTAAGCCACTATCATTTCTATCTGCTACTTGAGATAAAATACTAACTACCCCTTCCACGTCTATGGCTCCCCCAGTATTCTACACATATCAGTTTGTGTAGATTGTAGGATAAGCTTTAAAACTGTGTTAGGGCTTATTTTAGTCCTAGTATGCTGTAGACTATGCCATAGATTAAAAACTACTTTTTACAGTTCTGGTGGGTAAGGAACTAAAAAAAACCCAAAGTGCCCACCCAATGGAATGTCTGGTTAAGAGTCCTCATGTGCCTTTTGAATGGCTCCTTCATGCTGTATCCACACATGGCAGAAGGAGCAAGGAAGTTCTTTTCCTGTCTATCCTATTTTCCTATTTTTTGCTAGTAGTATGTGACAGGATGTTACTATGTAGCCCCAGCTGGCTTTATTTACTTTCTGAAGTTACAGACATGTGCCTCTGTGACATGTTCTAGTAAACTGATTTCAAACTATGATCTATCTATGCACACCTCACTTCCTAATATCACCGCGTTGGTACTTAAGTTTCAGTGTGGGGATTTGGAAGGAACCTGACCATTTAAAGTGTTGCAGGTCTTCTAAGTAGCTTTTCTGTAGAATATAGTCCAGTAGCTTGGAGATTTCCTCAGAATCAGAGTCAAAGATTCTGTATGGTCTGCTGTTCTGACCTCAGGTCCCACTCAGACGATTAAGAAATGTTTTCCTCTAGACTCTCTGCTAATGGAGCATGTCTCACCAAACATCTTTAGTTGAGTCTTACTTGTTCTCCAGAAACATACACAAATAAAAGACATAATGGTCCCACGTTTCGACTATAAATATGCTCATAAACAGAGATGTCCTTTAAAAGAGTTGAAATGATGAGTGAGCCAAATTCAAAGGATAAACAGTGGTAGGGGGCAGCATGCTGGAGTTGTATCCTAGAATTCTTGGCCAAAGAAAATGTACACAAAAGATTTATAGAATTCCCTTTCCTGTGTTCTGGTTACTCTGTTTATTCTACTCTGTTTAGATAGATGAATCTATATTACTTCAGCTTGTAGCATTTTTGGAGCTATGATTTTTGTAACCAAGAGCTATTGTTTTCTTAATGCTTTGAAAGGAGGAACATCTTTTGATTAATTGTGCACATACTATTTTAAGGGTAGAATCCTGGAACAATGTGCTTGAAATGATAGCATTTTCATATGGCAGGATGTTGGGGAGGCAGAGGCAGGTGGACCTCTGTGAGTTTGAGGCCAGCCTGGTCTACAAAGTGAGTCTAGGACAGCCAAGACTGCACAGAGAAACCCTGTCTTGACAAACCAAAAAAAAAAAAAAAAAAAAGATAGGATATTGCCAAGTTTAGGAAAAATGGCTTAAAGTATTACATTAAGAAGTAGTTAGGCGCTATTTGTGACATTACAACAATTATACTGAAGGTATCATATCTTAGTGATCAAAATTCTATTATGTAAAGTTGAGGATGAATTTAAACCAATATCTGTAATTTAAGATTCATTAGTTTTGACCTAACTTTTATGGTTCAGGATAGTAATTTGTTATCCTTTGTTCCAAGTAAAAATTGGCTTGTTTTTCTGATTATAAATTTAAATCAATTCAGATGATACAGATTAATCATAATAAGGTAAAATCATCATTTGATTTTCTAGAGATGGTTTTGTTATTATATAAATGTATTGTACCAGTTTTTACTGCTTTTATATAAATATACACCTAAAGCAAAATAAGAACTGTGTATATGGGACTACAGGGAGATGGCTAAGTGATGCAAAGCATGCATATAGTACTCTGGCAACTGAGTTTGCTTCCTAGCACCCACATCAGGCAGGTACAACTACCTGCAACATCAGCTCCAGAGAATTTGATGTCCTCTTCTGGGCTCTATGGACACTGTACTCCCATGCAAGTACCCAAACACAGATCCACATGCACATACATGCATAATTAAAAATAATAAACAAAATAAAAACCTCACAAAACTATAATTCTATGACTGTAGTTCTGTGACCTCTAATATAGATCTAAATAACCCCTTTTAATGGATATGTAATAAGTGGCAAAGATGCCTTTTCCTTTTCTTTTTCTTTTTTCTTTCTTTGTTTTTCAAAACAGGGTTTCTCTATGCAGCCTTGGCTGTCATGGACTTGATTTGTAGACCAGGCTGGAGTTGAACTAACAGAAATCCACCTGCCTCTGCCTCCCCAGTTGTAGAGATTACAGAGGTGTGCCATTGCGCCTGGCTGCCTTTTATATTTCTTAAAAACACACTAGTAGATGGGACAGGAGAGATGGCTCAGTGGTTAAGAACACTGGCTGCTCTTCCAGAGGACCTGGATTCAATTCCCAGCACCCACATGGCAGCTCACACCTGTCTGTAATGCCAGTGCCAGGCAATCTAAAATACTCACATACATGCAGGCAAAACACCAATGTACATGAAAAATTTTTGAAAAGATTTTACATATATATATGTATATACATACATATATATATATATATATATATATATATATATATATATATATATTAGTAGACAAAATTGGCACAGGCTTGTCTTAAACATTTAAATGCTATATAATTTAAGAACCACAAGAGTATTTTATTGACATGTATCAACCACTAAAATAAAACAAAAATCCTTCAAATATTCTTAATGAAATGTAGTGGTAGTTTTAGCTATCAGAATTTGTTTGGCAACTACATTAAATGTTTATTGAACTTCTACCAATTACTACCACTGGAAAATTGCTTCCAAAAAGTGTATATTCTGGGTGGATCAGAAGTAGATAAAATAAGATAATAAGAACTGATGGTAGCATCAGCTAATAAAACAGTCATGAGGATATGTTTTAAGGCTTAAAAAAAAGTTAAGCTGGAATTGTGGTCCTAAATTCTGCAGATTAAGTCAAATTGTATACTTTCAGATTTGAAGACAAAGAACAACAAATAAATTATGACTTATTTTTCACTGTCCTGAACTGGAGAATGAATCCGACACCTCAATTGCAATCCCCACCGTACCTTAAAGAGGTAAAATTTATGCTTATTTTAAAATCGGCTACAGTCACCTCCCTTATATTTTTAGCAACCTGTATCTTTAAATTATTTTCCAATGGAATGTCATAACAATATCATTGCTTTTGGGAAGAGCATATTCTGAGTATTTCATTTTGCATGCTGAGCAATTGTCTTTTGCAGTTGAATAGTTTTTAACCTCAGTTCCATCCATTTATATAGAAAATAGAATAATAGGCTATACTTATAAATAGATATAAAAATCTTATCAAGGGGTTCTGGTAATATTATTGTAATCCATAACAGCAAATCTCAAATGGTGTCTATGTCAAGAACCCTTAGTATATGTGGATTTGTGTGCATGTTTTACCATGTGTGAAAGAATATGGTATGGAGATTCACATTTTTTAGTGGGGCCAATTTGATAAGAAAAATATGCTTGGTTAGAAAAAACAAAGTTCATGTGATTGGATCTGGCTCTAGGCATTGTTGAATTCTCTACATTTTCTAAGATCTCCTCAATTGTCTTTAAAGAGTGGGTGGGCGGATGGCAGTTTATTTGTATTTTAGCATGATCCAGAAATGTATTTTCTTGGGAAAGTCCCTTGAATAAAGCAAATGTTGTATAGTTGATAATCTCAGAAAAGAAGCATTTATTCTGTCTCTGCTGACCAGCTCATTCTGGCCTGAGCTTGCCTGGTACATCTGGCAGTAGGCCTCTCAAGCATCCAACTTCTTGGAAGTGTCAGGGAAAACCTTAGAACTTCCAGTTGGTTGAGGCACAATATTGGTCATTGAAGGTGGGCTTGAAATCTGCCTAGTTCACCTACTTAATCTTAGTGATAACAGATGAGTTAAGTTCCAAACCTCATTGACCTTCAAATAAATGAAGGTTAAGAGATCCCCTCTGAGCACATTCTCTGCTTTGTGCTGGCTGCAAGGATAATATCATCAGAGCTCCCTTTTTCGCAGAGCCTATTCCTGATATGGAATCAGTACACCAATGATTTGGGGTTTGACCTGATACAGCCTGCATAGGATGCTGTGGAATGAGAGTAGCTACTTCTAAATCAGGATGAGGAATGGCGCATCATCTTGAGGAGGTCTCATATGACATTTCAGAGATGAGTAGTGAGTTAGGTAGGAAAGTAACATGGTGTGATGGTATGCATGGGTGTATGGGTTTATTTTGGGGTCAATTCTATTGATCCAACAGTCTGTTTCTATGCCAATGCCATGCAGTTTTTATTACTGTTGCTCTGTAGTACAGCTTGAGATCAGGGTTGGGGATATCTCCAGAAATTCTTGTATTATACAGGACTTTTTTTTTTTTTTTTTTTAGCTATCTTGTGTTTTTTTCCATATGGAGTTGAGGTTTGTTCTTTAAAAGTTTGTAAAGAATTATGTTGGTATTTTGATGGGAATTGCATTGAATCTGTAGATTACTTTTGGTAATATGGTCATTTTTACTATGTTAATCCTATCAATCCATCAGCATGGGAGATCTTTCTATCTGCTGATATCTTCTTCAATTTCTTTCTTCAGAGGCTTGAAGGTTTTTTTCATACAATCTTTCACTTGCTTGGTTAGAGTTCCACCAAGCTGGCCAGACACTCTGTGCCTGGGCTCTGCCATCTTGGAGCGAGACCCTGTATGCTCCTGAGGTCTAGCTGGTCTCCTCAGGGAGTCAGGTAGAGCCGTGGACTGGAAGCTGGGACAGTTTGCCTGGATCCTAGGAATTGGGTAACCAGAGATTGGAACTGCTTGTTCCTGGCACCCATGGGCTCTCCTCTCACCTGGGAAACATAGATGCTGATGTTTTAGAAACCACAGCAAGGCCTCTCGCTCACTCCACAGTCAGTGCATTCCTGCTACTTAGACAATTGTGCACACTGGGCCCCACTATCTTGGATCTCCTGGAGCATCGTATTTTAAAAAAGGTCTTCTTGACGGATGGAAGCTGAGTAGGCCTTCATGTCTGTACCATTGCTAATATGGTGTCTTATGTACTTCTATTATTGTGACAAAATACTGTGATAAAAAGTTTCAGTTTGAAAGGGTTTGTTCTGGATTATAGAAGAAATCAAGGCAGCAGGTACTTAAAACAGCTGATTATATCACATCTACAATCAAAAGCAGAGTGATGGCCACACAGTGCTGCCCAGTTCCCCCTCTCTCCATTTGTACAGAACTAATATCTCAGTATTACTTTTCCCACATTAGTTAACGTAATCAAATTTCACTACAGGCATGTCCAGGTGTTCATTGCCTAGGTGACTATCATTTCATCAAGGTGTTAATTAACACTAGCAATTACAGTGACAGTTTGGATAAGAGTTTGGGATACTTCTTTATTCTAGCCTGATTAACTTCAGTGCGTGGGGTAGACAGAGAAAGGGCAAAGGCTAAGGACTAGTAGCTATAGCTAAATAGAGACTGAATAAGACGTGATCTGGCACATATGATATAGGATTAGATATATAGGTCGTCTAAGAGTTCCATCAAGGAATCTAGAGGTTATCACCACCCAGTATTCAGAAGGATCCATTTGGCCAGCTTCCAAGCTTTTGTGGGGATGACTTAACATTAGGGACTATTGACAGTAGTGCAGATAGTGTTAAGGGAACCAAACAGGCAAGTAAAACACTTGGATACTAGCAAGAAGGCAAAACATTTACCATGCCTGGGACCTAGAGAAGCATGGACAAGCCAGTGTTACTGGAAGATAGCTAGAACTAGAGACGCAGGCATAGGGGTAGAAGCATAATCCCACTTATAGACACCACCAAATCATGGCCCAGCAGAGAGAACAAAGGGAAGGGGAGGAAATCAACACTCTCATCTCTCACTTATCTTACTTTCCCACCCTCTGACAATATTTCTCATTGGCAGATACCACCTTGAAGCCAGAGAGCACAGGAGCTCAGTGAAGTGATCCACATGATTCTGCCTGCCAGGGCAGAGAGTAGGGTAAATGAAAGATCTTAAGGGCAAATGGGGGATGACCCAGTCCAGTCTGTTATCAGAATAAAGAGTGTTGCTTAGGAGAGCAAGACCATTAGCCAAATCTAAAGCTTTATCTGGACTAACAGCTTCTGTAGCATGGTTGTGTTGAATGTCAAGACCAGTCCTCCGGAGTCAGATGTGCCCTCTCTATACATGACAGCCAAGTAGCATCAGTTAACACAAGTAAGGTCCAGCAACAAACAGGCAACCTTCTTAGAGCTAGCTGAGCTCTGATTAGCCCTACTATCTTATGATGAGATGTTGTTCCTGCACGGATAGATACAAGTTGAGCATCATCAACTATCATGACTGCTGCCTGTGGCCCACAGGCACTTGCCTGTATCCTGATTGTGGGAGGAGAGTGCTGCTCCCTTTATTATTCCTCTGCCCAGCCACTCCTTAGTGACTGACTGTAGTTGCTCAAGGTGCTATTATAGCCTAGAAACCTCAACTGCTATTCTGTTGTGCTTGTTCTCTGATGGTAGTTAGAAATTAGCTGACTAGGACTCACAGTTTAGAGCCTGTGTGATTAATCTCATAAGTTACATTTTGTACAATAACACTCAATTATTGTATAAACTTTATTACTTGTACTGTGTGACTGGTGTCTTATCTTTTGACACTTCTGAGAAATGTCGGACATGGATTCATTTTATGAGCATTATAACTGCAGAAATATCAAAGGTTCTCTGTCTGTCTGTCTCTCTCTCTCTCTCTCTCTCTCACTCACACACACACACACACACACACACACACACACACACACACACACACACGACAGGATGATATATGGCAGTGGGAAGCAAAAGGTTGGACACACCTTGGGATATGTCTTTGGGATACCCCAAATGTTAAGGATCTCCCTTGCATCTTCTGTAATATTTTATTGTCCCCCACACTGTGCCAAATAAGTATCATCCCCATTTTGTAGACAACAAAGACTCAGACATTTCTAAAAGTAAGGAATATATTGTCAGGGGGTAGTGCAAACAGTGTTGTTATTGTTGTTTTGAGATAGGGTTTCTATCCTGTAAAACACTGTCTTTAGGCTGACCTCAAACTCATTGCCAGTTTCTGCCTCCTGAATGCTGGGATTAAAGGTGTATACCACCATGCCTGGTAAATCATTGTTTTCTCTCTCTCTTTTTGACAACTTTTTCAAAATTTAACAGTTGAAATGTAGGCTTAATAGCTGTTCTCATGATACTAAAAACAACTAACAAACACATGCTGATTGTCTGCCACCAAACAACAGGCTAGTAGAAAATGATATTTGGGGGGATCTGCTATGATATAAAGTATTGAGTGATATCTACTTGAGTTATATGCAAACCTATCACTAAAGTTTATAAAGAATCCATGTCTCTTTAAAAATCTTCATTTGCCTGTAATACAAATGCTTAGAAGCCACACCCATGTTCAGATCAGATACAGAATGACAGCTCAGCCAAAGGGAAGCAGTTACGAAACACTGCCTATGAGGAGACACAAATGGAGGAGTGAATCTGACTCCATATATGAACTTATTCTCTTGTCAGGATGTTCTTGATGAGCTTAAGAAGTATTTAGAAAATCCTCTTTTCAAAATGAACTTCCATTTGATTTGCTAAAATTTAACTGTTTTTATATTTTTGTGCCTAATGTGATTATTTCTAAGGCTGTGTAACACTTACTAGAAGGCAGAAAATCCAGGGGAAAAGAAGAGAGAGGAGGGGGGAGGGGAGGGAGACAGAGGGATGGAAGGAAGAAAGGGAGAAGTTCTATTCATGTATAGTACTGGACTTTCTATATATTTGTAGATATGTCCCATAGAAATATTCTTTTCTGAAAAGGAAAAAAGAAAAGATCCTTTTCCAAGAGAGTAGAGGGAGTAACATGGTAAAATCACTGACATGACTCTATCAGCCTTACATTTGGGAAGAATAAAAATAACCCTATTGCAGTGAAGCATAGAATTTAATTGGCTCCCAATCTTCCCCCCTCATGCATCTGGTGGCCAAGTGCTACAGTAGAAATTTTTAAGCTAGAAGAAGACATAATCCAATTAAATTTCCTTTTAAAAATGTCAAAGCAAATAAATCCAGGGCCTGTTAGCTCACATACGGCTTTGCTGTTTCCACTGGGCAGCTGCTCCTTACTTGATTTTCATCTATTGCCATCTTCACTTCTCATTTCAGGGTGCTGTGGTGTGTGTGTGTGTGTGTGTGAGAGAGAGAGAGAGAGAGAGAGAGAGAGAGAGAGAGAGAGAGAGAGAGAGAGAGAGAGAGAGAGAGAGATCAGCAGCTAGGTTTCACCATTGATGAATACGTAATTTACTGCTAACTTCTCTGACATCCTAAGTGGCTCTAGTGACAGCCAGCATGGAATATGTTATAGGGCTCTCTTGGAGGCAGGGTTTTCCAGCCATTTTAGATTTGTGATTTTTCTGTCACTGAGTTTCACTCTATGTTTCATAGCTCTTCCATCTGGCAGAAAATGCTATGTGGCACATACACTTTAATGCTCCAGATTACATTAAGTTTCGCTATGAGATCTGAGCATTGTCTCTCATTTTTCTGTAAATCACTTTGGGGACTGGATTCACCCATAGTTTGCCTGGAAGTTGCTTTGTTCCAAGATCTGTTGGTGACTCTCATTTACATTTCCTTTCTTTTGACAAATGTAAAGCTGCTTTTTGCCTTTAGAAGCAAAGATGGAGACAAGGATTTTGTTGTTAAGTAGTTGGGTGGAAGAAGTTAAAACATCCAGAGGGATTAGAGAGAATGACAGAGAAGAGAGAGTGTTACTAAAGGGTGTATTATTTAACCAGTTATATAAGGAGATGGCTGATGGCTGATGCTTAATGCTCCTGGGAAACTAGGATCTAACAGAAACATATACCTCAGAATTATCCTAGCCAAAGTACAAGGAAGCTATAGTATTAATCTGGCAGCCTCCTTTAGTCAGTCATTGCTTGAGGGCTGCTCTTGAACATAGTAGAAAGGAAATAATTCCCTGGCACTTGCTGCTTGCCATAGAGGCAGCCAAAGTAAGCCTCAGAGGCCAACAGGAAGGTTGGGGCAAAGGAATAGAGATGCCGGTATGAGCCAGATTGGAAAGAGTGAGAGGCTGGGAAGGGGCACTGGCAGAGCCTGTGACCCATACTTGAGATTCCAAACATGTGCTGTCAGGAGCCTGTCTTACAGAGTCACAAGCAGACACAGCCTCATCTGGAATGGAAGACATCATTGTCTGTGGAAGAGCCTTCTTTTTATTGTAGGATTACCACGTGCATACAGTTGTTCCCCCATTCAATTCATATGCATGGGCTGTGAGTGTAGCTCCACAGTAGAGCACTTGCCTAACATGTGTAACGCTAGGACTCCATCCTCTATAAGAAAGAAATACCACCAAAAAAAAAAAAAATGTAGTGCTGTAAACACTGTGTGATCTGTAGTTTGCAATTACTAATTGAGAAGGAATAAAAAGTCAATATTTTAACTCGATACCTAGATTTTCATAAAACATCTATCATGTTTGAAATGCCTGCAGATTTATTAGAAAGAACAATAGCCACTGCTAGCTTGAAGATTTTGTAGCTACTCCCAAACACCTCTTTCTTTAAAAAAAGAAGAAGAAGAGGAAGAAGAAGAGGAAGAGGAGGAGGAAGAGGAGGAGGAGGAGGAGGAGGAGGAGGAGGAGGAGGAGGAGGAGAAGAAGAAGAAGAAGAAGAAGAAGAAGAAGAAGAAGAAGAAGAAGAAGAAGAAGAAGAAGAAGAAGAAAGGATCAGCATGTGCCCAAGTGAAGGCAAAATTATAAAAGTGGTACCTGCCCTTGGCTTCATTGATATCCACAATCCCATTGCCTGGGTGCTTGAAAACCTCCCTGCACCGAACACCCTTTCCATCCCAAATTGATTCCTTACTCCATTTTCAGATAATACCTGAGAAAACTTCCCTCAAATTGGTGAGTGGCAGCGGATGAGTCCTACTTCACTGAGCACTGCACGCACGTCTCTGTAGCATTTATCAGAAGTCATTCCAACCAGGAACCTAGGGATTGGTAACAAAGGAGAAAAAGAAATGATGGTGGGAAACGGTGTTGAATGGAAACAAAGCACAGCGTGAGAGAAGTCCGAAAAGCTCTGCAGGAGCCTTCGGGTTCAAAGTGGTCAAGATGTAAAGAAATGAACCCCTGTTATCTTTTGCCACAAATTATCCTTTATTTGAAATCTGGCTATTTGAGTTGCATTTTGCCAGTCAGCCTGTTGCTTATAACTTTGGTTCTCATGTCTAAATTATTGAGTTATTTCATTATGAATTCTTATCATTTTTCTCTTTTACTGGTAGCATTTAATCATAATTCCATGCTAAGGAACAACACAAACATGCCTTGTTTTGTGCCTAATAAAATGAGGGAGGATCATTAGTACTGACCTGTTTCATGAGTAATAAGCCCATCATAATTATATGAGTGCCATAATGTGTTTTGGGTTTTGTATTAGTTTTTTATTTTAAAAAATCCCAAGAGGGAAAAATGATTTTGAATGTATATATTTTCCGCATTCTTCTGTGCTGAGATTAAATTATAAAATGCTACCTGAGAACAGACATTGGTTTACATTTTAAGAAACTTCTAAGGATGGGGTAAATATTGGAATTGAATGATTTATTGAGTTCATCTTTCATTGAGTAAATACCGTGTTTACTGTATGCAGAGTGACTTCCTAATATTTGGTATGAGGAATGGCCTGTCACTAAAGTCCATGTGGTATGCACTGCCAGAAAACCCTTTCAAATTCAGTATTACTATCATTTCCTTCATACTGCCAGTTGGTGGCTTGGACTCTACCTCACGGGTGGCATTACTGAGGCAGAATTATCACTTCAATAGCCATTTATTGGGGGATGGAAAGATAGCTCAGAAGTTAAATGCATATACTGCTCTTAGGACCCAAGTTATATAACCACAACTCCAGGAGACCCAATGTTCTCTGTCCTTTTAAGGTACCTGTACTTACATAGCGCCCCCCCCTGTGTAATTAAAATAGTTTCTTTAAAAACTACATTGTTTTCTACTTAACTTTTCTTAGTGAAAATTGTAGAACCAAATGTCATTATGCAGGATGAGAATCAGATGCTTTTGAATAGGCCCTCTCCATTTCATGGTTTTAAAAGGTAGTATGATGCATAAGCATAGCTCTAGAGCTTCATTGCTGGGGAGGCAGTTGAGGCTCCTCCCTTGCTAATGGGTGGTTTTGTTGCAGAGGAGTTACCCAATCCTATGCCTCGCTTTTTCTGGGAACAGGTATTACAGTAATATCCACGTCTTAGAGATTTTTCTCTGACAAATAATATAATGCATGTAAAATACTTAATAGTTATTGTATAATAACTTTCTAGTACATTTCTTGTTACTGCTATAATGCGGGGTAGTTATAAGACACAGGCCTGCAAAAATCTGACTAGTTCACATTTATAACTCATCTCTTAGATTTAGATTTTGTGCCCCAGTTGAAGATGCAAGTACTTGGTGTTCCTCTCGTTCTATATTAGTGTTATTGATTGCTATAGTTTGACAGATCACCCACACTCCAGTGACAATGGAATTTTTGCACAGTTCTGAACTCTAGCTCTGTACAACATGGAACAGTATTTCCTGGATTTATCAGAACCTCTCTTTTTTGGTGTGCATTTTAAATCAGGCCTTTGCGAATTTTGTACAATGTATTTAAATCATATTTATCCTTTCCCCTAGTAATGCCACATCCCTATCCACCCAACCGTGTGTCCTCTTTCTCTTTTTAAAACATCCAATTTGTATTGCCCCTATGTATGTGCATCGCCTCTTGTATGTGTGAGATTCCACTGGAACAATCCACCTACCAGGAACCACACCCTTAACAAAAACGGTCTTTCTTGTTGCTACTAGCGTTCAGTCGCTGACAGCTTCTCAGCCAGGAGTAAGACTTTGTGCCCAGTTCTTTTCTTCATGTGGGATTTTGTCTGGTTTAAGCTTGCACCGGTCTTGTGCATGCTGTCGCAACTGCTGTACATTCACATGGACAACTACCCTGCTATGTCTGAAAAACACCATTTCCTTGTAGTCATCCACTACTTTTGATTTTTATAGTCTTTCTACCCCCATTCTTCAATGATCTCTGAGCCATAAGAGGAGAGGGTGTGGTATGGAGGTCTCATTTAGGACCAAGCATAGATTCTATCTTGATGTCCCATGAGCACATGAAATAAAATCCAATTTTGTACTTAGTTAACCCCCCCTCCTTATTTCTTCACTCAAAATAATTAAAAACTCCTATCCTGCTTTCCTTATTTTTCTTATTAACATTACATGGAGTGTACTATTATTAACCCCCAAAATAATGTCTATCCAGAAACTCGGAATTTGACCTGATTTGGAAATGGTATCTTTGCATTAGTTAAAATAAGGCAATAGTAGATCAGGGCAGACACAATGATTGGTATCCCTATAAGATGGTTGTGTGGAGAAGACACAGAGACACACAGAGAATACCATGCAAAGGTAGAAGCTGGGAGAATAGTGACATTTCTTGAAGCAGAAGTTGTCTGATGATTATATGGGCCAATGCTGCTCACAGTTTGATTATGGACTCCTAGACCCATAAAGTGTATATGAATCCATTCCTATTGGCTTAAGTCACCTGGGTTGTGGTCATTTGAGATTGTCAGGTACTAAATTTAGAATTCTTAAAGCCACTCTTGCCTGTAGTAGTTTGATGAGGCTGACCTAACAAGGTACCCAAACTACCACAAACTATGGGGTTCCACACAATAGAATGTATGAGCCCATAATTACGCAGGCTAATAGTATACAATTGGGCCCTCTGAAGCCTTTGCTAGATGCCTTCCACAGGTCCCCCTAACTCCTGGCAGTTTGCCATCCATCTTTGATGTTTATTGGTTTGTAGCTGTGTTACACCATCCTTTGCCTTTGTCATAACAAGGCATTCCTCCCAACGTGTCAATTTTCCCATGACCATCCTTGTATAAGGACAGCAGTCATACTGGATTTGGGGCTCACTCTATGCCAATATGACTTCATCTCTTTCAGCTTACCTTTTTACATCTGTAGTCACCTTCTGAGGTGTAGAAGGGTAGGACATCAGCCTATCTTTCTGGGGCATTCGGTTCACCCCTAACATTGCCCCTTTTCTTTCCCTGCTATTCCAAGTCTTGGACTATTAGGTGTTCTGCTTGGAATCGCTCTGAGATAGCTCTTGATTTGCCCTCCAGCTTCAGCCCTCCCAGTTCTGGCAAAGCCATCTCCGCCCCCCCCCCCCCAGGAGTATGGGAGTCACTACAGAATTGATTTGTATATTTAGAACTACATTCTCTCAACATTCAGCAAGTTATCTGATCAACTTCCAATCACATTACTGTAGTTATTCTGTCCAGAATTGACCAGCAGCTTCCTCTCATTGTAGACTCAAGTATGAACTAGTGCAGAAGGCTTAACCTGTGACCCCGTCTTCTCCTTTCAACCTTGCCACTGTGCATTATGTGCTCTAGACAAAACTGGACTATTTGCCCTTTCTTGCAAAGAGGTTTTGAGGCCTCTGGGCCTTTTCTTATACTTTTGACTATAGATAGAAACACTTTGGTGCTTCAATCCCCTGCTAAACTGGTGCTATAATCTTCAGCAGTAGCAGCACTGGGTCAGTATACCCTTAGAACACCACCACATAAAATCCTCTAGCCTTTCCCTGTAATTCTGTGACACTCTGCGACTCTGGATATTAATAGAATGCTAATGAAGGGTTAGAACCTCTCATACAGCCATGGGTATTAAGTTAGTGCTTGTCTAGTATGCTCAAGGCTCAAAGGTGAAACCCAGACTGAAAAAAAGAATCGGTTAAATGAAGAAATAGAGCATTGCATACAAAACAACATTGATGGTAGAACTAGTTGTGGACTTTCTTCCTGGTTCGTACTAATACTAATTGACCATTACACCTTATGCAAATATTTGTGTGTATAGGAATGTGTACACACATAGACATATTTAGTATCACTTAATGATGAGTGATGTTCTTAGAGGTATGTCATTACATGATTGCAGTGTTGTAAATATCTAAAGTAGGCTTTATATGAACTGAGATGTTGCAGTGTAGCACATACTGGACTATATGGTGTATTTACATCTGAATACATATGGTATAGCCTGTTGTTCTAGGATTACAATGAATAAAACAACACAAGATCTAAGACAAGAGAAAATTACATAGTCAAGACGCATAAATACACAATTATGAGGCTGCTGCTGGCCTGACGACCCGAGGCCAGTCCTCGGAATCCACAGGATGGAAGGAGAGAACTGATTTTCCCAAGGTGTCCTCTCACCTCCACAAGCATTCCATGACATGGATTTGTGTGTGTGCAAGTATATTCACATACACACACAAATAAATTCAATAAGTAAATGATTCAAATGTAAATGATAATTGTGTTGTACTTTTATCTGACTGGCAGAGGGGTTGGTTTCCTTATATCACTATACACATTTGAATTTTTCTTGTGCCGCAGCATCATGATAGCTACAATAGCACTAGGCACTAAGAATTTATCAGCATCCAAGCACACACATTTAATCCCAGTACTTGGGAGGAAGAGGCAGGCGGATGTCTTAGTGTGAGGCCAGCTTGGTCTACAGAGTGACATCCAGGGCTGCACATAGAAACTCTGTCTCAAAAAAAAAAAAAATGTTGGTTTTCTCAGAGTTTTTTGAGGAGGGTGTGGGTTTTAAGAAGGTTTTGTTTTGTTTACATTTTACCATATATAGCTCAGGCAAGCCTAAGACTTACTCTGTAGCACTAACTGACCCCCAAGCTCACAATCTGCCTGCCTAGGTCTCCTAGGCACTGAGATTAGAAGCATATAGCATCAATCCTGGCTACCACCACAATTTTATGGGACTACTGTTATTTTTGTAGTACCTGACTGTGTATAAAATAGCTTTTGCCTAAGCACGCCATGAGCAACCTACTACCCTTATGGTTTATTCAAGAAATAGTAACCAAGCAGCTGGTAGAATTGCCATCTTGGATACAAAAAAATAAAAAAACAAAACAAAACTGAGTTTTCAACACTACATGAGAGGACCTGCCAGTGCATTAATGCTTCCTAGCTCCCAGAATTGAAGTGTTTCACAAGACAAATTGATTTTTCTTGTCTGTGGATCTATAAATCAGGCAAGCTGGGCCTGGCTCATGGTTGTAAGTTGGGACTGGTCATCTCCATCTCAGTCATTCTAGAGCCAGCATATCTACCCTCTATGCACAAGTCAAGGCCATTTACATGATAGTGTTCTTCTGGAGGTGGGGGTCGGCGGGAGCGGGGGAGGGGTGGCGGGGGGAGCGATGGGGGGGTCGGGGTGGGAGGAGGGCAGGGCGGCGCAGGAAAACACTCCTTTTTCTCTTCTCTCCTCGTCTTCCTGTATTCTTCCTTCACTTGGCCCTCTTTCTTTCTTAACCAATCTTTTCTTCCCCTTTCTCCTCCATGGAAGGGGCTGCAGTTACATGGTAAAGACTATGCTCTTCCTCAAAGCCCTTCTGATACCTAAGGAGAATGTAGAAGCCTTAACTCTTGTCTTTTAAATGAATACTTTGTTGTGTGTGTCTATATGTCTGTGTGTGTCTACATGTGTGTATCTTAGGGTAAGTATATGTCATGTGTGTGTTGGAGCCAGTGAAGGTCAGAAGAAGGTGTTGGGTCCCCTGGAGCTAAAATTATGGACAATTGTGAGCTGGCATGCGTGTGTATGTGTGTGCGTGTACGTGCGTGCGTGCATGCGCTGGGAAGCAAGCCTGGGCCTTCTGCAAGAGCAGTAAGTGCCCTGACACACTGAGCCATTTATTTCTTCAGTCATCAAACAACTTCAATAAAAGTTTATTGAAAGATTTTTTAAAAATGGAGTACGGAATTTTCAAACTGACCTTTAAAATGTGGGTCTAATTGTGTCCATCATTTTCTTTCTAGAAATGTGAAGACATTTGGGTGGGCATGCCATCACCTATCCCTGCGAAATGGATGAGGTACTTAGACTTTTTGAAGGATGTATATGGCTTAGAAGAGAACGGACTATGAAAATTTTGACCAACTCTCTTTGATTTTGCCATGTTTATTTCAATAAACATAATTTCATTAAAAACAAAAAAGAAATAAGAGTTGTGTTAAATGGAGATCCATAAACCACATTTAATTTTCTTTGTCACTATAGTTCCTCAGAACATCCTGTTATATTGCTGATGTACCAGCACTATTAAAAATACCATTTAAAACAATGTTGACCATTTTTATTGTATGTATTATTTATGAATACCAAAGAATCTTGCAATAATTTCCATCTAATATAATTTGATGCATTGCAATAGAAAAAGAAAATGACTTTTGACAGCTATGCACGACAATATAAAATCAAATTATATCAGAGCAATAAGTTGTGATTCTGTTAAGCATTTTTGAAATCTTTTTGACACATGTTTATTACTTACATAATTAAGTTTTGTAGCAATGCACCTCATCAAAATAATTTTCAAACCTCTCTAGAGTGAGTATGTTTATTTTCTGAAGTTAGTGAAGTTATGGGGGAAAAAAAGCACCTTATCTCTGCCAGTACACACACACACACACACACACACACACACACACACACACACACACACATACACACACTCAGGAGAGAAATTGAAACATATGTTGTGTTTATATTTTTAGTGCCTTTTTATATCTAAAATCAGTTTCTCAGCTTAGGAATATATGCATGTGCATATAATTAGAGCATGACCAAAAGTGTATTATGCCTAAAATATTTAGGTGTGTGATTGTGAAAGGTTTCAGGGGTTTGTTTTGGTTTATTTTACATACATACTACCAGCCTCTCAATCTCCAGCCCAAAGGTTTAAGTAGTTTAAAATTATAGTGGATCTCTCCTGCATTTCCCTGGTTTGATTTTTTTTACCCCACACAGCAGAACTCTTTGTGTATTTGATTATAGCCATCACCATGGAGCTTCAGTGTCCAGAAGTGTCCCTAGGCCATGCCAGGCCCCAGTGCTGAGTTTATATCAAAGGCAATGGGAGTCTGTCAAGACTTTGCTGGTCAGGGGTCATCATGAGGAGAAGAGAAGCCAAGGACATTCCAGGGTTCCCTGCTATCTCCTTATTCTTCATGCTATACTTGCAGTGCTCCCTTGTCCCAGAATGCATGTCCAGTTTACTTGACATCGATAGCTCTTTCATTTTCCTTTAATCAAAACGAGTCAGTAAATTACTTTTCTCCATAAACCTAGGATAATTCCATGTGCACCATTAGAATTGGCCCCATAGAGCCATGCATTAAACTAGTGTTCACAAATTAGACAGTAGGACAGTGGGCCCATAAAACTCTAATTTGGATGCTTGATTTTTGTCCCGGTTTTGAAAAAAGATAATCAACAATGCCAAGGTAGTTTGTCATTTCAAGGTTTTTCTACTTCCCAGAGAGCATAGCTTTTAAAAGAGATGACACCTGCCTTGAAGTTTTCAAGCTGACACGTCTGTCACCTACCTATTCTCTCTTCACTCAATTGTCTTTCCCTGGAGTTTGACTGTATAGATAATTTAGCCCTCATGCAGGCTTGTAATGTAATTTACTTGAGAAGCAGAAAGAAAAGGAAATAAACCAATGATAGTGTTCCTGAGTTCATGGGGTGATGAGTATTCATTCTATGCCATGAATCTGCGTTCCTGCCCTGGTGGTTCCTGGTTCAAGCTCACAATTAACAATAAAATGGCCATTATAGGAATCATGCCGATAAACATGATACATTGCAGTCATACCGACACTTTAAATAATTATTCGTTTTATAACTAAGCCATATACTGAAAGAGATTTATAATTCAGAGATATTATCCCCATTAGTAAAGTTTATGACCCAATAAACAGCTCCCACTAGTTAATAAATGCCAAAGCCATAAAAACAAAGACTATTAATGTAATAGAATTTCTGTGCCTCCCTCTCTTGCTGGTGGTCTGAAGACACTGAAGGGAAATGCTATCTTAGGAAAAACATTTCTTCTCATTATGTAAATATCAATGAATAGTCTTACACTTGAGTTGAAAATTTCCTAGCTCCCCTTGGTTTCAGGTGGTCCCAAAATGCTGATGCATTCTGCTTACGGTTTCAAACAGTAGATAACCAGTTTCAACAAATAAACGCTGTGACTCAGATCTTTAGGGCAGATGGAGGAGAAGGCTGGGGTTCCTGCCTCTCCTCTTTCCTTCTAGAAAAGAGCAACTCTAGCTAGGGTCATTCTGCCAAGGTAAGGCTTTTGAAAAGATGTTTCTTAACCTTTGTACAGAGATATTTTTAACTTCTAACATTTTCCTCCCCTGGTGGCAAACAAGAGTTACATGTGGATGTCAGGGTGAGTAGAAGGTTAATATAGGCAAACCTTTTGTCCTATGAACTAGTTGTTGATTAGTATTCTTGGAGTCCTGGGAATGATTGATAAAGTCATTTGGAAGCCCAAGTCAAGTCATGACTTTTTGTACAAAACTGATTAAAAGCTGTTGAAGTTCACAGTAATGTCGTGCTGAGTCACTGTGTGAAGCATGCTTACTGTCAGAAGGTGACTAATTTGCAGTATTAATTGGCCTTTTCATTGTCATCTTTTTTTTAACCTATTACCTAACCATCTGAAACAGAGTGGGGATAAGTCTGTTGGTTGGCTTAGCAGTGACTAAATGGTTAAGATTTTAGAAAATAGGAAGTGAAGAGCATATAAAAGTTGAAACTTTTTCAGTATATTGCCTGTGATTCAGCTAATGTCATATATAACATTATTGGTATTTTTATACTGTGCTACTCAATTTGTTTCCTTGGGGTTGTAGAGCTTCTAGGCCTTCTGGATTCCTCAATCGCAAATTTAGAATATTTAAATTGTTTTTTTTTTCACTTTAAATAGCAGGGAAATAGTGATGAGTAAAACAAGACTTCAAGTTTTTCAAAAACAGAACAAACAAAATACAAAGAAAATGGGAAAAAAAACTTGTTTCCAACTTGGATTTATCTCAATTTGAATGATACCTGCTTTTCTATCCTTTTCAGCTGTTTTCTTCCTTTACCTTGCTCTTCTTCCATGCATTACAGAATTTCTAGTTATGAGTTCAGTGCCTGGAGTCTTAATGAACTAGTCATGTTCCTCACAAAATATTTATGATTTTGAATAATGTAGAATCCATTCAATAATAAAATGTCATGGTCTTAGTAGCAGGTGTATTCTCTTTAGTTATTAGTACAGATCCCTGATTTTGAATATCCTTCAACACTGTTCTGTTAATGACCTTTCAGAGTTACAGTTTCCAAGTGATGGCAAAACCTGCAGATCCTAGTGATACATCCATCTCTGCCCTCATGTTTGTTTGGCCAAAGACTGAACTGCTTTAAGCTGAAAGCAGGTTAAGACCTTTTCAAAAATGAGTCTTTTCAAGTTGACAGCATCTTCAGACACACAGTGCTTTTCAATTCCCAAGAGAATGTAATGTGTAAAAACTGGAAAGCCTACTGAGGCAAGATCAATGAGGCTATTGAGCAAATAATCAACCTGGAGCAATAATGGAGCAAACATCATTATTACAAAGGGTAGCACTGACTGTGCAATTAGTTTAAGAGAATCTTGCAGCTTGCCTCTGCCTGCCTTCTACCAGGTTATATGGTGGCTTAAATATACATTCATTACTTTGTGTCAATTAAATTCCCCCAAAGTAACAATTCTGAGACATCTTCATCACAGAGTGGCCAGAATGGGCACCTTTTCTTGCATCTATTTCCTGGTCCCCAGTAAAATTCTTTCCAAGGGAATTTTAGAACCTATTGTGTGTCTGGTGTGTGACACACACAGGAACCCAGGGGTCAGCTCTGCTGCTCAGAAATAACTGATAATGGCTAAGAAATGTGGCCTATGAAAAACTCCACAGTGGCTCTGCAAGCAAAAGAATTAATGGCTCCCAGGAATCCATAGAAGCTTTGACTTCTAAACACTCATTAGTTAAAGCAGTGAGGCCTGATGTTATGCAAGTTAGAGAAGGAAAAGGGGTCCGCCCCTCCCTATTGTCTATTCTGAACAGAATATGCACATTTAACTCAAAGTGCTGAATGGATCAATGGATCAAATACATCAAACCAACTATTCATCAATCTCCTAGCTTCCTGAGCACTGCTTTGCATCTGTGTAAAGCCAACAATAGAGGAAATTCTTGTTATGACCCCACTATAATATTAAAATCCAGAGGAGCCCATAGCTTGGTGAAAACACACAAAAAAATTGCATTCTCCTTTGGTACAGGCCACCAAAGTCATCTTTGTGCTTCCTTTTTCTACATTGCCTATACAAGAACATCTGAATGCCATAGGGACTTGATAAAAATTACTTTTGCCAGCTTTTTCTTTTTCTACCGTATTGTGAGGCCACCCATGGAATGGAACACAGGGGTTGGAAGTATCTCGAGTTTTAACTATGCTCAGACCCTGTGGAGGGGAGGGGTGCAGAGGAAAGAGGCAGCAAGAAATAACAGTTGCAAGGGGGAGGGGAAGTCTGGAGGAAAATGGAGACCACCTTGTGTGTGTGTGTGTGTGTGTGTGTGTGTGTGTGTGTGTGTGTGTGTAACTCACCTTAAAGAATCTGACCACCTTCTTGAGGGATGAGATATTACTGGAAGGTTTGAATTTTGAGCCCAAACATTGTTGTGTTTGTGTGTGTGTGAACCTGTAGAGCTGAGCGTGGGTGGTGAGAAAGTTTGATGAGGTGACTATTGCTGGAGACTTGGCTGGTGGCTTGGATTAATGGTGGTTAAGACTCTTGAGAACTGGAGACACATGGAGAACTCAGGACACATTTTGGCTATTGGAGATGACAAGTGAAATCACAATTATGAGTGAGTCGTTTTGACAGCTGGGTAGATGATGTTGCTGTTCACTGAACTGGAGTACATCAGAGAAAAATTGCATGGAAAGAAATGAAGAATTTTGCCTGGGCCTGGTAAGATTGTTCAGTGTATAAATCCACCCCCACCACCATGCCCTAAATCCAATCTCTGTAACCTACATGGTGTCAGGAGAGAACCAACTACCCTTAAAAGTTGTCCTCTGACTTCAATATATGCCTGTGCATTTACACACATGTATACAAAAAATCAACAATTAAAAAAATAAGGAATTTGCTTAAAGACAGATGTGATGACACACACAATAATTTCCACTCTAGTGAGTTGAAGGCCAGCTGGGATATGAAATAAAATTCTTACTTGAAAAGTCAACAACACAACAAAAACAGACTCTACCTTAAAGTACGGGTAACTTGGGGAATTGGAAAAATGACAAATTTTGATAAGGCAGCCTGATAAAACAGGACTGATTTTTTTTTGGAGAATTGTATGGGCTAAGGATGTATTATTTGAGTCATCAGAGTGTTGGCATAAGAAATACAGTTCTCATCTTAAAGGAATTATTACATAAAAATATCTCACTGCCAGGCATGGTTACTTTTCTACCATGTATTGGTTAGACAGGTCTCAGAGGCTCCCAAAACAATATAGACTTTGGACATCACCCTTGGTTACCGATCATAACTATGTGGTGAGACCCTAGTGTGAAGACACCACATACTTTGGTTGCAGGACAGATTTAAAAAAAAAAAAAAAAGGTCAATCTTGAATTGGCCAGAGAACTCTCCAAGCTGGATAGTTTTCACAATGCTGGAAGGTGATAGGCAGGTTGCTGGGAAGAATGGCATCAATGGTAGTATTCAGCATAGTATTCAGTATTCTGGTCTCTTAGGCAAGATGTGCTCACTGGTACAAGACTGGATATGGGATAACCAGCTGCTTCCTTCATTGGATTTAAGGCCTGCACTGTAAGGGCAAAATTAATGCCATGTTCTGTATGAGAACTTGTCCTCTAGGTGACCCTTCTTCCTGCCATCAGTCTCCAGAATGACATCTGCCAACAGTCTCCAGAAACTCCACCAGAGCGATTAGATACAATTAACTCCCAATGTTCCTCTGAGATTAAAAAAAAAAAAAAAAACTTCCCCTCCGGACTCAGTCTCCATCCACCCTGCCAAAAGGTCGACATTCCTGTGACCCACAACTTCCCTGAAGATCCAACTTCCCCCCAACCTGCCTAAGGGTTGACATTCCTGTGACCCACCACTCCTGCTTGTGGTCTTTTTCCTTTATAAACCCATTGGTCTTGAAGCTCTGTGTTACTCTCCTATCCTGCTGTGTCAGGAAGGATTGTGACTCCCATGCTCTGAGCCCATAATGCATAATGTATGTTGCATCGGTATCAAGTCCTGGTGGTCATTTCGGGGGATCTGGGCGATCTCGGTATGACAGCACCACAAGAGGGAATTCATGGCTGGTACTGTAAGCATGGTCAAAACCCAGGACAAGGGAAATCCGAGGCCTTTGGAGAGACACTTTTGATGCTGTTTTTCCAAATGATCATGTAGACAAACTGCCTTCTAAATATTTGTTTATACCTGTAGGTTTGTGCTGCTCTCAGCTTTGGTCAGAGAAGCATCTTAATGCAATGCGTAGTAGTTACTACAAAGATGCATTACTATTCAGAGTGTTGAGAATAAGTGTAAGAGCTCAGCCCTAAATTGTACATCTGTTCCAACATGCTCTAAAGGCTCAGGAAACAGCATAGAAGAGGGAACAGAAAGAACATAAGAACCAGAGGATGAGGAGAAGTGTTGGGAAATGCTGTCCTCTGTGTGTCATAAATGTTGTACACATGAACTCATAGCAACTGTGGTTACGTACATAAGACCTGCACAAGATCAACAGAGTTAAAAAGTCCACCACTGAAGGAGAAAGGGCTACCAAGGCCTCATCCCTAGCAAAGGAGATATTGGCAGTTGATGATGGCTGGGGTAGGAAAATCACTTTTCTTTAGGAATGGGGCTATTGGTATGTTCCCAGTGTTCCAGTAAAGGACTCCATGCCAATACACATATGGCCAACACCGATTGGATTTACTGAGTCAAAAGAAATAATTATTTTTTAAAAAGATATGAAGTTGGGAGGGAGATATAATGAATGACCTCAGACTTTTTTTTTTTTTTTTTAAAGACAGGGTCATAAAAATCCCTTGCTGGTCTGGAACTCATGTAGAGATATTGGCAGTTGATGACTGCCAGGGCAGAAAAATCATTTTTCTTTACAGTAAGGCCACCTGTATATTCCCTGTGTTCCAGTCTACCTCTGCTGGGATCTAAGTGCTGGAATTAAAGGCGTGTTCCACCATATACCTGGGCTTTCAGGAACTTTAATCCACAAGACTGTGGGTAACAATTGTGAACTTTGACAAGGTCACTCACAGAACATGTTGCTGGATAACAATGGTGCCAAATCATTTTTTAAAATCAGCTTGGCTGGGCTGCCTGGTCTGGCCTCAGTTAGAGAGGATGTGCTTAGTCCTACTGAGACTTGAGGTCCCAGGGTAGGTTGGTACCCCTTGGGGGCCTCCCCTTCTCTAAGAAGGAGGAGAGGGGGAATGGGGGGAGGGGGCATGAGGGTGGAAGTGGGAGCAGAGGAGGAAGGGAGCTGGGATCAGGCTGTAAAGTGAATAAATAATAAATAAAGTAGGGAAAATCAGCCTCATTGAAATACAGTGAATTGCACATACTTGTAAACTTAAGTGTTTTATTAAGTTTCATGTTCTTTACATTTTGATGCAAGGATATCAAGGTGTCTTTAAGAATGATAGAGTCATTTCAAAAAAAAGAAAGAAAGAAAAAGAAGAAAAAGAAAAAACTGTGGTCCCAAAAATTCAGCTGCCACCAAAGATCCCCCAAAGCCAGTGGCTTTCTGTTTCTTGTGTTGCAAATTCAAATACTGAAATTCACAGACCACAGAGGGATAGTTTTAGAGAAAAGTTTATTATAGATTCATAGGTATGCTCTTAAGGGGGCAGGGAGGGAAGGAAAGTGAAGAGGAAAGGAGGGGAGAGGAGGGGAGGGGAGGGGAGGGGGAGGGAAGGGAAAGAGAGACAAAGAACAGTGCTGCTGTATAGAGAAGAGGTCCCAAGAAATAAGAGTACTATTGAGCAGCTAGACTAGAGTGAGGTGTGGGGAGGAGGATAAACATGTCAGTCCAGCTTGGTCCAACCACAAGGTGTCCAGGTTCCTCGTCTAAGTTTCACTCAGGTAGTCATATATAGCCTTTAGGACTGGCCACATTTCTGAGTTTGCCATATCTTTTGGAGATAGCAAAGTGAAGCAAACCTCATTTGGCATTTCTGGCTTCCAACAAGGACTTTGACAGAATTACTGCTTTGGGTCCCTGTTCCATCTCTCCTGTTCATTTTTTCCAGTGCTTGATGTGGTCAGTCCTATTAGCTGCTATGCTAAGTGTGTAACTATCTCATTGTGGTTATTTATTTTTTCTATAATTGAGGGTTGTTGTTGTTGTTTTTGGTTTATTTTTTTTTTTTTTAGTTCTTTGTTGATCTAGATTGGGTATTAGGATTCTGGTTCAGTCTACCTACCTATGATGTCATTGTTACCTGCCACAGGGGTGTGGCCCTGCCCAGGGCCATATAAAAGGACAAAGTGTCCAAAGTGTCCATGTGGCCCCCCTCTCTCGCTACTCCCCCTCTACTCCCTCTCTCTCCCCTCTCTCTCTCTCTTCTTCTAACTCTTCCTGTCTGTCTCTGTCTCTCTGGGGTACCCCTCCCCCTTTCTTCTCCCCCATGCTCATTTAATAAACCTCATATAATAACTGGTACCTTGTACCATTATTATTGTATATATAGAATTGGGTCCTCTCTGATAGGAGATTTCCAAATATTTCCTCCATAACATTGCTGTCTTTTGTTCTCTTAACAGGAAGACAAAAGTTTTTTCAAAAAATTTCTGACTTATTTTATGTGTTTTGTGTTATGCATGCAGGTATGCATGTACATATATGTGTGCCTGGTGCCCACAAAAGTCAGAAGAGAACTCTGGCAACTATAGGATTGTTGTGAGCCACCATATGGTTCTGGGAATTATACCCATGTTCCCTTGAAAAGAAGCTAGGATTCATAACTTCTGAGCCATCTATCCTGCCTTCCTCACAGAAGGAAAAAAGGTTTTGTTCTAATGGAGTATATTTTTTCAGTACCTTATTTCTGTTAATGAACCTTTGCCCAAGCCAGTGTCATCTAGGTTTTCTCCTGTTTTCTTCTAAAAGTTTTATATTTTTAGTCCAGTTTATAATTCATTTCAAGTTTGTTTCAAAGTATGACTTCAACTTTACTTTTTTATTTTTAAAGATTTAATATTTTAATGATGTGTGTATCTGTGTATAGATGCACATGAGTGTAAGTACCAGACTGACGAGAAGAGGGGAACAGATACCCTGGATCTGGAGTTATAGGCAGTTTCATGCTACGAGACTTAGGTGCTGGGAACTGAATTCAGGACATCTGAAAGAGCAGCATGCACCCCAGTCCTCCGATGTTATGTGGCAATTTTCTCCAAGGGGAAAGTCTTCCCTCTTCTAGGGAAATTTAAAACATAAAAGAAAAGTAGAACAGGATATTTTAGGAGAGGATCTTTACAAAGAAGTAAAACAAGGTGTTCTGAGGAGAGGTGAAACACCCCATCCTTCAGGGATGTTCCTTTATGATAGGAAATAAAACAGTTTCAGAAAGTCCCTAAAACTCACCAGATTCTTTAGTCCTCTCCCACCCAAGAGTAAACAAACAGCAAAGGCTGTTGAAAGTCAATCTCTGACTGGTCAGACAGCCTGGAAGAAGCAAACACCAGACCAGCAGAGAGAGAAACAGAGCAGAGAGACAGGCAGGCAGACAGACAGACAGACAGACAGACAGACAGACAGACTAGGCCTGGCAGGGGCTTTTAAAACCTTAAAGCCCACCTCCAGTGGCACACTTCCTCCAACAAGGCACACTTACTACAAGATCAAAACTTCCTAATCTAAGACGTCTCTATTAGTGCCACTCCCTGATGACTGAGCATTCATATATATGAGCTTACGGGGACTGTTCTTATTCAAACCACCACAATCCCCAATAAAACTCAATGGCTCATCAAGGTGGACTTTGAGACATTCATACTTTGGTTGGTCATGAGCCCTTGCTGTGTGTGTGTGTGTTACATTTCCCGAGGAAAAGTCTGTCACATAACACACTATGTCATCTGATATTTTTAATTACTCTTTTGTATTTGCAAATTTAATTGCCATGGGACCACCATCTCTTGAAACTGTCCTTCAGTGAAGCACCTTTGCTGGAATCAGTTGTCAATATATGTATGGGTCTGTTCTGGATTTCCTATCCTGTTTCACTAATATATCTATCTCTATAGTAGTACTAAACTGTCTTATTTAATATAGCTTTGTAATACACCCAGAAAACACTATTAATTCTTTAACTGTGTTCTTTGAAGGATAGTTATGGCTTTTGTAGGCCATTTGTGTTTCCATATGAATGTTGGCATCAGCTTATTAATTTAAAAATCTTGGTAGGTCAATGTACAGCTCATTCTCCACAGTTGTGGGGGCAGCTGGCACTGCCTCTGACATGAACTCTACTGCCTCCATTTTACCACTTCCCCATGGTGAGGAGGCCTGGTTGCACACGGAGGAAGTGGAAGCAGACTATGTGGATGAGACCTGATAGGATATGGTCATATGGTGGGGGAGGAGGTCCCCTTCTGTCAGAGGTCTAGGTGAAGGGAATAGGCAAAAAAGAGGGGGAGGGTGGGAACTGGAAGACACAAGTGAGGAGATGACATTTGGAATGTAATCTGAATAAATTATAATAAATTAAAAATTTTTTAAATCTTAGCAGGATTACAGTGGTGTCAATGGATCAGCTTGAAGATGATCAATATTTTCAAAACTCTGAGGCTTCTGACCCATGAGCACAATATAACATCTTTTTTACCTAAAGCTTCTTTATCTGACTAGTGTTTTATAGACTGTAATATATAGATATTGCACATATGAGATACATGCTTTTGCTGCATTTGATGTTACTGTATAGTTTTTATTTTTATTGAACTAATATAGTAAATGACAGTGATTTTTAAAGTGTATTATGAAGATGAGGTTCACATCATGTAAAAATAGCCATTTCACATCATATAATCCAGTAGAACATTCACACAAACACTGCCTTTAGTTCTAAAATTTTCATTGCCTCAAAACAGAAACCCTGCCAGTCACTGTAGCTCAATCCTTTAATCCCAGTGCTTGGAAGATAGTGGTAGGCACATATCTGTGACGCTGAGGTTAGCCTGGGACATACAGTGGTCCAGACCCTGTCTCAAACAAAACACAAAACCATAAATCTCATAGCCATTAAACAGTGATGCCCTCTTCCCCCAGCTTCTGCCTACTATCAATCTGATTTTTGCCTCTACTAATTCATCTATTTCAAATAGTTGGTTAAAAAATAAATATATATGGCATTTCTTTCTGGCTTCTTTGTTATCATAACTTGAGTTTGTTGTTCTTTTAATTAGTGATAGAAACAGAAACCAAAACCTCTACCACTGAGATACCCCCTCACTCAATATGTTTTTGATGCTATCCATGCTGTAGCATATATTGCCACTTTATTCTTATTTTGTGACTAAGTATTATTTATTTCACTTTATGACTGATACTATTTCCCCTACTGGCTATTACACAACTTCACAATTTGTTTATTCATTTATCTATTGATGAACATTTTAGTTGTCTCTTAGCTAGGGTTGTTATTTCTCTGATGAAACAGCATGACCAAAAGAAAGCTGGGGTGGAAAGGATTTTTTTGGCTTACATTACCACATTGTAGCCATTCACTGAAGGAAAGAGGCAGGACAGGAACTCAAACAGGGCAGGAACCTGGAGGCAGGAGCTGAAGCAGAGGCCATGGAGGGTGCTGCTTACTGGCTTGCTTCAAATGGCTTGCTTAGCCTGCTTTCTTATAGGACCTAGGACCACCTGCCCAAGGTGGCCCTACACAGGATATGCTGGGCCGTCCCACATAAATCACTAATTAAGAATATGCCCTACAGGTTTGTCTACAGCCCTATCTTATTGAGGCATTTTCTCAATTAAGGCTCCCTCCTCTCCAATGCCTCTAGATTGTGCAAAGTTGACATAAAACTAGCCAGCACATCTGAACCCTTGTCAGCTTGACACACAAATAAATCACTATTAAGGCACAACATTTCTTTTCTTATTCATCCCAAAGATCTCACATTAAGAGAAACCATGATATAAAATACTCTAAGATTTAAAAATCTTGGTCTTTAAATTTTTTAAATTTATTATAATTTATTCAGATTACATCCTGATTGCTATCCCTTCACGTGTATCTTCCTGTTCCCACCCTCCTTCCCTCTTCTGCCCTATTCCCCTCCCCTAGACCTCTGACAGAAAGGGACCTCCTCCCCCACCATATGTCAACTTCCCCGTGGTGGGGAGGCCCGGCAGGCACACAGAGGAAAGGGGGAAAGTCCTGGTCTTTAAAATTTTAAGAACTTAAAAAGTTGAAATCTCTTTAAAATATCCAAACTTTCTTTTAAAATAGAAAGTCTTTGCAAAACTCCAAATTCTCTTTAAAAGTTTAAAGTATTTCAACAACAGGCACCAATAAAATAAAAAAATAAACACTTTCTTATTTCAAGAGAGGAGGACCAGGGCACAGTCACAATCAAATCAAAGTAAAACCAAACTTCGAAAGCGTAAATAACTCAGTGTCCCAATTATGTGGGATCTGTTCATGATTTTGGGGGGCTCCTCCAAAGGGCTTGGGTCACTTCTCTGGCTCCACCCTCTGCAGCACACACAGTTTGTCTTCTAGGCTCCACCTAGCTCCACTCCACTCTTCGTGGTCATCCTATGATACTGACATCTCTTCTGCTGCAAGTGGGTTTCACTTTCACCAATAGCCTCTCCTGGCCTCTCCCAGTGCCAAGCCTCAGCTGCTTTCCATGACCCACTCCTTCCTATCTTCTAAACCAATACCACCTGGGCAATTCTTACATTACCAACTTCAGCGGCTAGTGCAAGGTACAGCGTTGGCTGCTTCTGGAACACAGCTTCTGTGTGAGGCTGTAGGGGAAACACTTCCCAGATTTCACCTCAGGGATGCTGGTTTCAATCACCCCTAATTTCTTAGCTTCAGCTGAGCAGTATCAACTGTCCCAACAACACAAAGCTTTTATTTTATTGGTTCTGGTGTCTTGTTAATTGTGGCTAACTCTTTAGCTCCAGCTGACTAGAACCACAAATTCTCAACTCAAAATAGCAAATGGCCCTGGCAGAGTCTTCCCTCTGAAACTGCACTAGCCAGGCCTCTACCATCTGCACTGTTCTCAACGTTCTTTTCAAGCTCTCAAAGAACAGCTCACCAAGCTTTGAATATTCGGTGGCTTTTGTCACCCAAAGTTCTAAAGTCCTTCCACAGTCCTCCCCCAAAACAGCAAGATCAGGTCTGTCTGTTAGGATTCTGCTTCAGTCTGCCTACCTATGATGTCATTGCTTACCTGCCGTGGGAGCATGGCCCTGCCCAGGGCCATATAAAAGGACAAACCATCCACATAGCCCTCTCTCTCTCCTTCCTCTCTACCCCCTTCTCCTCTCTGTCTGTCTGTCTGTCTCTCTCTCTCTTTCTCTCTGGGGTACCCCTCCCCCCTTTCCTTCTCTCCCCATGCTCACTTAATAAACCTCATATAACATAATATCTGTTGCCTGGTATCTTATCTTATCATCTTATTTTCTTTTTATTAATCATAACACTGTCACAGCAATGCCCTACTATTCTGGTACCAACTTGTCTTAAACTGGGGCAGGGCTCTCCACAAGGCAGCATATCCCATAGCTAGGATCCACAGGTCCAGGAATCAAGGAGTAGAAAAGGGAATAGTTTCCCCCATGGGTTCAGGAAGAAGGAGTAGTAAGCACTATCACCCTTAGGGACCCTACTAGGAAACATTTTGCTTCCTGTTCCTGCAAGCTTAAGTTCTGCTGGCCTAGAAGTCTTAGTTCCACAGGGTGGAGCGCTCCTTCCAGGAGCCACAACAAACATTCCATTGACCTGGAAGCTCAGACTTCCCTCTGGCCACTTTGGGCTTCTGATGCCCCTAAACCAACAGGCTAAGGAAGGAATAGCAGAGTTGGGAGAGGTGCTTAACTCAGATTACAAAGGCAAAATTGGATTGCTTCTCCACCATGGAGGTAAGAAAGTTTGTGTCTGTAGTGCAGGAGACCCTTTAGGGCATCACATGAAGCTACCACATCCTGTGATTAAAGTCAATTGGAAACTACAATAGCCTAATCCAGGCAGAGCTGCATAGAGGACAGACCCATCTGGCATGGATGTATGGGTCACTCCTCCAGGAAAAAGCCAAGACCCACTGAAGTTCTTCCTGAGGGTGGAAGAAATACAGAATGACCAGTTGCAGAAAAGAGGATTATAATTGATATATGTATTTCTGTTAATAATGCATATGTCTGGGCTCATAGGGGCTCACAGAAACTGACAACCAGGGAGCCTGCATACGTCTGATCTAGGCCCTCTACATGTATGTTACAGTTGTGTAGCTTGGTTTTCTGTGAGAGCAGGGACTGTCACTGACTTTTCTTTGTTTTTCCTTAAGTGTTTTATTTTTATTTTTTCATTAATTAATTTATATCCTGTTAGACATTCCCCTCTCTCTCCTCCTATTCCCTCCTTCTCCCCTCCCCTCCCTTCCCCCTCTCCCTCTCGCTTTCTTCTTAGAGAAGGGTAGACTTCTAGTGGTTATCAACACACCTTGGCAGATCAAGTAGTGCTGGGCCCATCTTCTTCTATTGAGGATAGGCAAGGCAATCCAGTTAGGGGAAAGGGATGCAAAGGCAGACCCTGCTCCTGCTGTTAGAGGTCCCACATGAGGACCAAGCTGTACATCTGTTACATAATGTGGGAGGCATAGATTCGTCCCATGGATGCTTTCTGGTTAGAGGTTCAGTCTCTGTGAGCCCCAATGGGTCTAGGTTAGTTGATTCTGTAGGTTTTCTTGTGGTGTCCGTGCCATCTCTGGCTCTTTCAATCCCTTTTCCCCCTCTTCTACATGATCACCTAATGTTTGTGGGTCTCTGCATCTGTTTTTGTCAGCCGCTGGGTGAAGCCACTCAGATGACTTGTTATGCTACGCTCCTGTCTGCAAGAATAGCAGCCTCTTATTAATAGTGTCATGTGTGTGCTCTCTCTCATGGTATGGGACTCAAATTGGTCCAGGCATTGATTGTTTGGGTCAAAGGTTTTGTGTGTGGCTTGGTGTCCCCCTCCTTCCACTGGAAGTCCCACCTTGCTACAAGAGGTGGCCATTTCAGGCTCCATTTTCCCATCTGCTAGGAGTCTCAGCTAGGGTCACCACCCTATAGACTCCCTGGAGCCTCCTCTGTCTCACAGATGCCCTCTCACCAATTTCAGTTCTTTCTCCCAGACCTACCCCACTTTCCCGTACCTGACCCCCATTCCTATTCCCCTCCCCACCCACTTTCTCACCCAGTTCCCTCCCTTCATCTACTTCAGATGACTATTTTATTTCCCCTTCTGAGTGAAATGTAAGCATCCTCCTTTGAGCCTTCCTTGTTATGTAGCTTCTTTGGGTCTGTGGATTGTAAGATGGCTATCCTGTAGTTTATGGCTAATATCCACTTATAAGTGAGTACATACAATGCACGTCTTTCTGTGTCTGGGTTACCTCACTCAGGATGATCTTTTCTAGGTCCATCCATTTGCCTGTTCTTTTGCCAGGTTTAAGGACTCCTTTCCTCATACTGGGTTTCCATATCTAGCCTTAATACAAGGGCCCTAGTTTTACTGCAACTTGACATGTCAAGAGTGGTTGATTTTCTTGGGGGGGGGTTGTTTGTTTGTTTCGAGACAGGGTTTCTCTGTGTAGCCTTGGCTGTCCTGGACTCACTTGTAGACCAGGCTGGCCTCGAACTCACAAAGATCCACCTGCTTCTGCCTCACATGTGCTGGGATTAAAGGCGTGTGCCACCACACCCGGCTCTCCAAGAGTGGCTGATATCCATGGGAAGCCAGCCCTTTTTTGAATAGAAACAGAGAAAGAGTGGAGGGGGGTGCAGAGGGGAGGATATAGGGGAAGGACTGAGAGGAGAGGAGAGAGGGACACTCTGATTAGGATGCAATATATGTGGAAAAAAATAAACATTTTAAAAAGAATCCATTTGTACAGCTATTTGTATTTTATTTCTTCAATGTCTTTACCATGTGAAGTAACATCAATTAAGAGAATATTAACAGTTATCATATTTAAGTTTGAGATACTAAAGTATGTCCTTCGAGGGACATTGCCACCTATTCTAAATTTACAGTGCATTTGTGATTGTACAACAGATAGTTATATCATATTAGGCTTAATTATGGCCTGGTTAAATATATAATGCATTAGCTATTATAAGTGAGATAGTTATGCTTAGGCATTATCATGACCTGGTTATTGGTCTCATTTGGAAATTAATCATGACATAAGGAGATATGACTTAGTGTGTCAAGTTGACAAGGGGTGGACTTGTGACAGCTATTCTTGGTTGTCAACTTAACCACATCTGAAATTAACTAAAACCCCAAAATGGAGGTAAACCCTATGAGGGATTTCTGCTTAACTTGAAGTGGGAGGATCCACTTCTAATCTGGATCTTTGAGGTGGGAAGACACACCTTTAATCTATATTTTTAATCCATATCTAATCTGGGCCACACCTTCTGCTGGAAGCCTATATAAGGACATGGAAGAAGGAAGCTCTTGCTCTTTTCCTGCTTAGTTTCACCTGCTAATAGCATATCTATTCCTTCACTGGCATTAGAGCCTACTTCTTCAGGATTCCAGCATATATGGAAGACCAGCTGATTTTGGACTTCACATTCATAACAGCCATTGTTGCACTAGTTGGACAACAGTCTGTAAATATTGTAATATATTCCTTTTTTATGTTTTATATATTTATACACAGATATGCACATATAATATAATTGATATAATATATAGATTCATTCTATAAGTTCTAGAGTCTAGGGACATTTGTATATTTTCTATGGATAAGTGTCACTGGGTATAGTGGTCACATATCTATAATCCCAGCACTTGGGAAATAGAAGCAGGAAGACCAGGAGTTCAATGTCATCCTTAACTATATATCAAGGTTGAGGTCAGCTTGGGGTATATGAAACCTCATCTCAAAAGACTCAGGTGGGGAGGAATGTCTATTCAAATTTTTCCAGTTTTAAATGATCTCAATTTTCTAATGTTAAAACACTTTGCATTAACTGACATAGAGCCTATGATGTGTTTCCCTTATTATATATTGTTGGATTCCATGTGTTTAAAAAAATTGTTTCAGATGGTTGTAGTGGTGCACTTGGGGGACAGAGTCAGGTGGATCTCTGTGAGTTCAAGGCCAGCCTAGTCTACAAAGCAAGTCTGGGACAGCCAAGGCTACATGTAGAATCCTGTCTCAACAAACCAAAAGAAAAATTTTGTTTCTCTTATGTTGATGAAGAATATTGCTCTGTATTTACTTTTGGTGTCTGACTTTGTTTATCAGTAATATTAACCTTTTAGAATACATTGTGCAATATTCTTTCTTTTTCAATTGTATGATATATGTATAATATAGAATTTATGTTATTACTTCCTAATCATTGATAAAATTAACCAATGACCACCTTGGCCTGGAGTTTCCTTTGTAGGATGATTTTAAAGAATTTAAAGCTAAATTTAATGATGCTTTTGGATTCATATATTTCTTGTGCAGTAAGCTTGGTAGCTTAAATTTTAAATGGAATTTCTATTCCATGTTGGTTGTTAATTTGTAATTATCCCTAAATCAGTAATTCTTAAACTTTAATATCTGAAGATCTTTAGTAATATTATCCATATTCATTTTGGGGGGTTCTGGCTGGCAATTATCAGTCTTATTGATCACAGCAAAATCAGTTTGTTTTTAATTATATTAAATTTCTCTAGTGTCTTTCTTTTCCTTGCCCTGTTTCCTGGTTATTTTACTTTCCTCCCTTTCTTCTCCTTTTGGGAGACGAACTGACAGAAGGTCTCACTCTTAACCCAGGCTGGCATGAGCCCTTGCACTGACCCTCATGTCTCTGTCTCCCCTGGCTGGAACTGCACATGTGAGCTACTATCATACCTAGCTTCCTTTTCAAGTTTCTACGTATTTAGTTTCTGTTTTGGTCATTATTATTTTCTTCTTTCTACTTACTTGAGTTCAATTTGCTTCTCCTTTTCTAGTTTCTTAAGAACAGAACAAAAAAATTAAACACCACCAAACCAAATAACCCAATTGAGAAATGGGGCTTAGAATTAACAGAGAATTCTCAACAGAGGAATATCAAATGGCTGAGAAACACTTAAAGAAATGCTCAACCTCCTTAGTCATCAGGGAAATGCAAATCAAAACAACTCTGAGATTCCATCTTACACCAATCAGAATGGCTAAGATCAAAAATTCAAGTGACACCACATGCTGGTGAGGATGTGGGGAGAGAGGAACACTGCTTCATTGCTGGTGGGAATGCAAACTAGTACAGCCACTTTGGAAATCTGTCTGGTGCTATCTCAGAAAACTTGGAATAGGGCTTCTGCAAGACCCAGCTATTCCACTCCTTGGAATATACCCAGAAGATGCTCCAGCACACAACAAGAAAATTTGCTCAACCATGTTCATAGCAGCCTTATTCATAATAGCTAGAACATGGAAACAGCCTAAGTGTCCCTCAGTAGAAGAATGGATTAAAAAACTGTGGTACATATACACTATGGAATACTACTCAGCTATTAAAGACAAGGAATTCCCAAAATTGGTGGACAAATGGATAGAGCTAGAAATGTTCATAATGAGTGAGTTAACCCAGAAGCAGAAAGACTCAAATGGTATATACTCAATTATATCTGGACACTAGCCCAAGGAGCGTGTCCCATGAAAGCCTTCACTTACCAGGAAAGTGGGACAGAGGGGAGGACATCCTGTTGGGACTCTAGGTGAGAGAAGCATGGGAGAATGGGGAAATAAAAGGATCCAGAGGGTCCTAGAAACCTACAAGAAGAACATTATGATAGGCAGATTTGGGCACAGGGGTCCAGCTCAAACTAAGGCACTAGCCAAAGACAATACAGGCGGTAAAGTTTAAACCCCTACCCAGAACTAGCCAATGAGCAGAACATTCTCCACAGTTGAGTGGAGAGTGGGATATGACTTTCTCATGTACTCTGGTGCCTCACATTTGACCATGTCCCCTGGAGGGGGAGACCTGGTGGCACTCAGAGGAAGGACAGCAGGTTACCAAGAAGAGACTTGATACCCTATGAGCATATACAGGGGGAGGAAGTCCCCCTCAGGCACAGTGTTAGGGGAGGGGAGTAAGGGGAAAATGGGAGGGAGGGAAGAATGGGAGGATACAAGGGATGGGATAACCATTGAAATGTAACAAGAATAAATTAATAAAAAAAAGAACAAAACAAAAGTAACTGGTTTGAAGTCTTTTGGGTTTTTTCCTACGTCAGCTTTCAGTTCTAGAACATCCTCCTAAACCTTTCTTTAATGGACTAGCTAAACTTTCTTTAGACGGTGTTGTCATTTCATTCATTTGCTTATTCATTTACTAATTGCCTTTTGATTTCTCCTTTGATCCATCAGTTACCTATAAGTATTTTATTTAGTTTGAAACATTTGGACCTTTGCAAAGATCTTTCTGATGATTTCTAATGTAATATCTTCTGGGTCAGAGAATGTACTATGTGACTTCTACATTTTAAATAATACATTTAGACTAGATTTATGGCCCAGAATATAGCTTATCATTGTAAAGGTACCATGGGCACATGAAAAGAATGCATGTTTTAAACTTATTTCATGGTACCTTCTGTAAATGTTAATTGGACCAAGGTGTTCAGATCTTCAGTGGCCTTATTGATTTTCCTGTCTTTTCATTAGAATAATTATTAAGAGGAAGGCACTGACATTTCTGACTATAATTACAGTTCTCAGGTTTTCAAATTTAAATTTATTTTTTAAAATTTATTCACTTTACATCACGATCGTAGCCCCCTCTCCTGTCTCCTCCTACTGCAACCTCCCTCCCTCTTCCCCTATCTCCCTCCTCCAGTCCTCAGAAAAGGGGAGCCCTCCTCCCCTACCATCTGATCCCAGCCTAACAAATCTCATCAGGACTGCCTTTTTCCTCTTCCTCTGTAGCATGGCAAGGCCACCCCACCAGGGGGAAGTGATCAAAGAGCAGGCAACAGGGCCCATCTTAGAGACAGCCTTTAGGGCACCCACATAGAGATTGAGCTGCTTATGGGCTACATTTGCATAGGGGGCCTAGGTTCAATCCATTCATGGTCCTTGGTTGGTGCTTTAAGTATCAGTTGACCTCCCAGGGCCCAGATTTTTAACACTGTTGGTTTCCCTGTGTAGCTCCTGTCCCCTCCGGATCCTTCTATCCCCTCATGCTTCCATAAGACTCCCTGAGCTCTGGCCAAAGTTTGGCTGTGAGTCTCAGCATCTGCTTTGATCCCCTGATGGGTGGAGTATTTCAGAGGATACCTATGGTAGGCTCCCTCCTGTCCTGTTCCCCCTCTTCAACCACATTCAGTGTCTATTCTATTCTTAGTTTTTGCTTTACATATTTTTAAACTGATATTTAATGCATAAATACTTTGGACTGGTATATTATCTTATTCAATTAATCCTTTTATCACTGTAAGTAATTTACTTATTTCTGAAATTTTGTTACCTTAAAATCTAGAGGAGATCCAAGATGGCAGCGAGCAGTGTGAACCATGTTTAGAAGCTCCAGTAAACAATTCAGGAATTGCACAGATTTCTGAACCAGGAACACTGAGGGCCCCACACCACTGCAGCAGGAGTGCTTCATAGTTCTAAGGGACCAGGGTGCAGAGGACCTGCATGAACCTGCAGACAGGAGGAGCGTGGATTTTCTCGGGTCAGAGCAAAAGCAGCAACAGCAGCAGCAACAGCGGCAGCTGAGGGTTGCAGCTCGGAGCCCTCCGTGGAGGCAATTGGTGTGGTGGCCAGTGGGAGTTGCTGCAGGGGAGGAGACTCTGGGCAGGATTTGTGTCGTACTTTGCCCTGAGACCCAAACTGGACTCGGCGGACAGTTCAGCCCCTGAGGCCCAAGCTCAACTCAGTGCACAGTTCCGCCTTGGAGAATCTGGCTCAGCTTCACATACAGTTCTGCCCCAGGCGCTAGCTCAGCTCAGCCACAGTTCCCCTGCTGTGACGCAGGCTGAGCTCTGCACGGAGCCGCCCAAGGCGCTAGCTTAACTCAGCACACAGTTCCGCCATGGAGAAGCTGGCTTAGCTCCACGCACAGTGAAAAAGCATACACAAAAAACCCCAAAACAACATGGCGTCTCCAGTGTCCAGCTATCCCAAAGAAAACAACCCGGAGAACACGAATACAACAGAAATACAAGAAAATGACCTCAAATCCTTAGTAATGAGGATGATAATTGAGGAAACAAATAAAATTCGTAATCAAATGCAGGAAGACGGAGCCAAACAGGTGAGAGACATAAAAGAAGCACAGACAGTGGAACTGGAAAAATTTCAGGAAAATGCAAACAACCAGATGAAACAAATAAATAAAACGGTTCAAGCTCTGAAGACCTATAAAGAGGCAATGGAAGAAACTCAGGAATATACAAACAATCAGATGAACGAAATAAAAAAAAATCAGTTCAAAATCTGAAGATGAAAATGGATTCAATGACAAACACACAGACAGAAGAAAAACGAGAACATGAGACATCAGAGAAGAAGGCAAGCAACACAGAGGGTGAGCTTTTCTAACAGAATCCAAGAGATGGAAGAAGGAATCTCAGGTCTAGAAGATACAATCACAGATCTTGAAGCAACCATTAAAGAAAATGCTAACTCTGGAAAACTCCTGACACAAAACACCCAAGAAATCAAGGACACCATGAAAAGAAGAAATCTGAGGATAATAGGCATGGAAGAAAGAGAAGATATCAGACTCCAAGGCCCAGAAACTAAGCTCAACAAAATCACAGAAGAAAATTTCCCCAATCTAAAGAAAGAGATGCCTATAAACATACAAGAGGCCTACAGAACACCAAATAGAATAGACCAGAAAAGAAAAACTGCCCGGCACATAATAATCAAAACATAAAACATACAGAATAAAGAAAAAATATTAAAAGCTGCAAGGGAAAAGGGACAAATAACATTTAATGGCAAACCTATCAGAATTACACCCGACTTCTCAGCAGAGACCATCAAAGCCAGAAGGGCCTGGACAGAGATCCTGCAAACCCTAAGAGACCACAGATGCCAGGCCAGACTACTTTACCCAGCAAAACTATCAATAACCATTGATGGAGAAAACAAAATATTTCATGACAAAAGCAAATTCAAAGAGTATCTATCTATAAATCCAGCTTTACAGAAGGTACTAGAAGGAAAACTCTATCCCAAAGGGTCAAGCTACAACCAGAACTACTCAGGAAATAGATAACTATACCATGGCACAAACACAACTATACAAACGTTCGACTGGAACCAACATCAAAATTAAGACTCTAAACAGTCACTGGTCATTAATATCTCTTAATGTCAATGGTCTCAATTCTCCAATAAAAAGACACAGACTAACTGAATGGGTGCATAAACAAGATCCAACATTCTTCTGCATTCAAGGGACACATCTCACACATAAGGATAAGCATTACCTCAGAGTAAAAGGTTGGAAAAAAATATTCCAAACAAATGGTCATAAGAAACAAGCAGGCATAGCCATTTTAATATCGAAAAAATAGACTTTCAACCAAAATTAATCAAAAGGGAGGAGGAAGGACACTTCATACTCATCAAAGGTAAAGTCATCCAAGATAACATCACAATTCTGAACATCTATGCTCCCAATACAAGGGCACCCACATTTGTAAAAGATCTGCTAAAAAAGCTTAAACCACACATCGATCCCCACACAATAATAGTGGGAGACTTCAACACCCCACTCTCACTGAAACATAAGTCATTGAAACAAAAACTAAGCCGAGAAATAACATCATTAACCAATGCCATGGGTCAAATGGATCTAACAGATATCTATAGAACCTTTCCCCCAAACAAGAAAGAATATACTTCTTCTCTGCACCCCATGGAACCTTCTCTAAAATTGAACACATTGTAGGTCACAAAGCAGACCTCAACAGATACAAGAGGATTGAAATAATACCTTATATCCTATCAGATCACCATGGTCTTAGGCTGCAATTCAACAACAACAGAAATAATAAAAAGCCTACACGTACGTGGAAACTAAACAACTCTCTGCTAAATGACACCTAGGTCAGAGAAGAAATAAAGAAAGAAATCAAGGAGTTTCTGAAATTCGATGAAAATGAAGGAACAACATATCCAAATTTGTGGGATACATTGAAAGCAGTGCTAAGAGGAAAATTCATAGCACTACGTGCCTTTAAAAAGAAATTGGAAACACCGCACATAAGCATCTTAATGACACAACTGGAAGCCCTAGAAAAAAGAGAAGCAGAAACACCCAAAAAGAGGAGACGTCTGGAAATAATCAAACTCTGGGCTGAAATTAACAAATTAGAAATTTAGAAAATAGTCCAAAGAATCAGCAAAACCAAGAGCTGATTCTTTGAGAAAATCAACAAGGTAGACAGACAGTTAGCCAAACTAACTAAAAGGCAGAGAGACAGTATTGAAATCAACAAAATCAGAAATGAAAAGGGAGACATAACAACAGACACTGAAGAAATACAAAGAATCATAAGATCCTACTTCGAAGGCATATATGCCACAAAATTTGAAAATCTAAGGGAAATGGACGATTTTCCTGATCAATTTCACTTGCCAAAATTGAGTGAAGAACAGATAAACAAGCTGAGTAGTCCCCTTTCCCCTGCAGAAATAGAAGCAATCATTGTTAGTCTCCCCACCAAAAAAAGCCCAGGGCCAGATGATTTCAGTGCAGAATCTACCAGACCTTCAAGGGCGAGCTAATACCGATACTCTTCAAGCTACTCCAAAAGATAGAAATGGATGGAACATTACCAAATTCATTCTATGAGGCCATAGTCACATTGATATCTAGACCTCACAAGAACTCAACAAAGAAAGAGAATTTCAGACCAATTTCTCTTATGAACATAGATGCAAAACTTGCAAAACGAATACAGGAACACATCAAAGATATCATTCATCATGACCAAGTAGGCTTCGTTCCAGGCATGCAGGGATGGTTTAATATACGGAAATCCATCAATGTAATCCACCATATAAACAAACTGAAAATAAAAAACCACATGATCATCTTCTTAGATGCAGAGAAAGCATTTGATAAAATCCAACACCCATTCATGTTTAAAGTTTTAGAGAGATCGGGGATACAAGGCACTTTCCTCAACACAATAAAGGCTATATACAGCAAGCCAATAGCCAAAATCAAAGTAAATGGTGAGATACTCAAAGAAATTCCTCTAAAACCAGGAACAAGGCAAGGTTGCCCACTCTCTCCATATCTCTTCAATATAGTACTCGAAGTTCTAGCCAGAGCAATAAGACAACAAACGGAGATCAAGGGTATCCAAATGGGAAAGGAGGAAGTCAAATTATCTCTATTTGCAGATGATCTGATAGTGTACATAAGCGACCCTCAAAATTCCACCAGAGAACTCCTACAGCTGATAAACACCTTCAGCAAATTGGCTGGATACAAAATTAACTCAAAAAAGTCTGTAGCCTTTCTATACACAAATGACAAGCTTGCAGAAGAAGAAATTAGGAAAACCACACCCTTCACATCAGCCACAAGCAATATAAAATATTTAGGAGTTACTCTAACTAAGCAAGTGAAGGACTTGTTTGAACAAAATTTCAAAACTCTGAGGAAAGAGATTGAAGATGACCTGAGAAGATGGAATGATCTTCCTTGCTCATGGATCTGGAGAATTAACATAGTAAAAATGGCCGTCTTACCAAAGGCAATCTATAGATTCAATGCAATCCCTATCAAAACACCTACACAATTTTTTAAAGACATTTAAAGTTCAATTCTGAACTTCATATGGAAAAAACAAAAAACCCAGAATAGCTAAAACAATCTTGTACAATAAAAGACCCTCTGGAATAATCTCCATACCTGATCTCAAACTGTACTATAAAGCAATAGTAATTAAAACAGCATGGTACTGGCACAGCAACAGGCTGGTTGATCAGTGGAATCGATTCGAATTCCAAGATCTGAATCCACACACATATAGTCACTTGATTTTTTACAAAGAAGCCAAATTCATTTAATGGAAAAAGGATAGCATCTTCAACAAATGGTCTAACTGGATGTCGATGTGTAAAAAAATGCAACTGGACTCCTATTTGTCACCTTGCACAAAACTCAAATCCAAGTGGATCAAAGACCTCAACATAAAACCAGAGACACTAAGTCAGTCAGAAGAAAAAGTGAGGAAGAGCCTGAAACATATTGGCACAGGAGACAACTTCCTGGACAGAACACCAAAAGCCCAGGCCTTAAGGTCAACAATTAATAAATGGGACCTCTTGAGGCTGAGAAGCTTCTGTAAGGCAGGAGACACTGTCAAGAGAACAAAGTGACAGCCTACAGACTGGGAAAAGATCTTCACCAACCCTACATCTGACAAAGGTTTAATATCCAAAATATATAAAGAACTCAAGAAATTAAACACCACCAAACCAAATAACCCAATTGAGAAATGGGGCTTGGAACTAAACAGAGAATTCTCAACAGAGGAGTATCAGATAGCTGAGAAACACTTAAAGAAATGCTCAACCTCCTTAGTCATCAGGGAAATGCAAATCAAAACAACTCTGAGATTCCATCTTATACCCATCAGAATGGCTAAGATCAAAAATTCAAGTGATACCACATGCTGGCGAGGATGTGGGGAGAGAGGAACACTCCTTCATTGCTGGTAGGAATGCAAACTAGTACAGCCACTTTGGAAATCTGTCTGGTGCTATCTCAGAAAAATGGGAATAGGGCTTCCTCAAGACCTAGCTATTCCACACCTTGGAATATACCCAGAAGATCCTCCAGCATACAACAAGAAAATTTGCTCAACCATGTTCATAGCAGCCTTATTCGCAATAGCCAGATCATGGAAACAGCCTAAGTGTCCCTCAGTAGAAGAATGGATAACGAAACTGTGGTACATATACACTATGGAATACTACTCAGCTAATAAAAATAAGAAATTCCCGAAATTTGTGGACAAATGGATAGAGCTAGAAATGATCATAATGAGTGAGTTAACCCAGAAGCAGAAAGACTCAAATGGTATATACTCACCTATATCTGCATGCTAGCCCAAGGGGCATGGCTCATGAAAGCCTTCACTTACCAGGAAACTGGGACAGAGGGGAGGACATCCAATTGGGACTCTAGATGAGAGAAGCATGGGAGAATAGCATAGTAGAAGGATCCAGAGGGTCCTACAAACCTACAGGAAGAACATTATGATTGGCAGATTTGGGCCTACAGGTCCCACTCAAACTATGGCAACAGCCAAGAAAAATACAGGTGGTAAAGTTTAAACCCCTACCCAGATCTAGCCAATGGTGAGAACATTCTCCCCAGTTGAGTGGAGAGTGGGGTATGACTTTCACACGTACTCTGGTGCCTCATATTTGACTATGTCCCCTGGAGGGGGAGACCTGGTGGCACTCAGAGGAAGGATAGTAGGTTACCAAGAAGATACTTGATATGCTCTGAGCATATACAGGGGGAGGAGGTCCCCCTCAGGCACAGTGTTAGGGAAGGGGAGTAAGGGGAAAATGGGAGGGAGGGAAGAATGGGAGGATACAAGGGATGGGATAACCATTGAAATGTAACAAGAATAAATTAATAAAAATATCTAGAATATCTGATAATAAAGTCATACTAGCTTTCTGCTTTCACTAGTGTTACCATGTCTGATAATAACTCTTTTCAATAGTGATACATAGTATACATTTTTTTTCTGTCTTGTGGTGGGAATTTAATTCAGAACTTCTTACATGCTAAGCATGTAGTCCACCAACTGAACTAAACCACCCTCAGCTCTGTCCTTATCTTCCCCCATTTGTTTTCAACTTTATTCTGTTGTTGTTGATGTTGATGTTGAAAATAGATTTTTTTCATATAATCTATTCTGATTCTTGTGTTCCCTCCCTAACTCCTTCCAGATCTTCCCCATTTTCTCACCCACTCAAATCCACACCGTTTCCCTTTCTCTCATTAGGATACAAAAGACATTTAGAAATTATAATACTATTAGTAAGATAAAGAACAAATAAACCAGAATAGAACACAACAAACAAACAAAAGAAAAATAGCCAAAGAGAAAGCTCAAGAAATACATATAGATGCAGAAACACACCCATTTGCATACACAAAAATTTCCATGAAAACACAAATACATAAAGGATAATGTATATGTAAGTGACCAGTGAGATGGTTTTAAAATTTGTTTTGGGTTTTGGTGTATGTGCATGTGTGTGCTTCTGTACGAATGTGTGCTCACGCTGACAAAGCTTTATGAGATGAAACACCTTGAAAAATCCGATTGACTTCCTTCTGTGTTGGCCATTTACTACTGGGCATGAGGCCTGGCCAACAGTTGTCAATTGGAGATATCTTCTGGCCTAGGGATGCTGGCTTGTGCCCACTTTCCCTTTCAGCTCTAGGATCCAGACTTATGTGGGCTCTGAGCATCCTGCTCCAGTCTCTGTGAATTCATATATGCATTGGTCCTGCTGTATTTAGAAGGCTTTGTTTCTTTGGTGTCTTCCATCACCTCTGACTTTTATAATCTTTCTGCCCCTCTTCAACAAAGTTCCCTAAGCTATGAGGGGAGAGAGGATTTTGATGGAGACATTCCATTTAGGACACAGTGTTTCAAGGTCTTTTGCTCTCTGCACAGTGTCCAGCTGTGGGTCTCTATATGAATCTACTGCAGGAGGAAGCTCCTCTGATGATGGCTGACACTGATGAATGAGTATAGCAGAAAGCTGCATATTTGAAGTACTTTCCTTATAGGCATCATGTAGCTTAGTCTTATTTTTTAATCCATTTGATGATTGCTGCCCTTAAAATATTTTTGTTATTTTTAAAAATACTTATTGTTTTATGTGTAGGGTTGTTTTGCCTACACATATGCATGTACACCACGTGCATGTCTAGTGCCTGCAGAGGCAAGAAAAAGACATTTGACTCCCTAGAACTAGAGTTTTATATGGTTGTAATCTGTCATGCGGGTGTTGGGAATTGAACCTGGGTTCTCTGAAAGATTAGTTAGTACTCTTACCACTGAATGCTTGATTGATGCCTTTTTAATGATTATGTTTATACTACTCTGGTTTTATGCATTTATTAATATGGTTAGTGGAAAACTTACAGAATTACAATTTGTTTTTTATTTATCCAAATTTGTTGTTCCTATTTTTCTATTTTCCTTACTCTTTGGAGGACTGGGCAAATTCCACTTTATTGTATTTATATTATTAGCTATTGTTTGGGAGGAAAAATTTTCTCCTATCCCTTTATTCTTAGTCACTGGTGCCCTGCAAATTAAATGAAAAGGGACAAGTTCATAAGAGTTCACATGAAAATAAGACTGAAGGAAACATTTACAATTTTGAGTGATATTACACCTTTATAAAGGCTAGGGAAGAACAAAGCATGTCTGGGTAAACAGCATTTATTAAAAGGGAGGAAAGAAGGGCATCTACTGAGAAACAAATAGTGTTTCTGAAAGATAATGGGCCCTACAGAGAACAGCTGAAAGATAGTTTTACTGTATACCATTTCCATCTAGGGCATGAAAGCTATACAAAAATGTTTCTAGCTGCTTTATGTAGAATAGCCCAAACAACCCTACTGTCCTGAAGTGGGTTAATTATTAAGCTGTGGCACCTAATATTACTCATAAATAAAAGGAAGTAACTCACTGATAATGTCTGACAACTCGGATGAACTGCAGAAAGTTAATCTGTGGGGGAAAAAACCCCAGCCCCACAAGGTTACCTATTGCATTATTCCACTTGTATAACATTCTTGAATGATACAATGATAGAAATCAGCAGGTGTGTGGTTGTCAGAGGTTACGGAGGCAGCATGCAGAATGAGAGGAAAGCAAATGGGTATAGCTGGAAAAGCATCAGGAGCAGTCCTTGTATTGATGAAAAGGTCTGGTGAATTCACTGTAAATGTTCTAGTTGTGATAGAGTATTGCAATTTTTCAAGATGTTACCATTGGGAGTATTGTATAAAGGATACAAAAGATTTCTTTTCTTTTTCTTTATTCTTCTCTCATACAATAGATCCTAACCACAGCCTCCCCTCCCTTTCCTCCTGGCAGTCCCCACTTCACCTCCCCCTTCATGCAGACCATGACACAGTGGTTGAGCGCGCGCGCACACACACACACACACACACACAGAGAGAGAGAGAGAGAGAGAGAGAGAGAGAGAGAGAGAGAGAGAGAGAGAGAGAGAGAGAGAGAGAATGTAATTAAAACTTTAAGAAAATTTTTTAAAATTTTTTTAAAAAGAAGGCAAAATACAGACTTTAGATAGAGAAACAAATAAAAGCATTCTTCAGCAGCAATTCTCTCTAAGTGTTAATGTAATTCTAGTCACAGTGTGACTACATCTTTGTAGAAATTGACTGATTCCAGGTTTCATGTGAAATGCAAAGGCAGTCCTTCAAGCAAGAGGAAAATAGCTTCACCAGAGAATTGTACCAAGCATTTTACAAAGTAACAGTGGTTCTATAGAAATTCAGAAAAGTAAAGTGTCCTTCCGAATCCATTCTGTGATTTGATAGCCACTGATGCCAAAAGATGGAAAAATTAACCAAAGGAAAAGAAACCACGAGATAATAACCCTCATGAGCACAGGCGAAAATTTGCCTTAAAAACATTTTTTTTAAAGAAAAGTCCAGTATCATTAAAAGTAATGCTATATCATGACCAGGTAGAATTACCTTAGGTGTGCAAAGTTGGTTTGTTATTCAAAATTCTGTCCTGGCCACTAGTAGATTTAAAAAAAAAAAAAACAGACAGACAGTTGTATGATAATTTTAGTGTATTTAATACAAGAATTTGGCAAAAATCTAAAATGTTTGACTTTGAAAAGTCTCAGCACAGTAGTAGTGGAAGGGAACATGTTCACTAGGATGAACAAGTACATCTGCAAAGAAGGGAGAGGAGTTAAAAGCCCTTCAGCTCACCTCATAGAGCGAACTGCTATTTCCCTTGTAAAATCCTGAAATGGCTCGGAGGCACTCACCACTTCCATTCATCACTGTACTGTGTGGTATACAGATGGCAGATGAGTCCAGGAAAAGATGCTTGATACAAGTAGTTTGGGGCAATTTAGAATCATAACACCTATATATAAACTTCCATCTTATGCTGTTTTGGCACGGAAGCTGAACATTTGGCACACTGCTGGTGGGCATGTAGGTTGGGGTGACAACCTTCGAAAATAATTTAGCTTCTTTAAAAGCTCAACATTTTCCTTTTTTTTTTTAAAGATTTTGCTTTTATGTTATGTTGTATATTTGTGTGTCTCTGTGGGTTTGTGCATGAGTGTAGGTGCCCGCAGAAGTCAGAAAATGCCCTGAAACTGGCCAACATGAGTACAGGGAATGGAACTGGTTGAAAAAAAAAATCCAATAACAACCCCCATCTGTGACATACAGAGTGATGCATGCCTGGGGTTCTAGCACTCAGGAGGCTGATGTAAGAATTCAAAGCCAATCTGATATACATAGTGAAACACCGTCGTCAAAACAGGAGAGTAGAAGGAATTCAGCATTTATCCTTAGCCATAATGTTGCAAGGTATTTATCATTACAGAGCAATGAAAAATGCATGTTTCCCCTCAGAGGTTTACATACTAATATCACAGCAGTTTTATCTACAATAGCTGAAATTCAGAAGTATCCCCAATTTCCATCTATTAATACTAATAAGTGAATAGTTGTGGCTCATTCAGAAACAAACTGCTATTGATACATCAGCATAGGTGACTCTCAACATAAATCTGCAGAGTGAAAAGCAAAATCCAGAAGTAAAAGAATACAAATTTATATGATTTCATTTACATGAATTTCCAAAGAATGTAAAATTTTCTATACTGAAAAATTCTTACCTCAGTAAAGTTTTAAAAATAGCCCTGCACTGTGGTGTATGTTTATAGTACTAGACACTTGGATGGCAGAGGCTGGAAGGAAATCACTGATACCCAGGCATTTTAGTCCAGCTTGGGATACATAGCGAGACCATGTCTCCAATGTAAAACAAAATCCCATGGAAATTTATTTATATTACATACATTTATTTTGGTTTTTTTTTCTAAAAATATTTCAATGAAAAAGTCATATTTCTGTAACATTTTATTATGCTACAAATAAAACAATTGATTCATTACAGATCACCTCTGCTATCGTAAAGATCAGAAAATGTTAAGTTTAAAACTGAATACACGGACAGGCGATCAATCTTCAGAGCACCTTGCATTTCCCCATGCTTACCACTTTGCCATGTTTCAAATTATGACAACACAACACTTGCAAACCAAGCCCATTCCCTGTAGTCTCCTACGAGATGAACTTCTACCATGTGTTCTAATTTAGACATGACTATCAATACAGCTTTTAGACGTGTCAACTGGGAGCAGCATCCTACAGGTCAAATGAATCAATGTCAGCCTCAATTGTTTTTGTATGTTAACTCTTGCTACCAACATAACATGTTTTTGCAGAAACAGTGGAACCAAATTAAGTAAAAATCATTTTATTTCAGAAAGAATATGGAATGTAAATGTTAAAACATTCCTCCAAATCTCTATGAAGCATTGGCATCATTAAGAGAGCTTATTATTAAAACAGTACTCTCCAATGGAGCTCTTTTTGAGCTTTTAATCTGACTAGTTGGAAATGAGGCCCAAGAATGCATTTCTAGAAAGTTCCCAGGTTATGTTGATGATACTGGTTTGGGATCTCATGTGGAGAATCAGTGATTTTTTGAGGAAATCATGAAGGTCATGGAGCCAACTTGGGTTTTTTCACTTTGTACTTTTTAACTTAATTTTCTTTTTGATGGTTCTCTTAAAGAAACACAGAATGACAATAGCCATCTTGCAAGTTGTTAAGAAGCCCCATGGTACACTGCCTACTGTTCTATGTCTTCTGTTTTCTGTTCCACATAATTGTGTTCTTCTTTATGAATGGGATAAAATTTCACTGTGACCATATACATTATTTTCTTTATCCATTCATCTGTTGATGGACACCTAGTCTGATCCCATAACTTTGCTATTCTTAGTAGTTCAGTAATAAACAAGAGTATGCAAGTATCTCTATAATATGCTGGTTTATAGTCCCTTGGTATATACTTAGGAGCTAGGTCATATGGTCATTTAATGTTTAGTTTTCTGATGAACCAACATCATGGTTTTACATTCCTGCCAGCAGTTTATAAGGGTCCTTTTATCCTGAAACTCCAAGTAATATTTATTGTTGTTTTTTTCTTAATGATAGCTATTTTGACTGAGGTGAGATGTAGTCAAAGTATATGCCTAAGGAGTTGAACAGTTTTTCATGGTTTTTGCTATTTATACTTAAATTTTTGAGAACTATGTGTTCATTTCATTAGCCCATTTATTGATTAATTGCTATTTATTGGGAATTTAATATTTTTAGTTCTTTATATATTATAGATGTTAATATTCTATGAGATATATAGCTGGCAAAGATTTCTCTCCTTTATATAAGCTGTCTGTTTATTCCTGTTTGTTTTGCTGGGCAAAAGATTTTTAATTCCATGCAAGCTCATTTGTTATCACAAAACAAACTTGATGATTAAGACACAGGACAATCTAGCATGTGTGAAACCCTAGGTTCAGTCTCCTGCAAGACATATATGCACATGCCCCTTACACACAACACACATTCCCCCCAAAACAAAGAAACAAACACAAAACCCACATAGACCAGATCTGTTCTAGTTGGTGTGGAGAAAAAGGTTGTTATGGGGCAGGAATCTTTATCCAGTTGAGTTTGGGATGTTTAGGAAGCCATCTCAAAATGGCACCTAACAATGAGAGTAGGGGCTATCTCTGACTCTGTTGCCTGCCTTTGGATCCCTTTCCCCTAGCCAGGGTGCCTTGTCTGACCTCAGTGGGAGATGTACTTAGTACTGTTTTGACCTGAGGTGTCAAATTGGATTGGTACCCCTTAAGAGCCTCCTCTTATGATATAAAGGGAGGATAGAATGTGGTGGGCGGGGGGCAGGTAGCGTAAGGTCAGGACTGAGAAGAAAGAAGGGGAGGGGCCTGGAATCAAGCTGTAAAGTGATTTTTAAAAAGATGATGGGCATCAGCAGAAAGTACTTTAAGCAATTGGATGAGCTCAAACATTGGATAAACGTGTGCCTTTGTTGTCACTTGAGGTTCTACATTAGAGTCAGGTGGTGTTGCTTCTTTATCCTCTCAATAGCTGAAATTTAACAGAAAAAAATATGTCACCTCCCAGATTATATGTCCTACTGACTCTACTGTTGCCTTCTGGATCAAATTTAAATGCTCTGCTTCAAGAGCAGCCAGTATCCTTTCATTCTAGTGGTACATTGTATGAATAGCCATCATACGCAATTAATGTTTCTGATTTTATTCTTTCTAAATAATGTGGTTGAGGATTGTTTAATATATTTTAGTTTTCTCTCCCGAAATCATGTCAAGTAAATTATATTTTCTTATGCCTTGCAAAGTTCATGCATATATCACTTCAACCATGATTGAAAAGGATAAAGCAAATTTAAGAAAAAGGATACAAACCAGCTACATTTTATGAGCCTTAGACTATTTTGCTCAGAAATTCCTGAGGAAAAAAAAGTCTTCTATTTTCAGGAAAAGACATTTTATTTTTTGATGTAGTGAATGTTAAGTTACCATATAACATTAAACAAGAATTTTTGGTTTTCCTATTTTTGTGTTCCTTGTCCACCCACACAACCAATGTCATATACATTTGCTGCTTTAAGACACTTGAAATAAGCCATGATTCTGGAGCCCCAGAGCCCCAGTAGCAAAACTGTAAGCCTACAGGTAACTTTCTGGTTCAGTGATTTGTGCTATCTGGTTCTGAGGCCAGAAGCAAAAAGTTTTTATCAGCATTTGGAAGGGGTAGCACCTCCCCCTGAGTACCAGGGTCCTGTCACAGTGGCTACATCCAGTAGGTTTAAAGATGGCATGAATTCAGGAGGGGTGGGAAATGCAGGAGGAGTTGGAGAGGTATAGAGAAGGGGTACAAATGACATAAATACAATACTCATGTACAAAACTCTAAAAAGCTTTTAAAATTTAACATTTAAAAATAACATAACAGATTTTGATGCCGAGTTCTGGGATGTCAGTTAGTTTGTTTAGAGGGACATTTTTGTCACTTATATGATATTCAGAAGGTAGCTCAGCCTACTATTCATTGAGACATCTTGTTTGGGCAACAAGCTGCTCTCATTTCACTGTTTTCTCCTATATTCTATTGCATTTCAAAACCACTGCAGGCCAAGTGGTTGCCACTGGTTAGGTCACAAGGCAGAAGAAATCAAATTTTGTCCCTAACTGATGATTTCCAAAGACTGGAGAGCCTGACTGCTCCGTCAGCACCCAAGACCAGAATGCACCCTGCATCACCTTCTTCTAAGACCTGTGGCCCTCTTAGGGGTTTTGTTTCTACTCACTGACTGCCCCCCTACAAATGATTTCATTTCATCTGGCTACCCAGGATGATGCTCCAGTGAGTCCCAAAGTGTTAGCTCAGCTGAATCCAAAGCTATCTTTCAGAGCTCAAATACACTAAAATAGCTTGGCATCTGCCTGTTTGGAAGAGCAGCTGTGAGACAGTGTTAGTAGGTAGTGAGCTAGCCTGTGGGATCAGAAGTTGTTGGTACCTCATCAGAGAATCCTTAGTTCTTATCACTTCCACTAACCTAGACCTGATAAGTTCTAAGTCCTAGTGCCTGGCTCTTCTCCTGGGGGCTTTCCTTGGCCACTAGAGTGAGGTCGGTTTAACCATAGGGCATATTGGAAGTGGTGTGCAGATAATGAATGGCAGAGTAGTTCTCAGCCAGTAAGGAGCAGCAGTTGGAGTGTGATTCTCTCCTCCACCAGTCCTCATTTCTGCAAGAAGGTAGTTAAGTATTCTCCATGCATGGGGCTCATTAAGAATGCACTACAGCTGCCATGGCAGGAATCTGCTCTTTAACCCACCACGAATGAGTTTTCTGGCCTTCCCATCTCACCCATTACCTTCTATAGCCGTACGTCCTGGTGTAGTCTTCCTATACTTGTCACGACTTTTCCTTCTGAGAGATGCAGGCCTTAAGAGTTAAAACATGGGAGATCCAAGATGGTGGTGAGCAGTGTAGACCGTGTTTAGAAGCTCCAGTAAACAATTCAGGAATTGCACAGACTTCTGAACCAGGAACACGGAGGTCCCCACACCACGGCAGCAGGAGTGCTCCACGGTTCGAAGGGACCAGGGTGCAGAGGACCTCCAGGCCCCTGCACACGGGAGGAGCGCCGGATTTTCTCAGAGTGGAGCAGCAGCGGCAGCAGCAGCAGTGGCAACAGTGCCGGCAGCAGCAGCTGCGGCTGAGGTTTGCAGCTCGGAGTCCTTCGGCGGAGGCGCAGGAGAGGGGACTCTGGGCAGGATTTGGGTCACGCGGTGCCTTGAGACCCAAACTGGACTCAGCAGACAGTTCAGCCCCTGAGTCCCAAGTTCAGCTCAGTGCACGGTGCGTGGAGACTCTAGCTCAGCTCAGCAAGCAGTTCTGCCTAAAGCAATAGCTCAGCTCGGCCACAGTTCCCCGGCTGTGACGCAGGTTGGGCGGAGCACTCCGTTTCCGCCCAAGGCGCTAGCTCAGCTCAGCGGCAGCTCTCCTCCTGTGACGCAGGTAAGGCGGACAGCTCAGTTCCGCCCCAGGCGCTAGCTCACCTAAGCATGCAGTTCTGCTGCTCTGACTCAGGCTAAGGTCAGCACGCAGATTTGGCCCAGAGTCCCTAGCTGCGCTTGCCGGGCAGTTAAGGTCCAGAGACTCTCCCTGAGCTTTTGGTACAGTCCCGGCTCTAAGACTCTGGTTGGACACAGTGCGCAGTTTGAATCCAGAATTCCTGGCTGAGCTTGTCAGACAGTTGGGGCCCTGAGGCTCTAGCTGACCCCAGCACATGCTTTGGGCCAAAAGCCCCTAGCTGAGCTTGGTGTGCAGTCCCAGCCCAGAAATTCTGCCTGGACTCTGAGTGCATTTTGGGGCCAGAGTACCTAGGGGAGCTCAGTGAGCTGATTGGGCCTAGAGTCCCTAGCTGAGCTCAGCAGACGGTTCAGGCCCTGAAAATCTAGCCGAGCTCAGCGTGTGGTTCAGGCCCAGTGTCCCTGGGTGGACTTGGCGGGGGACTCAGAAGGCTGTGGATACTAAGGCCTGACCCAACGCTCATTCAGAGACCCAGAATGATTGCAGGACCCACAGTACAGGGGAGCAGAGGATCAATGGCTGTAAGAGTCCAAAACGACAGGGCTAGCATCCTGCCATCCACACCAGTGAAGCTTCAGAGCTTCCAGCCTAGGGAAATCATGAGAAAACAAGTGAATCTATCATCAGACTCCCACCTAACTCTGGAAGCTACCCAACAAAAACAGAGAGGGCAAGATGTCTAAAGGACAGCGTAAAAGCATACACAAAAAACCCCAAAACAACATGGCGTCTCCAGTGTCCAGCTATCCCAAAGAAAACAACCCAGAGAACACGAATACAACAGAAATACAAAAAAAATGACCTCAAATCCTTAGTAATGAGGATGATAATGGAGGAAACAAATAAAATTCGTAATCAAATGCAGGAAGACGGAGCCAAACAGGTGAGAGACATAAAAGAAGCACAGAGAGTGGAACTGGAAAAATTTCAGGAAAATGCAAACAACCAGATGAAAAAAATAAATAAAACGGTTCAAGCTCTGAAGACCTATAAAGAGGCAATGGAAGAAACTCAGGAATATACAAACAATCAGATGAAAGAAATAAAAAAAAAAAATCAGTTCAAAATCTGAAGATGAAAATGGATTCAATGACAAACACACAGACAGAAGAAAAACGAGAACATGAGACATCAGAGAAGAAGGCAAGCAACACAGAGGGTGAGCTTTTCTAACAGAATCCAAGAGATGGAAGAAGGAATCTCAGGTCTAGAAGATACAATCACAGATCTTGAAGCAACCATTAAAGAAAATGCTAAATCTGGAAAACTCCTGACACAAAACACCCAAGAAATCAAGGACACCATGAAAAGAAGAAATCTGAGGATAATAGGCATGGAAGAAAGAGAAGATATCAGACTCCAAGGCCCAGAAACTAAGCTCAACAAAATCACAGAAGAAAATTTCCCCAATCTAAAGAAAGAGATGCCTATAAACATACAAGAGGCCTACAGAACACCAAATAGAATAGACCAGAAAAGAAAAACTGCCCGTCACATAATAATCAAAACATAAAACATACAGAATAAAGAAAAAATATTAAAAGCTGCAAGGGAAAAGGGACAAATAACATTTAATGGCAAACCTATCAGAATTACACCCGACTTCTCAGCAGAGACCATCAAAGCCAGAAGGGCCTGGACAGAGATCCTGCAAACCCTAAGAGACCACAGATGCCAGGCCAGACTACTTTACCCAGCAAAACTATCAATAACCATTGATGGAGAAAACAAAATATTCCATGACAAAAGCAAATTCAAACAGTACCTATCCACAAACCCAGCTTTACAGAAGGTACTAGAAGGAAAACTCTATCCCAAAGGGTCAAGCTACAACCAGAACTACTCAGGAAATAGATAACTATACCATGGCACAAACACAACTATACAAACGTTCGACTGGAACCAACATCAAAATTAAGACTCTAAACAGTCACTGGTCATTAATATCTCTTAATGTCAATGGTCTCAATTCTCCAATAAAAAGACACAGACTAACTGAATGGGTGCATAAACAAGATCCAACATTCTTCTGCATTCAAGGGACACATCTCACACATAAGGATAAGCATTACCTCAGAGTAAAAGGTTGGAAAAAAATATTCCAAACAAATGGTCATAAGAAACAAGCAGGCATAGCCATTTTAATATCGAAAAAATAGACTTTCAACAAAAATAATCAAAGGGAGGAGGAAGACACTTCATACTCATCAAAGGTAACAGTCATCCAAGATAACATCACAATTCTGAACATCTATGCTCCCAATACAAGGGCACCCACATTTGTAAAAGATCTGCTAAAAAAGCTTAAACCACACATCGATCCCAACACCATATAGTGGGAGACTTCAACACCCCACTCTCACTGAAACATAAGTCATTGAAACAAAAACTAAGCCGAGAAATAACATCATTAACCAATGCCATGGGTCAAATGGATCTAACAGATATCTATAGAACCTTTCCCCCAAACAAGAAAGAATATACTTCTTCTCTGCACCCCATGGAACCTTCTCTAAAATTGAACACATTGTAGGTCACAAAGCAGACCCACAGATACAAGAGGATTGAATAATAACTTTATATCCTATCGATTGATCACCATGGTCTTAGGCTGCAATTCAACAACAACAGAAATAATAAAAAGCCTACACGTACGTGGAAACTAAACAACTCTCTGCTAAATGACACTAGGTCAGAGAAGAAATAAAGAAAGAAATCAAGGAGTTTCTGAAATTCGATGAAAATGAAGGCACAACATATCCAATTTGTGGGATACATTGAAAGCAGTGCTAAGAGGAAAATTCATAGCACTACGTTGCCTTTAAAAGAACGTTGGAAAACCACCGCACATAAGCATCTTAATGACACAACTGGAAGCCTAGAAAAAAGAGAAGCAGAAACACCCAAAAAGAGGAGACGTCTGGAAATAATCAAACTCTGGGCTGAAATTAAACAAATTAGAAATTAGAAAATAGTCCAAAGAATCAGCAAAACCAAGAGCTGATTCTTTGAGAAATCAACAAGGTAGACAGACAGTTAGCCAAACTAACTAAAAAGGCAGAGAGACAGTATTGAAATCAACAAAATCAGAAATGAAAAGGGAGACATAACAAACAGACACTGAAGAAATACAAGAATCATAAGATCCTACTTCGAAGGCATATATGCCACAAAATTTGAAATCTACGGGAAATGGACGATTTTCCTGATCAATTTCACTTGCCAAATTGAGTGAAGAACAGATAAACAAGCTGAGTAGTCCCCTTTCCCCTGCAGAAATAGAAGCAATCATTGTTAGTCTCCCCACCAAAAAAGCCCAGGGCCAGATGATTTCGTGCAGAATCTACCAGACTTCAAGGGCGAGCTAATACCGATACTCTTCAAGCTACTCCAAAAGATAGAAATGGATGGAACATTACCAAATTCATTCTATGAGGCCATAGTCACATTGATATCTAGACCTCACAAGAACTCAACAAAGAAAGAGAATTTCAGACCAATTTCTCTTATGAACATAGATGCAAAACTTGCAAAACGAATACAGGAACACATCAAAGATATCATTCATCATGACCAAGTAGGCTTCGTTCCAGGCATGCAGGGATGGTTAATATACGGAAATCCATCAATGTAATCCACCATATAAACAACTGAAAATAAAAAACCACATGATCATCTCTTAGATGCAGAGAAAGCATTTGATAAAATCCAACACCCATTCATGTTTAAAGTTTTAGAGAGATCGGGGATACAAGGCACTTTCCTCAACACAATAAAGGCTATATACAGCAAGCCAATAGCCAAAATCAAAGTAAATGGTGAGATACTCAAAGAAATTCCTCTAAAACCAGGAACAAGGCAAGGTTGCCCACTCTCTCCATATCTCTTCAATATAGTACTCGAAGTTCTAGCCAGAGCAATAAGACAACAAACGGAGATCAAGGGTATCCAAATGGGAAAGGAGGAAGTCAAATTATCTCTATTTGCAGATGATCTGATAGTGTACATAAGCGACCCTCAAAATTCCACCAGAGAACTCCTACAGCTGATACACACCTTCAGCAAATTGGCTGGATACAAAATTAACTCAAAAAAGTCTGTAGCCTTTCTATACACAAATGACAAGCTTGCCAGAAGAAGAAAATTAGGAAACCACACCCTTCACATCAGCCACAAGCAATATAAAATATTTAGAGTTACTCTAACTAAGCAAGTGAAGGACTTGTTTGAACAAATTTCAAAACTCTGAGGAAAGAGATTGAAGATGACCTGAGAAGATGGAATGATCTTCCTTGCTCATGGATCTGGAGAATTAACATAGTAAAAATGGCCGTCTTACCAAAGGCAATCTATAATTCAATGCAATCCCTATCAAAACACCTACACCATTTTTTAAAGACATTTAAAGTTCAATTCTGAACTTCATATGGAAAAAACAAAAAACCCAGAATAGCTAAAACAATCTTGTTACAATAAAAGACCCTCTGGAATAATCTCCATACCTGATCTCAAACTGTACTATATAAGCAATAGTAATTAAACAGCATGGTACTGGCACAGCAACAGGCTGGTTGATCAGTGGATCGATTCGAATTCCAAGATCTGAATCACACACATATAGTCACTTGATTTTTTACAAAGAAGCCAAATTCATTTAATGGAAAAAGGATAGCATCTTCAACAAATGGTCTAACTGGATGTCGATGTGTAAAAAAATGCAACTGGACTCCTATTTGTCACCTTGCACAAAACTCAAATCCAAGTGGATCAAAGACCTCAACATAAAACCAGAGACACTAAGTCAGTCAGAAGAAAAAGTGGGGAAGAGCCTGAAACATATTGGCACAGGAGACAACTTCCTGGACAGAACACCAAAAGCCCAGGCCTTAAGGTCAACAATTAATAAATGGGACCTCTTGAGGCTGAGAAGCTTCTGTAAGGCAGGAGACACTGTCAAGAGAACAAAGTGACAGCCTACAGACTGGGAAAAGATCTTCACCAACCCTACATCTGACAAAGGTCTAATATCTAAAATATATAAAGAACTCAAGAAATTAAACACCACCAAACCAAATAACCCAATTGAGAAATGGGGCTTGGAACTAAACAGAGAATTCTCAACAGAGGAGTATCAGATAGCTGAGAAACACTTAAAGAAATGCTCAACCTCCTTAGTCATCAGGGAAATGCAAATCAAAACAACTCTGAGATTCCATCTTACACCCATCAGAATGGCTAAGATCAAAAATTCAAGTGATACCACATGCTGGCGAGGGTGTGGGGAGAGAGGAACACTCCTTCATTGCTGGTAGGAATGCAAACTAGTACAGCCACTTTGGAAATCTATCTGGTGCTATCTCAGAAAAATGGGAATAGGGCTTCCTCAAGACCCAGCTATTCCACTCCGTGGAATATACCCAGAAGATGCTCCAGCATACAGCAAGAAAATATGCTCAGCCATGTTCATAGCAGCCTTATTCATAATAGCCAGAACATGGCAACAGCCTAAGTGTCCCTCAGTAGAAGAATGGATAAAGAAACTGTGGTACATATACACTATGGAATACTACTCAGCTATTAAAAACAAGGAATTCCCGAAATTTGTGGACAAATGGATTGAGCTAGAAATGATCATAATGAGTGAGTTAACCCAGAAGCAGAAAGACTCAAATGGTATATACTCACTTATATCTGCATACTAGCCCAAGGGGCATGTCCCACGAAAGCCTTCACTTACCAGGAAACTGGGACAGAGGGGAGGACATCCTATTGGGACTCTAGATGAGAGAAGCATGGGAGAATAGCAAAGTAGAAGGATCCAGAGGGTCCTACAAACCTACAAGTAAACCTTATGATAGGCAGATTTGGGCCCAGGGGTCCCACTGAAACTAAGGCACCAGCCAAAGACAATACAGGCGGTAAACTTTAAACCCCTACCCAGATCTAGCCAATGGTCAGAACATTCTCCACAGTTGAGTGGAGAGTGGGATATGACTTTCTCACGTACTCTGGTGCCTCACATTTGACCATGTCCCCTGGAGGGGGAGACCTGGTGGCACTCAGAGGAAGGACAGCAGGTTGCCAAGAAGAGACTTGATACCCTATGAGCATATACAGGGGAAGGAAATCCCCCTCAGGAACAGTCATACGGGAGGGGAATAAGGGGAAAATGGGAGGGAGGGAGGAATGGGAGGATACAAGGGATGGGATAATCATTGAGGTCTAACAAGAATAAATTAATAAAAAATTTTAAAAAAGAGTTAAATCATGGGGTGTGTGAGGTTGTAGCTACCTACACTAGATGGGACCATGTTGTAGAGGCCCTGTCCCGACTTTATTCCATGGTGAATGATTTTAGTGATTCTGCAGTAAAGGTAATAGTTGGATTAGACTTGTATGTACTACGTGGGAAAGCAGGAAAGCGTAGATTAGAGCCAATGTCCTCACAGTGGTACCCTGAACATAAGACTCACCTGGGAACTTTTCCTTTAAGTACTGAGTATTGAATCTAGCATTTTGCACACATCAGGCATGCACTCTGCCATGGAGCTACAGATCCAAACCTTTTGTTTTTGAGACAAGTCTTTTCATTGAACTTCTGGTCCTCTTTCTTCAGCCTATGGAGTAGCTGGGATTGCAGGCCTACATCATCATGCCTTATGCCACCATACTTGGCTTTGGAGACTTCAAAAATTGCAAAATCTTGCCTTTCCGCAAGACTTAGTAAATGAGACAATTTAGAAGTGAGACCTGAAAATCTGTTTTTTTTAACAAGGTCTCCAAGAAACTACAATATCCCCAAAGTAGAGGGAACTAGCAGCCTAGGGACTATTTACCAAGCTATTTAAGAACCTTGGTGAATGCACAAAACTCAAGTCCAAGTGGATTAAAGACCTCACCATAAAACCAGAGACACTAAATCTGCTAGAAGAAAAAGTGGGAAAGAGCCTGAAACACATTGGCACAGGAGACAACTTCCTGAACAGAACTCCAACAGACCAGGCCTTAAGGTCAACAATTAATAAATGGGACCTCATCAGGCCGAGAAGCTTCCGTAAGGCAGAAGACAATGTCAACAGAACAAAGAAACAGACTACAGACTGGGAAAAGATATTCACCAACCCTTCATCTGACAAAGGTCTAATATCCGAAATATATAAAGAACTTAAGAAATTATACACCACCAAACGAAATAATCCAATTAAGAAATGGAGCTCAGAATTAAACAGAGAATTCTCAACAGAGGAATATCGAATGGCTGAGAAACACTTAAAGAAGTGCTCAACGTCCTTAGTCACCAGAGAAATGCAAATCAAAACGACTCTGAGATTCCATCTTACACCCATCAGAATGGCTAAGATCAAAACTCAAGTGACAGTACATGCTGGCGAGGATGTGGAGAAAGGGGAGCATTACTTCATTTTTGTTGGGAATGCAAACTTGTACAAACACTTTGGAAATCAATCTGGCACTTTCTCAGAAAACTGGGAATAGGGCTACCTCAAGACCGAGCTATTCCACTCCGTGGAATATACCCAGAAGATGCTCCACCACACAACAAGGACATATGCTCAACCATGGTCATAGCAGCCTTATTCATAATAGCCAGAATCTGGAAACAACCTAGATGTCCCTCAGTTGAAGAATGGGTAAAGAAACTGTGGTACGTTTACAATATGGGATACTACTCAGCCATTAAAAACAAGGAAATCCTGAAATTTGTGGACAAATGGATGGAACTAGAAATGATCATACTGAATGTGTTAACCCAGAAGCAAATAGACTCACATGATATATACTCACTTATATCTGGACACTAGCCCAAAAGGGATGTCCAATGAAAGTCTTCACTTACCAGGAGATTGGGATAGATGTGACAACTTCCTATTGGGATTCTAGGTGAGAGAAGTTTGGGAGAATGGGGAAATAGAAGGATTCAGAAGGTCCTAGAAACCTACAAGAACATCATGAGGGGTGGATATGGACTCAGGGGGGTCTGCTCAAACTATTACACTAACCAAGGACGATACAAACAGTAAACATTGAACTCTACTCAGATCTAGCCAATGGACAGAACATTTTCCACCATTGTGTAGAGAGCAGGTACTGACTCTGACATGAACTCTGGTGCCCCATATTTGACCACTTCCCCTTGATGTGGAGGCCTGGTGGCACTCAGAGGAAGGATAAGCAGGCTACCAAGATGAGACTTGATAGGCTGTTACTATATGGTGGGGGAGGAGGTCCCCTTCTGTCATAGATCTAGGGGAGGGGAATAGGGTGAAAGCGGGGAGGGAGGGAGGGAGGAACAGAAGGATACAAGTGAGGGGAAAACAATTGGGTTTGGGATGTAATCTGAATAAGTTAATTAATTAAAAAAAGGAAAGAAAACAAAAAGCACCATGAAATTAAAAAAAAAAAAAAAAAGAACCCTGGTGAAAGACTGTATAAGCCCGAGCAATTGAACTGGATTCCCATCTCCATTTTATTTTTGTCTTGGACCATAATCTGCCTGCACTGTGCTTAATAAGTGGCCCTGATGTGTCCTGTGCCATCATCAACAAGTGAGAGCTGTAGTGAAATGGATAGAGAAGAGTAACAGTCGAGTGAGGAGGAGGTAATTGTTCATTTGATGGTCAAACACTGAACACATGACATTGAGAGCACTGTCCCCTTCTCATTTCCAGGGACAGAGTCCCTGGGGAAACTGGAGTAATGTTCCAATTTAGTGAAACCTGATGTCTCTTTTTGAATAAACTGCAGATATTCCCTCTTCAGAAATCAAGGTCCCATGGCTTCTGTACATGGAGCCTGAGATGTATTATAAATCTGGGAATGAACTATCCAGAAAGCAGGCAATAAAAGCTTTTTAAAAGACACTTTCTGAGAAAAGGAACAGAGAGTGGTAGATTTTGAGAAGATAGAGGGAGATGTTGCTAAGTGTCCAAAAGCTCTCAAATCCCATTGTGTTAATTTGAGACTTAATCCACATTATTTACTTTTTGTTAGGAAGCTTTATTTTTTTGTGTGTGTGTTCAAATACAGCTTGTCCAGGATCTAGTTTCTGTTCTAAGTTTTGCGATCTCATAATTATTCTTCACAACCTCTTCCATTAGCATTAAACTCTCCGAGCCTGTCTGTGGGTCTGTGGGAAATTGAAGTCTCCCAATAGTCCCCAGGGCTGGGATGGCTGAGGGAGACGTGGTTGGCAATAAACTCTGGGAACAAGAAGGCCTTTGAGGCCTGTGCAGAAAACTGGACCACAGTCTCTAGGGCAAAAGGAGCAATTGCAAAGGTAGTTTTGTGGGTTGATTTCTAAGCCAGAGTTGAAATCATGCTGAGACTGTAGCAAGTCTGAAGGAAACCTGGCAGAGAAGGGAAAGGCTCTCCCTGAGCCAGCAATTGCATAAAGCCATGACCAATCACAGGGCACTAGAGCAGAGCGGAACTATTTGAGACTGGCAAAGATGGCTCCACTGTCTGGTAATTTACTGTGAGTGACAGCAGCCAGTATTCTGCCTGGTGGAATGTAGTCTGAGGAAGGAAAGCCTGGATGGAGTGATTTTTGTATTATTAATCTTTGACCAGGAAAAACAAAGTAGGACTTTTCAAGAGGAACTAAAGAGGACAAACGTTTTGTGACCACAAAGCCTTGACAAGGCACTGTGTGCCCATCTTACCCAGATGGACTGAGTTATTGCTTGAGCTGTGCCATACAGAATTAATATGAAAATAAAGATGTATGTGCACAGGCATTTACTAGGCATGTGGATATTTTTCATAAACAAAGAAATTATTAGTGTACTTTGAAGAACACACTATGATTGGCTATACTAAGGGACTTTTCAAGTTGACCAGGGTTTCTTTGTAGATTAAATACTGGACTGTCATAAAATGAATAAGCACACAAATCCTATGTCAGATAGAAAGACTAATAGGGCCAATGTCAGCACTGTGCTGGAAAGAACAAATCCACAGGGCCAATCCAATATCTTCAAAGCTCCCACAGCAGAGGGGTCTCTAGACACATCAATTTCTCTCCACTGAGTCCTTGGCTTCCATAGCAATGGATCTGGTTGCCATAACAACCAGCTGTAGCATGATTAATGTTACTGAGCAGCCTACCGGTTCAGTTGTTAAAAGCTGACATGGGTTTTAGCGATTGCATGGCTAACTTGATAGTTTAGTTATCAAACTGAGGGTGGTGAGAGCAACAGAGACTGGCTCCTGTGACTTCTTTCCCCAGATCAGATGCCAGAGGGAGAAGGTGGCACCCAAGTCACTGGTGTGTGGTAAAACCTCAATGAAACACCAAGGCTAAGTCTCTACCTCTCTCTACCATCTGGTCAATGTACAGCACCTACTCGATTCACAGAAATCAACCAAAGCCACTTAAATACATTCTGCTCTCTGCCAACAAACTTTAATTCCCTAAAGATGTATCTTAATTAAGTCACCATAAGAAAAATAGCAGCAATAGCTATAAAATTGATGGAAGATAAATACCAACATTTTTTACAACTTAATTTATTAGGACTTTAAAAGCGTTGCTACAGCTTGCCTTGATTCTGTGAAACATGGTGCATTTTTGCAATTCCCTTCAGTTATAAATTAATATTGGCCATTAGGGATGAGACTAATGGTGGATGAAGACTTTCTCATGGGGAAATCACAGCACCTGAGAAAATGAAAAGAAAGAAAGAAACAGCTGTAGTGTACACACCTCCAACCATTCCTACAAATGATAAAACTTGTCATAAAACTAGTCCCCAAAGAGGCATATTAATTCATAATAAACCGGACACATTTTTTCTTTCCTCTGTGTCTTAGGTTTGTACTGCTGTGATTAAAACACTATAACCAAAACAAGCTTGGTGAAGAAAGGGTTTATTTCATTTTACAACTCTCAGGTCTCCATTATGAAGGGAAATCAGGGAAGAGCTAAAGGCAGGAACCCAAAGGCAGGAATGGAAACAGATATGATGATGGAGGAAAACTGCTTACTGGCAGAAACAATAACCAGGAGATGCTATAATTATATTTGTGTAATAATATGATTTTTCTATGCCTGCTCTTGTTCTGAACAATGACATGGAAACCTTTATATTTATTACAGGCTTTGGCAGCTATTTATTCTAACCTAACACAGCTGTCCTATCTCCTACCACATGGCCTGTTACCTAGTGTCCTGATGCTGACTCCCTTTCTCTCTGGTCCCTACCTGAGACCCCCTCTCTTTCTTCCTGGAAGTCCCACCTTAACTCTCCAGCCCAACTATTGGCCATTCAGCTCTATATTTGACCAATCAGAAGGTGATGGAGAGCAATGTTTACAAAGTACCAAGACAGGACATGCTATGTAGTAATGGCAACATCAACGTCTGGACTGTAGTCAGATTTGCACGGGCACAGAAATCAGCATTTAAATAATATGAGGACAACCTTTACACGGTGCACAAAAACATCATTCCAACATATTTGCCACAATGTTCCAGCCTAGGGAAATTTGGGATAGATACGGTTCTGGTTTGGATGTGAAATATCCTTGTACAAGTTCGTGTGTTTAGACACTTGGTCCCCAACTAGACGTGCTGCTTTGGGAGTTGTGGAACCTTTGGCATACAGGCACTATCTAGTATCTTGAGATCACTGGGAGACCACAGGCCTTGAGGGCTATAACCCAGCCCTGCTTCCAGTACCATATTATACATTCTGTTTCCAGCTTGCCATAATGTAAGATAACACTCTGCCTGCTAGTACTGCTACAGATGGAGCCACTCCTGATGCTATGTGTTCTCCATTATCATGGGCTGTATTTTCTGAAACTCTGGTTCCAGATAAACCTTTTCTCCTGTAAGTTGTTTCTGTCAAGGTTTTTAATCATAGTGACAAACAAAATAACTCTAATAGGGCAAAGGGGCTTAGGTGTTAAGGAACCTATCACAATAGACTCATGTTTTGAATTTCCATTTGTTCATCCATCCATTCATCTTGTATGTGTGTACATGAACTCTCATGATCATGGCAGTTGAAGTCAGTCAGGGTACAAGTTACAGGAGAAGGTTTCTTTCACCTTGTAGATCCTAGGGATTGAACTCAGGTCCTCAGGCTTATCAGCAAGCACCTCTGCCAGCTAAATTATTCCCCCAGTCCAGCAGACTTCACTTAAAGCTGATTTGCATGAATATTTCATATAAATACTTGGTTCCTCCTTCATAGAAAGCACAAGTTCACAGTTGAGATTGTGTGCTGAGGAAGAGAAAACCTTACAAATCCACAGGCTGGTTGGGCATTATCAACATATCCAAAATTTTCCCCTTTAGAAACACAGGAACTGTCAGGGTCTTCCTAGTTTCGAGGATAACAAGGATAACTCTAGAGGGCTTTAGGAAAACAGGGATTGGATGAAGCAGTGTACCAGAAAGTTTTTGTCCCCATAGAAGGGGCATATAAGTTGCTGAGAGAGACTTTAAAAGATTAGTAACTCACTGGAGGGGCTATAAGTAAAAGACAAACTTTATGCACCTTAGAATCGTGGTTAAAACTACGTAGTCAATTTGAAACTGAAATATGAAGTCCAAGACTTAAGACACTGACAATGATGTGAACTCCCAAAAATAAGATGAGCATTCTGATGATATAAATACGTGCTGCTTTACTACAGAGACATTTTTGCCATCTCTAGGCAAATCATACCTGGGTGAAACTGGTCACATCAAAACCTGTCTCCCCACTTCCCTTCCCTCTTCTCCCACAGACAATGTGGGCTTCAGTGTCCTTAAGACTTTTGCTCAAGAAACTCAAATGGTCAATCTTCTTTTTCCTCACCCAGGAAACAGAAATGAACACTAAAAATTAAATTGCAACAAATTAGCACAGAAGGATGAATGTGCCCCAGATGTCAGGGGTTCTGATTTATACAGGCAACCCTGTGCTCCATTGCCTGCCACATACAGCACAGCTGAGGAGAAGCCACAAATGATTAGCAATGGAAGTCTTCTTGGAGAGTAGTATTATGACATCTAGATAGCTGTGGGCATCACATCACACAAAGCAAAGAATTGGACCACCCAGTCTCTGTACCTTCACGAGGTAGCAGCCACTGATTTTTCTCACTCTATTTCAGTAAGGGAGTCATGGGCCAGGAAATCAGTTCATGATAAATCATAGTAATGGCCCAGTGGACCCATGTTTGCTTCTGTCTAGAGGTGAGGCTGATGTAGAACAGAAACAAAGCATAAAATTGATTTACTATAAATTAGTTTTGCTCTGAAAATGGCCAGTGTCTCCCTAAAGAAGTTTATTTTATTATTTTTTATCATTACTGCGTATCATAAAAAAGTGATTGGGACATAAGGAAGCTGACAAGTTACCCATCTGTGGCCCACCAAAAACAGGCCTGGTGTGTTGGGGGCAACTTAATATGGAATATAGTTCTCTCCAAGTGAGAGAAAGAACAGGTTTTAAAAAGCCTTTTCTTTTACTTAATTTTTAGATAGATAGATAGAGATAGAGAGAGAGAGAGAGAGAGAGAGAGAGAGAGAGAGAGAGAGAGAGAGAGAGAGAGAGAGAGAGAGAATATCATGACATGTGTGTGAAGGTCAGAGGACAGTTTGCAGAGTGAATTCAGGTCATCAAGCTTGACAGAATGTGCCTTTAGCAGCTGAACTATCTTACTGGCACTGAAGCCTGTTAGATTCTCTTTTTGCATTTGACCACCCAGGAAGCTACAGATGATAGGAAGAGTAGTTGAAACAGAAAACAGCCTTGACTGATAGGATATTTCCTTATATTATTTGGAAAGATATAGAGAGAATTTAGTAGAATCATGGCCTGCGGATAGAAAGATAACTACCAAATATCATCTTATTCTGTATCTTCAGCATTTTTTCCTGTTCCATGTACATTACATGGGAGATCTTGATAAATGTGTGCTGAGCTGTGGTATCACTGTGCTTGTTAGGGCTTCTTGTTTGTTAGTTTGTCAAACTGACATAAACCAGGGTCATCTGGGAGGAAAAATCTTCAACTGAGGAAAATGCCTACCTGTCGGCAAGTCTACAGGGGCATTTTCTTGATTAATGATTGATGTAGGAAGGCCAAGCCAATGGTGGATAGTATAACTTGTGAACAGGTGCCTGGGGTGTATGGATGGGTGTATAAGAAAACTGATCAAACCATGAAAAACAACCCAGTAAGCAGCATTCTTCCATGGTTTCTGCTTCAATTCTAGCCACCAGCCTTGACTTCCTCCAGTGAGGGATTGCTACCTGGATATGTAAGATGAAATAAAACTTTTCCTTCCAAAATTGTTTTAGGTTAGGGTCTTTATCACAGCAACAGAAACTCTAGTTAAGACAACTACCTGCCCAGTCCTCTGCGTCCTTATTTTGAAGAAGAACCAGGGTTAATAGAGGTAGGTAGGACAGGTGCAGTGATTTATTAACTCAATCAAAACCATCTTCATTAGTCAGTTTTTTGCCACTGTCATATCACTTAGAAAGAGGTTTGTTGAGTTCATGGCTCTGGTGGTTCAAAGTTCAAATGTCATAAAATGGGTTCAGACTTCCTATCATTGGTCTTAGGCACCATGTGTTAGACTGTTTTTTAAACGCAGCTATAGAGAGAGAGAGAGAAGATGGATAAAAAGAGAGACATGGTCTGACCTTGGACTTGACCATGTATATTCATAGTGAGCAAACATTTTGTCACCCATATGTCGATAGCTAGAGGACGATGGGATGTGGCCTCTTATAGGGATGGAAATGCCTTCTGTATCCTGCAAAACAAACTGGGAAATATAGTCCTTCAGCAGGAAATTATCATTGCCAATTCTGAGAGGATATACAAATGCAGGGCAGGGGTGTCATAGCTGTTTTCTGTGGAGGAAGGTCTTTGTTGCAGGGCTTAGTTCTGGGCCCATTGAAGATGGGGTGCTCTGGGCATGTGGCAGAGGGAGAGTCTTAGCTTGAAATATCCTGTATTCCTGAAGATATTTAGAAAATACTAATTAGATGGTGAAGGTTGGGGGAGGGGAGGAGCAGAGGCAGGAGAGACAGAGTGGGCTGGTGAGGGAAGTGGGCATGGAGCTGATGCAACATGATAGTGACTTGTCTTATTGCTAGGGCTGCTGCACCAAAGTAAGCCAGCACAAGTAGCAGGATACCACAGAACATCAAAGCAAGGAAACAGGAGAAAATAGAGGACTGATGTAAAAAAGTATATCTGGCCTGGGGTGAAAGGGATGAAGTTCTCCTCCAGCTAGAGTTTCCCATAGCAACTAAAATGTCTTTCTGCAGAAGTATCAGGAACAAATGGAATTGTTATAGGGTAAGAGATATTGGGAGAGCTTGTATAGACCATTTTTGTTTGGGGATAAGATGAAGTTCAGTTAAGTAAAACATTTAAAAGATGGGGTAACAACATAGCTTTGAGGATAATAAGGAGGAAGAGTGATTGATCAAGGTGAGGATCCAGTGTGGGAAAGAGCCAGAAGCCCTTATGTAGGAGGTGACTTGTGGTTGAATTATTTTTAGCTGTTTCTAGGCATCATCACAAACCAGTTAGGATTTGTTGGCATGGAAGCAGCATTGTTAGTGGAGGAGAGCTCAGATCCCATCATTAGCAGTAGTCAGATCTAGTTCTTTTTAATTTTGGAGTACTGCAGCAGCCAAGAGGTCAAGCTGGTCCAGAAAGATGTTGAGCTGATCTGAGCTGGTGAGACAGAGAGGTTAACCAATGCAAAGAAAGCTTCAGTCTAGATGTTTTAGTTCTGAGTTCCCCAAACAATGTACAGAGTGGCAAGAAGAGGGATGAATTAATGGCTGATGTCTCCTAGTCCCCTTTCCAAAGTCACCCGGAACTGCTTTTAGGTGTGTAGGGGATTTGATTTCTTGGTAACTACTTCAAGGCTGAGAGAAGGGTGACGAGGGGCACAGCAGTTAGAGTGCCTCAGAAGGGGGTCATCAAATGGGTCATGATAAACCTCAACAGTTGGCAAGGATCCAGAATATAAGCAAGGTGGTAATAACCGTACAACTTTGTGGGGAACATTAAGAGACAGAGTTACATGAGGAAAACACTTAGATGAAGGTTAATATGAGTTAAATGCAATTGTACACCTGGATGAAGAATGTACCAGAGAGCTATAGAAGGACAAGGGAACTGTAGTCACTTGTTTGTGTACATGAGAGTCCTGCAAAAGACACAAAAACCTGGAAGCGTTGTAAAAGAAGTAGGTTAAAGTCAGCATCCAAGGAATGAATATGAGCAGAAAGTGTTTTAGAGATACTTCTTGCTTTCACATATGATAAAATTCACATATTTAACTCAAATATTAACAATATCAGCTATTATTTAATGAACAAAAATGGAGTCTTTCTAGTAAAACACAATATTTTTGTAAGAAACAATTTGATAAGGTGAAAATTTGAAAATTGGGACTATTTCCTTAAATGACCATGCTTTGTATTTGAAAATGTGACAATCTTTGTTAACCTTAAATTGTTATACATATATCCCAGTAAGTATATTCCAGTAAGTATCAGGCTACTTGGAGAGACAATTTAATTCTAAGTCATATTCCCCCATAAGAAATGATTTTAAATTTCCAGTTTAAAAAGTATAGTTTCAGAAACAATGACTATCTTGTCAAGAGTAAATGATTCATTTTACAAAGTTTTCTAAAATTAACCCTATTCACAGAACCCTTTAAAAAGTCTCTACAATTTATCCACTCTATACCCTTAGCCAACACATGAAAGCAGTCAGACAAAAAGGAGGCGAAAACCATCTGGATTCCTTCTACTGATAGGCAAATCTGTAGGTCACCACATCCTGGCATCAAGTATGTTTCTTAGCATCATTCTATTTAAATGGATTGGCTGTTTAGAGGCATAGTTTGTAAAGCAAGATGACTGAATTAAACGAGCTTTTGGCTTTTGGAATTTCTTAGGAAATATCACTGCCAAAGCCCTTATGCCCCTAGTAGGCTTCAAGGTAAGAATGCAGGTGTTGGCCCTGGGGCTTTCAATCTGGGTAGAGACTGTAGTATACTCTCAAAGCACCATAGATGCACCTAGGCTAGAGAGAATCCCTTAGTCTAAGTAATCTTCTCCTAAAGAATCTAAAGGCTTAGGATATCACTTAATAGACTCACTCTCTGACTCTACAGATAGAAAACCAATTGTCAAAGACACAGGTTGGCTATTCTGAATAACTTTTCAAAGCTGTGAGTTTGATGAGAGAGTATCTGGCATCCTGCTTTAATGAGGAACACAGGTGGTTAGAGTATAGGCCCTGGAATTAGCTTTGGCTAAGAGAAAGAATTGAATGCCAAGGTAAAGGACACGGCCAACTAAAGTAGCATACAGGTCCCACATCAGTCAAGTGTTAGGCTTATATACAGGGTTTCCCTGTTCATAGCATTCTTATATGTCAGTTTAATTGAGGGCAGAGTAATTGCTATTTGCCTTTCTGTTGTTTGAGACATTTAGGATCTGGGTACAGATTCTGAGATCCTTCACTGGGCAAAACAATCTATCCCCTTGTCAGGTGAGATATGATAGGGTAATTCATCTTTGGATAAAGAGGAAGGTTGTTTTGTTTCATTCTGTTTTACAATTTGGTCTACATGGCTGAAGCTTGCCAGGCCTACACAGCCAGAGCTGGTCACACCTATGCAGCTGGAGCTGGAGGCGTATGCAGCCAGAGGCAGAAGCAGCACGCTTCAGGTAGGTCTTATTTGCCATGCATCCTTGTCCTGTAATGAGGCTAGCGTGCATATTACTCTGGTTACATGATTCTCCATCCAAGGGAGTTAGAAACCCTACCATTTGTCACCTTTATGAGAAATACTTAACTCCTTAGCTGCTTTTAGGCACAAAGTATCTTTTCCTATACTGTTCTGGTTTGCTTTCCTTCTCCCTGTCACTGAGTCCGGTGGCCAGCCTGACCCAGGACAGAGATTTTGGAGCAAATGGGTTTTTTTTTTTTGGAGGAAATTTTAAAACAAACATGCTTGGATTTGAAGCAGATGGGCCAACATCCAACTCCAGAGCCAGCCTTCTCAGTAGAGTAGAGCAGCGGTGAAACAATTCTTCAATATTATCCATACCCAAAAGATACCTCTGTAAGATTGAACCCAGCAATATACATATCCATAACCAGTTTGTGTGTGCCTACAGATGGGAGCAGACAACCTTAAATGCTTTTAACTCTTAGCTGTTAAAGATATAAATGGGATTCTCGAGGCATGGAAATGCAGAAACACAAGTAAAAATCATAAGGCAAAAGAGTTCTATGCTATCTCAGGAATAGATAGAAGTCTAGAGGCCCAACAGAAATGGCAGCAGGCATTCTGACTTTGGTTGTAAGCCAGGGCCTTGAGAAAGATGAAAGTGAACTGTGAAGCAGCAACCTTGGACCATCCTAGCATTCTGTCATGTGGCATTACCTAAATCAGTTTAGGTATTAGAAATTGAAAGATGTGAATTTGGGCCAGCAGTGACCATTTAGCCAATGTATATTGAGGCCACATTTTGACCAAGAACTGAACAAATGAGCTTAGTATGAAGTCTCCCTAATGGAGACAGGCTGAGAGTGTGTCTTTGGAATGGAGAATTTGGAACCCACGGTGGGGTCAAGATAAAAACAAGGGTCAATATCCAGCCAGTTAGAGCATCCCCTACATCTTGACATGACCAAATGCACCTGGGGAGTAAGAGGGCATTCCCAACCTCTCCAATTCCAGATTTAAGAAACCATAGGGACGGTGGAAGGTCCTCAGGGCTTTTAGCTGATCAAGTGGTAGGCCAGTAGAGAATTCCTGGAATTAGAATTCTCAGCCAGACGTTTTGAGCCAGTGGAAAGCCTCCAGTGCCTTTGACTGACTAGGTCCTAAGACAGAAAAATAACAACAACAACAAAATAAAACAACAACAAAAAACAAAACTCCAGTGAGCTCCTAGACCTAACTAGGGCATCTCTGAGTTAGGTTCAACAGATTACCTTCTCCTGACATCTTACTATGGCGCGTAGGTGTTCTGGCCGAATGCAGTGTGGCTTCCCATCTGTAATAAAGTCAGACTGCATCAGGTGAGACAGTAAAGGTGAGGAGAAAGGGTGGAGATGCAGTGAAAAGAAAAGGCTGCCTGAGAGAATTGGATGTACCTGCTTGGTCCTCTCACCCCAGGACTAAGGATCATATGAAAGCCAGGGACGTTTGTCCTTGGATGGGCTTGTGCTGCCAGAAGGCTCAGATTTCCTGGCTTCAGCACCATACGTTAGATTATTTAAAAGCAGCTGTAGAAAGACAGAAGTTGGAAAGGAGAGAGGCCTGGTCTGACCTTAGTCAGGACCATGATTATTCCTAGCGAGGGAGCATGTTGTCATCCATGTGTGCACATAGCCAAAATGCCTATGGGAAAATGGGATGTGACCCCCTTTATAGGATTGGAAAGGACTTCAGGGAAGCTGAGTCTGTAGTCTTCCAACAGCAAACTATCATACCCATCCCCAGTCCACACAGACATAATACCTGCAATAGTGAACACTGAAGGAGGCTTATAAATGCTCTTATAAAAAAGGCTCTCTAAGACCTACCTTATCCCTTCTTCCATGGGAAGGTATAGTGAGAATGTGTCACCTATGAGACACAAGAACTCACTAGGCAGCACATTTACCAGTGTCTTGTTTCCCAGGCTGTGAAGAATGCATTACTGTTGGTTAAAAGCCATCGGGTTTACAGTATTTTGTTACAGATAAAGTCAATACTTATAAGCCAAGCAGTGGCTCAGCTGTACCTTATCTTACAGAAAACTTAACTCAGAATTGTTCACAGACCTAAATATAAAATTTCAGTCAATAAAACTTTCAAAAGAGGGATGGCTCAGCAGTTAAGAGCACTAACTGCTCTTTGAGAGGACTGGGGCTCAATTCCTACATGGCAGCTCACAACTGTCTGTAACTCCAAGATCTGACACCCTCACACAGACAACATACATGCAGGCAAAACACCAATGCACATAAAATAAAAATAAATAAATTATTTTTTAAAAAAAGAAAAGAAAGGAGATCTTTGTGACCTTAAATTAGGCAAAGAGTTCTTGGCTCTGATACCAAAAAGCATTATCTATAAAGAATAATAAAAAAATGAGAGATAAACTGGGCCTCATCAAAATTTAAAACTTTTGCTCTGCCAAAAATACTTTTAAAAGAATAAAAAGACAAGCTGCGGGTTTGGCAAACGTATTTACAAATCACAGAACTGACAAAAGATATTTCAAGCGTACTGAAGATGTTCCACTCTAAACCACAGAAGAGAAATAACCCAATTAAAAACATACAACGACTTAAATGAAAGTTTCACCAAAGAAGATGTTTGGAAGAAAATATGCACACCAAAAGGCACCGGACACTGTTCATTACCACACATCTAGGGAAACAGTGGGTATTGCTGTTAGAGATGCAAAATGGTGTTGCTCCTAGGAAAACATCTTAAGAATATCTTGGAAAATTAGGTATATATTCAAGATTTAACCCAGAAACCCTACTGCTAGCTATACACAGATGCAAATCGAAAACTTTGTTCCCACAGAAAAATTGCTTATGGATTTTGCTACCAGTTTTATTGTAAGTACTAGTAAGTGGAGGTATGAATGGATGAACAAAATATGATCCTTCCACAGAGTGGAATATTACTTAAAATAAAAAAACTAATAAAATAAATATTGGTAAATACAACATGATCACATGTCAATTTAGACAACATTGCCAAGGGCCTGGGTTTGTGTCACCATGCCTGGCTTGTTTGTTTTTTGAGACCGGGTTTCTCTGTGTAGCCCTGGCTGTCTTGGAACTCACTACATAGACCAGGCTGCCCTCGAACTCAGAGATCTGCCTGCCTCTGCATCTTCTGGGACTAAAGGTATTGCCATCACACCTGGCAAAAGCTAGTCATCTTTATGCTTCTGAAACAAAATCAACATGTCATTACGACCAATACTGTTAACTTGGTCCAAGCCAAAAATGGAAGTTTGCCCCTGGTGTCTGTTTCAGAAAGGACTTGCTAGGCTATGAGAAGTGCTGTCTTAGGTCTGTTTTAACTACTGGAAGTGAATCCCTGGCTTCCGCCACTCCACTCTTCCCCCTCTTGCAGGCCTTCTTGCCCTTTAACAAAGGAGGCAGGTAAAAGACCTGCCTGAGGCCTTTCTATCTGAGTTTCTTTCCTTGAATAGCTTTTCTTCCCCTAGGCCCTCTCTGTGTTAGTAGTCTTCTAGGGCTGTTATAATAAAAGTCACAAGACTTCCTCCCACTGAGTTGCCTCATCCAGCCTTGATATGAAGGTATGTGCCTAGTCTTACTGTAACTTGTTAAATCATGCTCAGTGGATATCCCTGGGAGGCCTGCTGGGATATTTTAAAAGGGAAATGAAAGAGGAGTAGATCTGGGGGAGAGGGAAGGTGGGAGGAGGGACTGGGAAGAAGGGAGTTGGGGGAGGGGAAGAAAGGAAACTTCAGTTGTGATGTATGAGAGAACAATTAAAAAATATTTATAGCTTAAAATAAAAGTTACAACTTGTCCAATAGTTCTGGAAGCCCTATGTCTAAAATCGAGGCATCACAAGACCACACCCTTCTACAGGTGAGGCTATAGACATGAGTCCTTCCTTGTCTCTGCCAGCTTTGAGTGTTTGCCAGTATTCTTGGTTGTGGTATTATTACTTTAATGTCTGCCTTTCTTATCCCATGACCTCTGTGTTTGCCTTCTCCTCTTCCGTACCCTATAAGGGCACTTGCTACTGGATTTAGGGCCTATCCAGATATTTTAGAATGCTATAATGGTTTCATCTCAAGGTCTTTAACCTAATTATGCACTTCCTCGAAGGCTCCCTTTCAAAGTAAAGTCGCGTTCATAAATTCTGGGGATTAGGATATGAGCCTGAGTTTTGAGGCACATACTCAGCCCACTGGAGCCCCTTAGCTCACTTCATTTCTGCTTCCCAGTTTTTCCTGCCCCCACCATCATGCTGAAAATCATAAATTCTCTGACACATCCCCTTGAGCTGCTTAATTTTCCATATAATGCTTACCACCATCTGACATGTTATCTATTATGAATGAAAGTCCATCCTACCCTCCCCCCAACAATTAAAACCACTGGGCTCTTTTGTCTGTTGATTTTGTACAATGTTGGGTGTGGAAACATGATTCAAGGAGTAGTTACTGTTATTATTTTTACAGTTGCTTACACATACCTAACATAAGTCATTTTACCAAGTGTGATATTCAAAGCCAGGTGTCTCCCACCAAAAGCCACTCTTCTAACATGACAACATGCCCTACTACTGCCTGGTGTACAACACATCTATTGGGCTAGAATCTCTAGGGATATCCATAAGGTATTGATTGAAAACCCATGGGATGGACTTCTTACCCTTACACAGTTTGCCCTCATCTAAAGATCTTCCCCCCGTTCACCGGTGAAGAGGTTTCTCTTGTAACCTGTTTAAGTCTTATGCTATAACAGATGCCTGCAACCTTCTTTGTCCTAAGTGGCAGAGAAAAAGAGAACAGCCCTCTCCAAACCTGTTGGATTTGGAGATTATTAACAAGTCGCCGCATGGGCATTGTAGGCACAGATAAAACATTCTAGACAAGCTCCTTCAGCATTTTCCAGAAGAGTCCCATTTGATTTTCTTCCTCCCACCCCCCATTTTCTGTCTCCCTTTCCCTGCAATAAGTTTCTGATAAAATGCAGGATGAGATTTTTGGCTTGTTGCATGCACTGCCCTTAGGTGATGTTCTATAAATAATGAATGGAACAGAACATTTTTTTAAATGCATGTTTTGGCACAAATTCAATTAGCAGTGTTGGCATTTGCAAATCTAGTAAATAAGTGCCTTTTCTGGCAAGCGATGGCCCAGCTCTAGCTCTTAAGGCCTGCTTCCTGGGCATCTCCTTTACAAGCAGTAACAAAGACTCTGGAGACAAAGGAGAGGCAGATAAAAGTCCCATCTATTATCTAGCAAGGAGGCTGAGGTGAGCAGGGATTGTGCCCTTCTGGGATAGACAGACAGCCTGAGTCTTTCCATACTGGTCACACTGATTCACAGAGCTCCAAAGGGCAGAAGTATTTGCTCATTCCATCATGTTCTAAAAAACAAAGCCAGATTAAAAACAAAACAAAACAAAAACACAAGCTATTGTCTGGATGGACATTACTGGGTGCTCTAAGGGCCAGATTCTCAGCCCATGAAGCTTTCTGCAATGTGTGTGTGTGGAGACTCCTCTCATACTAAGCCATGGGAATTTCTCTAAGAAGAGAATCTTAAGCCAAATTCTCAACCAATATAACTCTGTGAATTCCCATAGAATTACGTAAGTTGGGAATCTGTGTACATGCATGTATACAACTCGCAGTATTTTATGAGGTCAATCCCACTATTGAGATGACCATAAAAGTCTCTCAGTCACATTGTTATTCTTTCTGAGTGGTCTTGCTCATAAGCTAGAATTCCATAATAGACTAAATAGGAAACTGTGTGCATGTCTATTTATGAATGTATATGTGCATATGCATCACCTCACAGTCTGCATAAAAATAAGCTCCATGCTGTGACTTGGTTTTATTTCATTTTTTCCCCAGGATTTCTCTTTCCTTCGGATTTGAGCTTGATTGAAATAGGGTCAACCCCATTTGTGTACAGGTCTCATCAACTATGAACAGATGAGCTCTTGAAATTGTTGGGAAAGTGCTTAAGAATTCCATTCAGGAAGTTGCTGAGCAATTGAAAATTGGCTGTAGCACCTCCCCATTCCTGTCCCCCACCTGGCTATGCAGGTGCTTTTATCTTTCTTGAGGATTGTTTGGTGGAAGGCTTTGGTCATTGGAGTTTATTTTCAATGCAACTTTTAAACCTGCAAAAAATAAATCCTATATGTGAAAGACAGGGTAGCAGCAGCAAACGAGCTCATGGAAAATTTTCCCTTCCCCCTCCAGCCATTGGTTGGGAGCCAGCCAAGGTCTGCACTGGCAAAGCATAGCAGCCTTTCGGTGAAAGGCATTTCTTGGGCTGTGTTAAGAACACTGGTGGTCTTCCTCTGCTGGGTCTATAGAGGCAACTGCCAGCACCTCTTAACTTGAAAGTGTTTGGACTTAAAAAGGAAAGCAGATCCTACATCTCAGACTCAGGGCTAAGCTGAGACGCAATTACACTTGATGACTGTTATGGAACCTGGAACGCAGGGTGCCACAGCCTGGGTCCCAAGCCAGGTTTGTCCAACAGTTCTTAGTAAACCAATTAAAAGGGGGAAAATTATTGCGGAAAGCAGAAAAAGGTGATTTATTCAATGTGGGTACATTAGGAGGAGAAACAAAGAGATCCGGCAACACTGCCTAATCTGTCGTTGGGGTCCTGAGGTGAGACCAAAGTTTAAATGGAGGGCCAAGGACCTGTACATCAAAACAAGGGTCAAGGCGTGGTCCCACCTACCATTAACCCCTTCTTGTCTGGGCTCGGGTTTATCCTGTAAGGTGGTCTGGCAGGTTAGAACTGAGTGAAATCTCTTACTCAGAGACAAGATCTCCCTCTGGGTGTGCCTTTCCTTGCTGGGGTGTTCTGGCTGGTCTTATGTCAACTGGATGCACAAACTAGAGTTATCTAAAAGGGGTGTGTCTAATTGAGGAAAATGCCTCCATAACATCTACTGTGAAACGTTTTCTTAGTTAGTAAGTGGAGGACAGTTTATTGTGAGTGAGGTCACCCCTGGGCTGGTGGTCCAGGGTTCTATAAAAAAGCAGGCTGAGAAAGCCATGAGGAGCAAGCCAGTAAGCAGCACTCCTCCATGGCCTCTACATTAGCTCCTGCCTCCAGGTTCCTGCCCTGTTTGAGTTCCTGTTCTAACTTTTTTTTTTTAATAGCAACAGTGTTGTGGAATGTAAGCCAAATAAATCCTTTCCTTCCCAACATGATTTTTGGTCATGGTGTTTCATCATAGCAATAGTAACCCTAACTAAGACATGGGGCAATTTTCATTCCTTTGAGTTGCATGGGGTCAGAAGTCAGAGAATTAAAGAGACTCCGAGTGTCTCTGTAGACATTCTCATTTCTACCAGACTGATCACAGCTCTTCCCTGCTTTCTTTCCTCTAGTTGCAGGGAGTGTTTTTCTTTTTTAGGCCCTGCAGACCGTATGTTTCCTCTCTCCTAGAAGGCTCTCTCACATTTCAAAGATGATCAGTTCAGCCAGCTCAGTTAGTTATTGGGCAAAACCTACATCCTTCAGGTTCTGAGCCTGCCTCTCATTTTGGTGAGTTCAAAGCCTGGGATAGAAGAGTGAGTTCAAAGCCGTGGCTCCTGTGTGGCATCTTGGCTCTGGATGGAAATACAGACACAAGGAACTCTATCTTGGTGCCAGTCAGGGCTCTGGCAGAAAGATAATCGAGATCTTAGAAAAAGAGTCAAGATGTAGGCACGTGGTAGGAGAGTCTAACTCAAGCTTAGGAAACACCTTGAATGAAAGTCAGGCAGGCCTCAACATACCTGTAATCCCAGTATATAGGAGGCAGAGGCAGGAGGATCATAAATACTAGGCCAACAGCTTGAGACCCCATCTCAAAACAAGAAAACAAAACAAAACAAACACAGAAAGGTATGGGTATGACTTTGGAAAGCACACTGGGCTCCCCTTGGCTGTCAAGGTAAAAGGTAAATGTCTGAGCATGCCCACAGAAATCTGCACTTGGCTGGTGTCTCTCCTCTCAAGATTCTGATCTCGTTGTTTCCCTTGTGCTCGACCTTTACCACAGATGTTCTTAATATTAAGGGCCGAACTTTCTCACATTCCTGCATGTTTACATTGGCTACCTGAATCACCTTTTTCAGCTCTTTTCTTTCATTCTTCACAATTTCAATTAAGCTTCTCTACTTTTTCTGACTCTTTTCTCACCACAGGTGACAGTCAATGTCACTCGTGGTATTTCCATTGCCCTCTGTGTACAACTATACAGTATTGTCAATTTAATCTTTTCTTTTTTTTTCGGACAGGAATGGGATCTCTTAGCTTTGTTTCCAAAGTACCTAAGAAGTTGATTACTGGTAGAAAGGAAGAACTTTTCCTGTATCCTCTTAGGCTTAATTGCAAGGGGACTGAAAAGTAAGAGGCAAACCAAAATGAAAGATTAACAAGAGAAGAGATTGAATCACATACATTTATCTTGGCAATTTTCAAATAAATATCACTCAAGAGGTGTTAGAGTTTGGGCGTATACCATCTTGCTAAGGGATGCCCAGGGCCCTTCTGGGAGAGCAAATTACTTTAGGCAAAATAAATGGGCTGTTACATGAGTAGGTGGGAGATGTGATAACCTCTAGGCTATTTATTTTTGTAAAGATTTATTGGTGTGTGTGTGTGTACATAAGCACATTTGATTTCATACACATTTAAGCACATGAGTACAGTGTCCACAGAGTTCACAAGGTTGTGCCAGATGCTCTGCAGTTGGAGTTTTAGTCACTTTTGACCGGGTGCTGAGAACCTAATTTGGGACAAGAGCAATAGGCAATCTTGGCCTCTGAGCCATCTCTCCAGCCTCTATTTAGGCTATTTCTTTTCTTGACTAATGATGACCTCTCTTTGATGATGAGGTCATCTTTCCAGATTGAAAAACCCTTGAGGAAAGGAGTTGTAATTGTTGAATTGTTCTGAGAAGGGTCTACTTTTAGAAACATAAATGGGGTTCAGAGAAAAAGCCTCTTCCTGAAGATGATTATTCTCAAATATCTTTAGCTCAGAATAATCTGTATGTCCCTGTAGGGTATGTTGGACCCTGTCACTAGCATGTAGTAGATACTACAAAAACCATTTAATGAGCATAGGAAAAGTACCATTGAAAGATGGTAAGACCTCCTAAACTAAGGAATCCCCAGAGAATATCTGCCCCTCCTGATTAAAAAACAAACAAACAAACAAACAAACAAACAAAAAAATCAAACCAAGCTAAACTTTCCAATACAGAATAACTGCTGGTGTCTATCCAACCATTCATTCTCAGAAAAACTTCAAAAATTCCTTGCCCCACCCCTACTTTCATCTCCTACCAAACCCTGGCTCTTCCAGCCCCATAATGAACAACCTCCATTCCCATGGGAAGCAATAAAGTGCTATCTGTTTCTCACAAGGTCAATTTTAATCTCCCTTATTTTCATGTTTTCACCTTGATCAACCTCAGTCTAACAATAACACCTTCTCTTATTCCAGAATTTTCCTTGAACAAACACGCCATCATTAGGAATTAGTCTTGATTTCTTTCTTGAGACACATCCAAATCCTTTAGCTATAACTTGTGCCTCCAACACATAGGAGCCTATCTACTCCTTCTCCAGTGCCATCCACTTCTCATGAACCATCATCTCTGACCTGGACAGTTATAAGGATCACTTCCTGTGTCTCTCCAAATTTCCACACTTGGCTCTATGTAACCAACCACCAGAGTGACCTTCATTAAGGAAAATTCTACACATCTTACTTAAGCTCAGATTCCCCTTGCCCCCACCCTCAGAGAACAGATCTGAGTCAACGATTGCTCGCACAGTGTAATGTTCAATCTCAGGAAGTTGAAGTGAGGGGCTGAGGAAGTAGGGCATAACCCCCTTTAGCCTCAAGTGAAACTTCTTTAATTAACTGGATAATATTCTACTGCATCTTTTTAAAAAATGCCTGAAAATTTGTGTATGAAAACTGATGGGTTCTATGGAACAGGCTGGATCATGAGGAAATTAACATCAATACTTGATGGATTCATAATGTGGTGGCATTATCAGGAGGTAGTGGACACTAGGTGGTGGGGTCAAGGTGAAAGAAATAACTCATTTGGAGTGTAGACTGGAAAGTTATCTTGCTCAGTTCCTTCTTCCTCTTTCTGCGCCCTCATGACCTGGAGGTAAGCAGCCCCCTCGGATTCATTTTCCCATGAACATGATCAGCCTCATTTCAGGCATATAGCAGTAGGGACACATGATCATAGACTGAAACCATAAAACAAAATAAATCTTTCCCCATTACACTTGATTTTCTTTGTTGTTTTGTCACAGTGACAGAAAGCTGACTAACATACTTCAAGAAGCCAAAGAAGAACTGCATATTAAGACAGCCTTAGGGGAGGGAATGAGAAGACTCTTTAACTAAGCAGTATTTCCCATCTAAAGAGCATGCACGGACTGGACCTAGACCCCCTACGCATATGTAGCAGATGTGCAGCCCGGTCAACATGTGGGTTTCCTAACAATAGAAGTAGGGCCTCTTTCTGACTCTGTTGCCTGCTGTAGGGAGGGAGCATGAGAGTGGGACTGGGATTAGGGAGGGGGCTGGGATCAGGCTTTAAAGTTTGTAAACAAACAAACAAACAAATGGTGGAAAAAGTCCAGCATAGCCTCACATCGTGTTGTATGTCAATTATCTCATTACTTTGGAGATAGTGGGAGGCAGAAAGTCATGAGTTTGAAACTAGCCTCATTTGCACAGCAAGATGTTGTGTGTGTATGTGTGTGTGTGTGTGTGTGTGTGTGCGTGCACACGCGTGCGTGTACATTCTATGAGGTATCTCAGCAACAAGACCAGTGCTTTGCTCATTTTTGCCTACGAAGACATTTTTGCTTCCTATTTACTATGCCTAGAGAGTGTAATTCCTGTAAAATACCTGCCTGATTATATAACCTGTGACCTCATCCAAAAAGGCTTTCCATGTTCCTCGAGCCCTTGAAGCATCCTATGGTATTCTGCTGGCAACACTTACCTCATTGTCCTAAGTAGGTGGTTCTCTATCATAATGGACTGTATCAAAAAGGGCTCACCCATGGTATCTCCATCAATTCAACACATGAATGGGCATTAAGGTTGTTCTGCTCAGAAAAAATAGCCAGTCACAAAAGGAGAAATATTGCATGGTTCTAGTTATGAGAGACCCTAATAGATGGAGAGACAGAAAGTAGAATGGTGATTGCTTGGAGCCAGAGCTAGGGAAAATGGAGAAGAAATGTGTAATAAAAATAGCTTGAGTTTTGCAAATTTTAGGGCTAGATTGTGCAGGTATATGAATCGTCTACCCCTACTGAACTATATACTTAATGCCTAAGGGGATACATTTAATATTTTGTACTGTTATACCACAATTACAACTTTGAAGTATAACCACAGCAACATTTTGTGGTCCAAGACTCCTTGTCAACCTCGCAAATGATAGAATCTGTTTCTGTTCACCTTGAACCTGAGCTGACTCTGGTGACTGCTTGTTTACAAGGTATACAAGGAAGGATGTGTGGTTGAGTCAATGATAACACAGCAATACCAGGCTCTTGCTCTTTTGGCATCCTGTAGTTCTCCTGTATAAAGTCTGACTACCAGGAATCCACCATGCTACAGAGGCCACATGGAGAATCAATGATATAGAGACCTATGAAGATGCTTCCACTTCTCACCCACATGCTTGAGTCTTCCCAGGACCAGCTCCCAGGCCTGTGAGTGAATAACTGGCTCCTGGTGACTCTAGCCCCAGCCTTTAAGATACTCCCATTGATAGTGAGTAGAAGTTGTGTTAGCTGCTTCCTCTAAGCCCTGCCCAAATCAGATATCAGCAAGCCACAATAAATGTTGTTCATAAGATGATGAATTTGTCCTGATTTATTTAGGCTTTTTTTCTATTTTAGCACCAAATATTCCATACCTCTGGAATCTCTTCAGTGCCAGGCAAATCAGGATTATGGCATTGTTGTATATTTTGCCCCATATTCATTTATTAAAATCCTAAGCCAATGTCTGCCAAAATTTGATTTTTTTATTAGGTGGGGACTTTAAAGAGAAAATTAAGCTACAAATGAGGTTGTTATGTGTGTGGGGCTAGTATCACTAAAGTCCCTCTTTTAAAGAAGAGATTTGAGTACAGATTATACACAGAGAGGAGGCAGCTATGGGAACACATGGCCATACAATGAGCATATTTACACCAAAGAAGGATATTCATAAGAAACCAATCCTGCTGACAACTGGGCCATGGACTTCTAGAGCCTGGAACTATGGGAAAATCAATTTCTGTTATTAAGCCACCCTATCTGTGGTGTTTGTGTGGCCACACAAACTGACTCATAGAGCTGGTCACTGTTATGGACTGAATGTTTGTGTTCCCTCAAAATTCATAATGAAGTCCTATCCCCCATTGTGATGTTTTGAGGTGGAGACCTTGGGAAATGATCAGGTTTAGATGAGGTCATGAGGGTGGGAGCCTCATAATAGGATTTGTGCCTTTATGAGGCAGAGATCAGGAGGCCATGTGAGGACTCAGTGAGAACACTGCCATCTACAAGCCAAGAAAAGAGACCTCATCATGACCACGTTTGTTCACACCCTGCTTATGGGTAGCTTAGCATCAGATTTTTTTTTCTTTTTGGGGGCAGTCTCACTTTGTAGTTCAGGCTTTCCTTGAACTTGAGATCTTCCAGGGTGCTGAAATTACAGGCCTGTACTATAATGCCCAACATAATGCCTCAGAATTTTGACAAGTAAATGTGTTTTTATTTAAGCTACACAATCTATGTTGGGTGGGTGTAAAGGGGTGTATGATATTTCTTCCCATGCTGGCATGGGCCTTTCACATGCCAGGAAAGTGCTCTCTCTCTCTCTCTCTCTTACAGCTGGCTTATTTGTTATAGCAGCTTGAACTGACTAAGATAGCCATGCTTCTTGCTATTGTACAGAAACCATAGGATGTAAAGCCATTTGTTCTGCAGCCATACAAACCAGAACACTTGTATATTCACCCTTGAAGACAGAGGTCGTGTCTCTCCTTTTCCATCCCCAGCACTATACACATAAATATTCCTCAGAGGCTGTTTTAAATGTGAGAATGACTGGCTAAACAATTAGTACATTGAGGAGCAGGCAGTGGACATCCAAAATGGGCAGCATATTAGGTGAATTATATAACTTTATATAACTGGCCTTTATAATATCTGCGTGCACAAAGCAATGTGACAAAACAGATTGCCTTCAGCAGCTTAACTCTCTTCCTTTCTTCTGGCAAGCACAAGCTGTGTGATTGCTTCTACCTCTGCAATTGCTCAGTGGCCCAAATGTGGTTACCAATCAGACTTTTTGCTTATTTAATCTCCCACCCGGCAGGGGCTATCGAAACATATAAAAATCATCGTGCCTTACATCTGCTTCTCCAATCATCACAGGCTGAGATTTCAAATCATTATCTGTCTATAATGATGTCTCTCTTTTTTCCATCATGTTCAGATTGATTGAATTTGAAAGTCTTGGATCCTTTTTGCTGAAAGATGAACCTCCAGGGTTTACAACTCCTCACCCAGGTCTCCATTTGTAGTCATCAATGTGGGATTGTTCCCTACTAGTTAAGCTGCAGGTGTACTACACTAGGAAAATAAACACCACCACTCACATTTGTGTGTGATCCAGAATATTACCCAGATGTTGGGAGGAATACCATGGGATCAGCTGTGGGAGTGCTGCATGAGCTGCTGTGATGAGTAGAGGCTCTTGACAGAGATGATGTGCAACCCAGAGTGAGATGTGCTGGGGCAGTGGTGCCTGGTGGCTATACCAGCAGATTTCTCCATTGAACCCTGGCTTGACTCTGTCATTGGTGCAACATTGTTGGTTGGAGGGATAAACAAACCAGATTAAAAGAAAAAGAAGAGGAAATCAGCTCTCTGCCCAGAGAGTTCGACACGGCAGTATCAGGAGGTCAGGAGTGATTGGAAATGTCAGAGTCCCTGGGAAAGCAAGTCCCTTCACTTTGAGCTGGTTGCTTCTATTCTGTGTAGTCGAGAGTTATAGCGGTAGCACATGGGCAGCCAATCTCCAACTTTGGAGTGAGTATGCAATAGATGAGAAAGAGAAGGTTGTTCTTCAGTTTGAAATATTTTATCCATGTACAGATTACATGACTTATCAATGTATGTTTCAACCAGCTTTCTCAAATGCAATACATACATATAAACAATAACCAGATCTAAGAGCAAAAGCATGGGGCTGTAGAGATGGCTTAGAGGTTAAAAATGCACACTGCTTTTGCAGAGGCCCATGTCAGGTAACACAAAGCAAATTGTAATTCCAGCTCCAGAAGGACCCAATGCCCTCTTCTGCCCTCTGTGGGAGCCTATATGTACATGGCACCTCCTACTCCACACACAGACATACATTTACAAATAATTTAAAAAGTAAAGATAAACAAGACCTGTAACATTTTTTTTTGCATCCTAATCACTATCCAGGCTCATATTGGTCCAGAGTATCAATATGTTTTGCCTATTTGGAACCTTATTTCATTCAATTTTGAATCTGGTTTCTATTAGCTTCATACAGGACCTGTGAACTTTACCATAGATCACTCTCCTGCCCAAATTCCTTTGTGAGGATCTATTATGATTTACTTATCCACTCTGTTGTTGTGTATTTGACTAATTCCTAGCTTTGCCTATTATAGAAGTGCCGCTCTGAATATACTACTGCTTACTTTTGATAAAAATAAGCAGATTATTTCTATTGATATAGAGCCACTGGAGTAGAAATTCTTGTAGTTTGTGGTTGTTGCAGCTTATTCAAGGGAAGTGTGGTTAAAGAAGTGGTAACATGGGCACTCGTTATCTTGCCAAGTTACCATGCAGAACTAGTCCAAGGAAATTTCAGTGAACAAAGAAGCACTGGTGTTGGATTTTCTCCTTTTCCTCTTGGCTTTACTTCTCAGTGCTTCACCTTGACCACACACCTAAGAGACACATTTCACATACATCCCTTTGCTCTTACATACAAGGCTTGCAAGGGGAAATCTTCTTTATCATTCTGTTTTATATTACCATAACAAAATACCTGAGGCTGCATGTTTTAGAAAGAAAAGATGTTTAACTCACAGGTCAAGATATTTAAAGTTATAGATGAGCTCTGGTGAGAACCTCATAGCAAATGGTATCATAGTAGTGTGTGTGTGTGTGTGTGTGTGTGTGTGTGTGTGTGTATAAAGATGAGGTGAGGCAGGATGCTAAGGAGACTAAGGTCTCAGGGGAACTTGAGTAATCTCTTCTAAGGGTATTTCTTAATAATCTGACAGTTTCCAACTAGGCTCCAATTCTTAAAGGTCCCATCATATTGTAATTAGTTAATGACAAATAGTTGTGGGAAATGTGAGGCTCTGACTTGAAAGACTGAAGTATGATGATCTGCAGTAATGTACTGGATTCATGTGCTAGAAGTAATCCCCAAGCCAATTAAGGCAAGTGGATGCAGGCTGGCGCGACTAGGTTAATATAGCATTAATCATTAAATCTGCATGGAGCTCTCTAGCAGAATCAGAATTGAGAGACACAGATCAAACCCTTCCAATCCCAAGTAACCCAGGAAGAAGAAACCTCAGTCAAAGAACTGCCTCATCAGAGTGGACTGTGGCCATGTGTATGAGAGATGGCCTTGCTTAATGATTGATGCTTTAGGACACAGCGTACTGTGGACAGCACCATCCTTGGGTTGTTGGACTCAGGATGCATAAGATAGGTAGCTAAGCATGACCTTAAGTGATTCAGTAAGCAATGTCCTCCATAGTTTCTGCTTGAGGCGCTGCCTTGACTTCTCTCAATTATGGACCCTATGACCTCAGTGTAAGCGGACCTTTTCCTCCCCTAAGTTGCTTTTGGTCAGAGTGCTTTATCACAGTAACAGAGGGACATTAGAACATGCCCCCTTTTCTCCTGGCAAGATGTTCTCTTTTTCCTCATTTCTTTTCTTCTGTTTTGCTCTCTAACAAAGAACCGTGAGTTCAAGCTGGCAATGGTGCCAACACAGGGAAACCCTGCTCTAGGCAAATTCCTGCTGAGAGTGGGATCTTTAAAAGCCCAAAGTGCTGTTCCAGCAGGCTCCCTTGAATTGGATGACGAGTTATATTTTGTATAATACAGTTTCTCCTCTTCTTCCTTCTAAAGGCCAAAGTTGCCATCCTTTTTCTCCATTTCACTACCCAGACGAAGTAATTTGTATGAGAAGAATTGAAGAAAATAGTTAGGAACCCCTGCCTTTCCACCTACAGCAATATCCAGCCTGTATCAGAAACTGGTGCCTCCTTTAGTTGAATTCCAGTCCCATAGTGTGTAGAATTAAATACAATCACCTTGAATCAAAAATTCTTTCTCATTTGAAATGTGAAGTTTTAAAAACATCCTCAATAGGTCTCCATCTTAGAGTTTTTATTACTATATTTTAAAGTACCATGACCAAAAGCAACTTGGGGAGAAATGGGTTTATTTGGACAGTTCATCCTCAGGGGAAACCAAGGCAGGAACTCAGTTCAGGACCCTGGAGGCAGGAGCAGATGCAGAGGCCATGGAGGGATACTGCTTATTGGCTTGCTTCTCATGGCTTACTCAGCCTACTTTCTTATACTATCTAGTGCCCATGCCCTCCCACCTCCCACATCAATAATTCATCAAGAAGATGTCCCAGAGACTTGCCTATAGGCCAGTCTTATAGAGACATTGTCTCCATGGCGGCTCTCCTCCTCTCAGATGGCTCTAGCTTGTGTCAAGCAGACAAAAACAATGAGCACAGGCTGGGCCCATGTGTGATTATGTCCTAGATGGAAAATATATTTCATACACTTCCATAAAATCTCTTGACAGTGATTCACCTGTGTAAAATGCCCTGTGTAGCTTGACATCTGTACCTCAGAATTTTATAATACATGCTTTCTGAATCATTCATCTGAGATGCTGGCTTAGAATAAAATTTAAGTGTGCTTAATAATTTAATATTTACTTCCAAAGAGAATGCTCCTTAAGAACAGGAATATTCAACACACACACATGCACACACACTCGCACACACGCACATCTTGAATGTAGCAGACACTCAGAAAATGATTTGAGGAGGAAAACTAAAGAAAATTGAGGATGTAAGGAAGGATGGAGAGAAGGAAGGAGGAAGAGGGGGGAAACGAGAGAGGGAAGAAAACATGATGTGGGCCCTGAAATGTCTTAATGGTGAATGATTCTACTAAGATCTCAGCTTCTATAGTTTCTAGATAGAGTATTTTATTCATATTTGTATTTATAATGTTATAAGTAAAATAGTCAATATTAGTTTATAAATTCATTCTTTCCCTTATAACATAGCTATTATCATACACTTAAAAGTATATAGCCTTTCACAAACTAACCATTAGACCCATTGCTTAAATTTTATAGTACTCTGTTTTAAAAGATTTCTGGTGTTTGAAGAAAAATATGAGCATATTATTTGAATGAGAGTTAAGAAATTACATAAATACTCATTTATCTTGTTTATGATGCAGTTCTTAACTTTTTGGATATTCTGTGCTAAAGGCTTTGGGGGAAGCCCCTTTACTTGAGTGGTGACAATGTCAAAATCTGGGTGGCTCTTGCTTTAAGAAGACCATCTGTTGTGGCATAATTTTCAGGGACTCCTGCATTGGAGTAACCTGGGGAGACTTATTAAAAGAGCATATTTCTGGGACTTACTCCAGACTGGTTTGAGCAGAACCTTAGAATGTACATTTTAATCAAGTTCCTCTGACAATTCTTGTGCGCCAAAGATTCATTGTGCTAAAAGGAACTTTGCTTTTATAAGTCTCCAATGCCACTGCATGCTACATGCAGATGTGTGGGGACTGGCAAATTCAATAAGTCCCCTTAATCTCTAAGGCCAACAAATAAAACAGTCAACTGGGGACAGCAACTGGCCCAGAGCCAGAAGAATCCTTTGGGGGCTGCTTTTATAAGCCGGGGGTACTTACAATTTGGTTCTTGGAGGCATTGCCTTATAATAATAATTGAATATTTAATAATAGCACAAATATCAAATACCTAAGTGGCCACTGATACAGTTAGTGCTATTCATCAATGAGGAAACTAAGGCAGAGAAAACAAATAATGGACTCTGAACTTACTTTCATCAGTGAGAACTGGGAATTCATTGACATTCTACTATATACCCAGCACTGATTAAGCCTCTGAGTATAGGCAGATGAAGAAAGCAGGCCATCTCTGGCCTCAAGGATCCCCTTAAAGAGTCATGGGCTACATCAATATATACATCCACATAAATTTACAGCTCTGGGTAGTACTAGTTTGAGAACATATACAGCAGAGAATCTGGTATAGTTAGGTCACCATGAAGATGGTTCCACAATGTCTGGGAATGCTCTGGACTCAGTTTAACTGAAGCATGTGTATATGATCTCTTGAACTTTTTAAAGCTGGGCAGCTGAATTCCATGACAGCACATCTCGATGGGGCCATCAAAGAGTGAATGGTTCAGAATTAAAGGGAAGTCATCTTGGTCTTCTAGGACCCAAACTTGCACATCACTTTGTCCTATGTTCAGCTAACTCTGGATGCAAACCATCACTAGGCTGCCTGGATATAGGTCTCACTGGGTTTCATTCCAGAGGTAATTACAGTTTAAAATAGAACTTTGTAAGTTAAGAATCATCTTTAACCCTGGTCATTCATTTGTTATAGTTGGTGGAGGAGAGATTTCCCCCCACTGCCGGTTTTTATTTTATTTGTTTCTTAATATTTTATACCTGAAGACCACTTTCAATTGGATAATAAATTTGACAAGTGAGGGATGAAAAAAATATTTTATTTTCTCAGATAAGCCAGAATTCTGAGGGGGAGAACCAGCTATTGGTGTTTAACAAGTTCTTTGGGCAATGTGAGTAATTTCATGTGAGATAAAATTTGAGAAACTCTATGGAATAGAACCTAGAAAAGGCTGAGGAGTTGAAGAGCAGAGAGCAAACAAGTGAACCCACAGAATCCAGAGAACTGAAGGGAATAGAACATTCAGGAGCCACAGCTACAATTAGGGCAACAATAATAGCAACAATTATAAATTATAACTCTTCTTTAAGGAAAGGTACTGAATTCATGAGACATGAGCATGACTTACTCTAGAAAATTGCCGTCTATAGGAGCACAAAATAGGGTACTTAGAAATGTTGGTAGTCTGTTGGGGTGTAGTCCACTGGTAGCATGTTTACCTACTTCTCCCACAGACCCCACAGCCAGGTGTAAAGGGTCAAGTTCAAGTCTTCCAACCTCTTGCTGGTGGAGCTGCATTTCCTGAGTGCTGGTGTTTTGATATAGCTGAATATGCTTTTGGAGAATAGCTTTTGATATATTGGTAGATGTCTGTTTACACCTTTAATCTTTGTGGGTTGTTTGGAGTTTTTCTTTCTCCCAACCTCCTCTTCCTCCTCCTCCAATTCTCATCCTCCTCTAACTTTCCTCCTCCTTCTCACCACTTTCCTCCTTTCACTTCTACTTTTCTCTTTTCTTCCCCACCCTAAACCCATTCTGTTTCCTCCCATAAGCAAGCAAACATGAAGCATAGACAGCCTCATTTATTTTAACTATAAAGGAAGAGCCCTGGGAAGTTAATCAGACTGCCAGGAATGTGGAATTTGCTGATGAATGGACATTTGGCTAAGAATAGTAAATTCTCAGCTAATTGAAAGCAGATAACAGGAGTAATGCATCCACCTTGAAAAACATCACAGTCCTAATAAATAATTGGAAATGGCAATTTTTTGACATATGAACTGAGGAGGAAAAGTCTTAAATAAATTCTGGCTAATTCCTGCCACATATATTATACTGTATTTAGCAGTTGTGCTATATAAGAAGATTAAAAACTATAAATCACCTCCCAACACCGTCTATGGCAGTGTTTTAAACCAGAATAAATAGGAGTGCGCTTCTTAGAATGCCTCATAGACTATTGACTTCCATGGTTTTTGCATTGGGAGGGGTTGTTTATTCCCCTCTCTCCATGCAAGCTCACAGTCAGAGAAAGTAAGTACTTGAAGAGATCTAAAGGATCTTCCCAGTCACCTGGTTGCTATCACAGATCTTCTTCTAGAAGGCTCTTATGAGTTCCTGTGTGACTCATGGGCCAAAAAAGCTGAGGTATTGCCTGAATGCTAGAGATACAGAAATTGGGGATTCATATGAGACCTCCCCCCCCCTGCTAGGCAAAAATCTGCATTTTGGCAAGATCCCTGGGGATCCTTGTGCATGTTTGCCTTTAAGATGTGTTGTAGTGTCCTACCCAGGACAATTCTAGATGACTTGTGTGATGACAGGATTGATTTAATCCCATGCTTTGTGATAACCCAGACCCAGAAAGACATGCATGGTACATACTTACTTATAAGCAGATATTAGCCACGCGATACAGGCTAAACATACTACAAACCACTCACCCAAAGAAGCTAAGTAACAAGGAAGGCCCGAGGGAGGCCCTCTGTGAAGCTAACTCACATGGAGAAATAGAATAGACAGCGGAAGAAGAAGTAGAGAGGGAACTGGATAAGAGAGGATGTGCGGAGGGAAACGAAGAGGTGGTATCAGATATCGAGAGAGTAGGGAGGGGAGGTTTGAGGGCCTGGAAAAAAGGGTACCACAATTTCTTTATCTATTCTTTGGTTTAGGGACATCTAGGTTGTCTCCAGATTCTGGTCATTACAAATAAAGCTGCTATGAACATAGTTGGGCAAGTGTCCTTGTTGTATGGTGGAGCATCTTTTGGCTATATGCCCAGGAGTGGTATAGCTGAATCTTGAGATAGACCTATTCTCAATTTTCTGAGAAACCTGCAGATTGATTTCCATGGTGGTTGTACAAGTTTCTACTCTCACCAGCAATGGAGGAGTGTTCCCTGGCTCCATATCCTCATCAGCATGTGCTGCCACTTGATTTTTTATTTTAGCCATCCTGATTGGTATAAGATGGAATCTCAGAGTCGTTTTGATTTGCATTTCCATGATGACTAATGATATTGAATATTTCTTTAAGTGCTTCTTGGCCAGTAGAGATTCCTCTGCTGAAAATCCTCTGTTTACCTCTATAGCCCAGTTTTAATTTGGTTATTTGATTTGTTGGTGTCTAATTTCTTAAGGACACTAACTTACTCACAAAAGCTCAAGTTAAAATTTGTCGTGCCTACAAGACATGCAGGTACAAAGATGGTGCAACGATTGAGGGAATGGCCAAGCAAAGACAGGCCCTACTTGAGACCCATCCCATGGGACAAAACCAGTGCCTGACACTATTAATGTTACTTTGCTATACTTGTAGACAGAAGCTGAGATTAGCTCTTTTGAGATGTTTCATCCAGTAGCTGATGGAAACAGATGCAGAAAACCACAGCCAAACATTAGACAGAACTCAGGAAGTCCTTTGGAAGAGTTGGGAGAGCTAGAGAGGTCAAGGACTCCACAAGAAGACCCACAGCATCAACTAGCCTGAGCTCACAGGGACTCATAGAGAATGAACTACCAACAAAGAGCATGCATGGACTGGTCCTAGGCTCTCTGCACATATGTATCAGATGCACAGCTTGGTCCTCATGTAGATTTCCCCAACAACTGGAGAGAGGGCCCTCTCTGACTCTGATGCCTCCATGTGGATCCCGTTCCTCTAACTAGGCTACCTTCTCTGACCTCAGCAGGAGAGGATTGGCCTAGTCCTGTAGCAACTTAATGTGCCAGGGCAGGTCGGTACCCATTGGGGACCTCTCTCTCCTCTGAGGAAAAGGAGAATGGAGAACGGAGGGGAGGGGCATGTGAGGCAGGGGTGGGAAGAAAGGAGGTAGGGCTGTGATCAGGAGGTAAAGTGAGTAAATAAATAAATAACTAAATAAAAACAGCAACAACAAAATGAAACAAAATTTCTGAAGTCAGTTATTTCTGCTATTAATTCTGTTTTGTTGTTGTCATTGGTACAGATATTTTGTTGTTTGAGACAATCTCTGATGAGTTACTTTTCTCATCATTGTGCTAAACTACTTGACAAAAGTAACTTAAGGGAGGTATGACTTATTTTGGCTTATTGTTTCAGAAGGTATAGCCATCATAGCTGGATGATAAAGTGAAGCATCTCAGTTTGTCCCTATACTTGGTTTGTAGGTTACTCATACCTTGAAAGAACAGGAGGCAGGAACCAGGAACATAATGATGTTCTTCTTGTAAGTTTCTAGGACCCTCTGGATTCTTGTAATTCCATATTCTCCTGTACTTCTCTCACCGAGAGTCCCAATAGGAGGTCCCTGCATCTATCCCAATCTCCTGTTAAGTGAAGACTTTCAGGGGACATCCCTGTTGGGCTAGTGTCCAGTTATAAGTGAGTATATACCATCTGAGTCTTTCTGAGTCTGGGTTAACTCGCTCAATGTGATCATCATCTCAATTACTACTCAGAAAATCCAGAAACACACATTTTTGAAATTGTTATTATGATACACTGTCCAGTACAATGTCAGATATCAAGGGTCTAATTAGGAAGTTGGATCCGTGTCTAGCTGTGTACCTTACTCCAGCAGTTAGAATTCAGTTAGGTTTTAGACCATTTTCATCACTGTGGAGGGTTCCTTTGTGCTTCCTTTCAGGCTGTCTATGACACTCCGGAGGCTGCTACTATTCTGACTTATCCCATAGATTCATTCCAGCTGGGCCACAAGTACATATAAATGGAATCATACATATGGTGTGATAATCTTTTGTGTCTGGCTTCCTTCATTCAGACAGACTGTAAAAGGCATCTGTGTTGTCATGTGAATCAGTAGTTCCTGGTGAGATATTTTAATTCTCAGGTTCCATGTAATGAACGGGAGATAGGAATGGTGTCTAACTTGCTCTGACCATATGAGAAGGGCTCATATCAGACTATATGTCATTTAGACTCAAGAGCCATTTTTAACTCCTCTTCAGGGTGGATTGTACCAAACATTTGAAATTGTATGTTTCTCAGTGGATCCTGTGCTATTATTCTCTGCATTTGAAGATTGTCTTCCATGACCCCTGCTGGATTCTCTCCACTGGCTTCTGAGGATGAATTTTTCTTTTTTTCTGGATGGGTTTACTCAGAATTGAATAAGACCTTCAAAGATGATTTCACCTGAGGGGCGGGTCAGTGTGTCCTGAGGTAACCACCAAGGTAGAGGAGTCTGGTGAAGGCACAAAGGTGAAACCTACTTCTGGGGACCCACAGAAATGGAAACTTCCCACTTTGGGACTGACTGAGAGAGGCAATGATTCCTTTTCTGGGTTAACGTCACTGGATCATAGGGTATCAACACAGTTAGCTGAGCTTAATTTCCAAGTATGTTTCTGAAGGTATTTCTAGATAAAATTAACATTTGAATAGGTAGACTGACCAAAGCAGATTGCTGTCCCTAATGTGTGTGGCAGTATCCATCTGTTGAGGGTCCCCAAATAACAGAAAGGTTAAGAGAGGGAGAAGTTACTTTCTGGCTTGCTGCTTAAGCTGGGTCCTGACTCTCTTGTGTTTTGACTTATCACACCAGTTTTCCTGGTTTTTAGGCCTCTGGACTCAGACTAGCACTATCCCACAGGCATTCCTGGGCCTTCTTCTAACTGGCAGATCATGGAACTTCTCCCTCTGCATACCCCAATGAGCTGATTCCTCATCACCCATTCATTTATTCTGTCACCACCACCACCGCACACACCATTGGTTTTGTTTCTCTAGAGAACCATAACTAATTAATACAGAAGACATTGAAAATGTCCAATTAGTAATATCCCAATCAGTTTGCTAAAATTTCTGAGAATTGAGATCCTTCATTGTAATGAGAATTTTTGGTTTCTTTAAAAACACAAAAGATGTTACAGGGATATATTTTTGTTTTAATCCCAGACATGGTATATGGGGCTGCTACAGATTATTCACAACAGCTAACTATGATTTGCCTCGTGCTCTAGCAGGGCCGTGATTTTACCAGCTGCCGATAGTTCCTGCAAGCGTATTACATTTGGAATTCTGGGGACTCTTGAAAGGGTAGATAAATGTGAGAGCCCTGCTTCTTCTTCTCCTGCTGCTGCTGCTGCTGCTGGTTACTGTTAGTTGCAGTTTGTCAAGTGGTCATGAGCAAAGAGATAAGAAGAGGAAGTTGGATTTTCTGTCAGTGAAGATCAACCTTGCCCCAAAGAACTTGACTCTCCTAATCAGCAGGAAATAGTCAAAAGATATGGATGACCTCTTTCCCCTCTAACCTTCTTTCTCTCCTACCTAATACTGGGGGGAGTTGGAAGGGTGGAAAAGAGTGGTAGAGAAAATAACCTAATAAATATCCAAAAACTCTGGCTACATTTCATCTTCCAGAGAGCCCCACTTTCCTCAGCATGCCCCTTACTGAGTTCATAGGCTGATCAAATGGGAAAAAAGTGCAAAATGACTCGTAAATAGTAGAGTGTTCTGTGAAACTGTTTTATTTCAGTTCCTCACTCTTGGGTTCTGGATTGCTTCAAAGTGCAAATTCACCAAAAAAGGATAAATTTCCAATCGCATATCTGGAAAGAACAATTTGACTATAATGCTGCTGCCATGTTATATGTTTTTCTTCATGAGACTTCCTTTTATGGCATACCTCAGACGGGAGTTTTACTCTTGATAGTCTAGATGCCAGTTTGTTTTATTCAGTTTTACTTTGAATATTTAACAGAAAATTTAAATGCTAAATAACTAAGATAATTATACACCTAGTTATGCAAAAGAGTTGGTCTCTTATACCATTCCAGAAAGGAAATGAGGTATTTGATCCACTTGACTCTAATTTTTGTGCAAGAGTCATAGATACAGGTCTAACTTTATTATTCTGCATGTGGGATCCAGTTTTCCATTTGTTGAAGACTCTTGTCTTTTATCTAGTGCACGTCTTTTGACATCTTTGTCAAATATCAGATGGCTATAGTTTGGATTTTCTATTTTATTTCATTGGTTTGCATATCTGCTTTCATGCCCAGACCATAGTGTTGGTTTTTAATGTAATTTCAGCTTTATAATATATCTTAGAGTTATAATAACAATATTTCCAGTATTATTATGTAATGAGAATTTTCAGTTCCTTTAAAAACAGAGAAATACTACGGAATATGTTTTTGTTTTAATCCTAGATGTGGGATATGAGGTTGCTTCAGATGCTCACAGCAGCCGACTATGATTTATTTACCTTGTGCTCTAGCAGAGGTGGGAAATTTTTGAGTCAGTTTCATTTTACATATATATATATGTAAATATATATTACCACTTTACAGCCTGACTCCAACCATTTCTCTCATGCCCTTATGCCTTCTCTCCACTTCTACTTCTTTTCAGAGAAAGGAGGACCCCTAAGTGGTACCAACCCACACTGGCACCTCAAGCCACAGCAGGACTAAGTGCGCTCTCTTCCACTGAAGCCAGATCAGGCAGCCCAGCTAGGGGAAAGGGATCTAGAGGCAATCAGTAGAGTCAGAGACAGTCCCTACTTCCATTATTAGGGGACCCACATGATGAGTATGCTGCATGTCTGTTAAATATGTGTAGGGGAGTCTAGGTCTGGCCTATGGAAGGTTTTTGGTTGGTGGTTCAGTCTCTGTGAGCCTCCGTGGGCCCAGGTTAGAGTCTACTCTGTAGTTCTTCTTGTGGTGTCCTTGAGCCTTCTGAATCTCTCTACCTTTTCCCCCACTCCTCCACAGAACTCCCAGAACTCGGCCTAATCTTAAGTTGTGGGACTCTGTTTCCGTCAGCTGTGGGATGAAGCCTCTCAAGACAGTTATGCTAGACTCCTGTCTCTAAGCATAGCAGAATGTCATTAATAGTATCAGGGGTTGGCTTTCATCTGTGGGGTGGGTCTCAAGTTGGGCCAGACATTGGTTTGACATTTCCTTAATCTCGGCTTATCTTTATCTGTACATGTTTTGAAGGCAGAACAAAGTTTGGGACAAAGGTTTTATGGGTGGGTTGGTGTCCTCCTCCTTTCTCATTGGAAGCCCCTTGGAGGGTGACTGGGGTGGGGATCAGGTGTGGGGAGAGGGAAGGGAGGGAAGGGCGGGGAGAGAGAATGGAAATAGGTGAGTGAGCATCTCTGGGACAGGAGAAACTCCTAAGAGTCAATGCAGAAGCCTGGTTTTGCAGGCTGAAGATAGTTTATATTTGGGATTCTGGGCACTCTTCAGAGGGTGTATAAATGCCAGAGCACTGAGAGACATGTGGCTGCTGCTCTCCCTGTTGGCTGCTTCTCCTCCTCCTCCTCTTCCTCTTTCTATTGCTGTTGCTGATTTCTCCTGCTGCTGTTGCTGTTTGCTGGATTGATTGCTGGTTGGAGATATCCTGACATTGGAGATCAAACTCTACCAAGGAATTTGATGCCCCCATTCAGAAGGAAGTAGTCTAAAGATACTCATACCTCCCTTCCCCTCTAACTTTCTTTCTTTCCTGCCCAGGGTTGGGCGGTGGAAAGGGAGAGGTGTGGCATAGGATGGTGGATAAAAGAACCCAATAAATAGACAAAAAGTTCAGCAATATCATTCCTTTTTGCTTGAGCTTGATTTAGCTATTTTTTTTTCTGGTTCCTTACACATTTAAGGATTATTTTTTTCTGTTTATTTGAAGAATGCTATAGATATTTTGATTGGGACTGTACTGAATTTATAAATAACTTTTTGTAGAATGGTTATTTTCACATTATTAATTCTACTGATTCATGAGCATGAAAAGTCTTTTCATTTTCTAGTGACTTTACCAATCTTTTTATTCACATATTTGGCATTTTCATTGTAGGGATCTTTCACCTTTTTGGTCATTCCAAGAAGGTTTACTCCAAAATATTTTATTGTTTTGATGCTATTGTAAATGAGGGTTTGTCCATGATCTCTTTCTCAGTGTGTTTGATGTTGTTTCATAGAAAGGCTACTGAATTTTGTAAGTAGATTTTGTATTCTGACACTTTGCTAACTGCAATTTTTAAAGTTATGCAGTGGAATTCTTGGGATCTGAAAATAGGGATAATCCGACTTCTTTTTTACCTATTTGTATGCCTTTAATTTATTTCTCTTGCTGTATAACTTCAGCTAGTGCTTCTGGCACTATATTGACAAGAACTGGGGATAATGCCAGCCCTGTGTCATTCCTGATTTTAATAGGATAACTTTTGAGATATTCTCCACTTAGGATAATATTGGCTGTGGGTTTGTAACATATAACCTTTATTATGCTGAGATATGATCTCTCTAGTCCTGTTCCCTCATGTTGGGTTTTGTCAAATGTTTCTCTTTGTCTACTGAGATGATTGGGTAAATGTTGTCTTTAAGTCCATTTATGTGGTTTATTACATTTATTAGCTTGCATATGTTGTGAGAGATAAATCCAACTTTGTCAGAGTGTACAATATCCTTGATTTATGTCTATATTCATCTTGTAAGTATTTTATCAAGCATTTTAAAGTCTATTTTCATCAAGAATATTGGCCTATAGTTTTCTTTTTTGTTGTTTCTTTATCTGGTTTTAGTATAAGAGTGATAGCTTTGTAGAAGGAGAGAGACCAGAAATTGGTGAGGAACATCTCTGGGAGGGAGAAGTTTCCCAGGATTCTATAGGGGGTGAGCCTAGCTGAGACTCCTAGCAAAGGGGTTTAAAGAGCCTGAAGTTGCCACCTCCCATGGCCTGGTGGTGACTTCCAGTGGAGGGAGGGTGACACCCACCCACCCATAAAACCTTTGATCCAAAATTTGTCCTGCCTATAAGAAATGTGGGGGTAAAGACAGAACAGAGATTGAGGGAAGGGCAAACCAATGACTGGCCCAACTTGAGACCTACCCTATGGGAGAGAGCTTTGTCCTAGATAGATACTCTGCTATGCTTGCAGACAGGAGGCTAGCATAATTGTCTTCTGAGAGGCTTCACCCATCAGCGGATGGAGACAGATGCAGAGACCCACAGACAAAGAATAGGCTGAGCTCTGGGAGTGTTGTAGAAGAGTGGGTGGGGGAGGATTGAGGGATTTGGAGGGGTCAAGGACACCATAAGAAGACCTACAGAGTAAACTAACCTGGGCCCATGGGGGCTCACAGAGACTGAACCACCAACCAAAGAGCATGTACAGGTGGATCTAGGCCCCCTACACATATGTAACATATGTGTAGCTTATTCTTCATGTGAGTCCCCTAACAGTTGGACTGGGGTCTATCTCTGACTTTGGAGCCTTTCCACTAGCTGGGCTCCATTTTCTGGCCTCAGTAGGAGAGGCTGCCCTTAATCCTGCAGTGACTTAATGCACCAGGGTGGGTTAGTATTCTTAGGGAGACTCTCCTCTGAGAAGGAGGAGAGGAGGGTAATAGGGGTGGGGGCATGAGGGTGGGACTGGGAGTAGAAAAAGGGGGCCTGCATTCAGGCTGTGAAGTGATTAAACAAATAAATGAAAAGAAAATAAAGATTGACTGTAGATCTTTGAAAGTCTGGCAGCATTCTGCAGCTACGAGTGTATCTGGTCTTGGACTTTTCTTTTTTCTTTTCCTTTCTTTCTTTCTTTCTTTCTTTCTTTTGAAGATGGAAGCCTTTTTATTATGTTTCAATCTTCTCACCTGTTATGGTTCTATTTAGCTTGCTGAGTTATTCATGGTGTAATTTAGGAGGTTTGGCTAAATCTAGAAATTCATCCATTTCTCTTAGATTTTCCAACTTAATGACATATATTTTAAAAATCCCCTCATAATATTCTGAATTCTTTGGTGTCTGTTGTAATGTTCCCCTGTTTATTTCTGATTATGTTAATTTGGGTAATCTGCTTTTCTTATGGTTAGTGAGGCCAAGGGTCTTCTAATTGTGTTTATCTTCTCAAAGAACCAGATCTGAGATTTCTATTTTTTTTTATTGTTTCTGTTTCATTAGTTTCTGCTGTGATTTTTATTATTTCTTACAGTCTACTGGGTTAGTTTTGGTTTATTCTTGTTTTTCCAAATTTTTTAGTTGCATCATTAAGTCATTTATTTCTGCTTTCTGATTTTTTAATGTAGAGACTTAGGGCTATAAAATTTCCTCTTAGAACTGTGTGCCCCAGAGGTTTTGTTGTGTTTTCATTTGCATCCACTTCCAGTCATATTTTGATTTCCTTCTTGATTTCTTCTTTGACCCAATAATCATTTACTAATAAGTTGTTTAATCTCCATGAATTTATACACTTACTAGAGTTTTGTTTGCTGTTAGTTTTAAGTTTTGTTGACCAATGGTCAGATAAGAACATGGAATTCTTTTAAGCTCTTTCTATTGGTTAAGGTTTTCTTTGTGTTTTAGCATATGGTTTATTTTAGAGAACTGTCTTTGAGCTGTTGAGTAGACTGTAGAATATTCCATAGATATGTTAGCTCCATTTGGTGTAATATGTCATTTAATTGAGAGGTTTCTCTGTTTTGTTTTGTTTTTGTTTTTTTGTCCAAATGACCTATATATTGGAGAAAGTGGGGTGCTAAAATCAATATGTATTGCATTTGTGTTAATCTGTGTCTGTAATTCTGTTAGTATGACTTTTATGAAACTGTGGTTTTGTGTACATGTTTAGTATTGTGGTACTTTCTTTGTGTCTTCTGATTAGCTCTAATCTGAAACTATTTTGCCAGATATTAAGGTAGCAACATCTGCTGGTTTTTATCCTATATTTTGACTGCTCTTTTCACTTTCAGGTGGTGGCTATATTTAAAGCTAAGTTGGTTACTTGTACACAACAGATAGGTGGATTTTGTTTTGTAATCTATTCAGATAGCTTGTGACTTTTGATTGGATAGTTGAGACCACAATATTTAAACCTATAGCTGGGTGGTGATGGCACATGCTTTTAATCCCAGCATTCAGGAGGCAGAAACAGAAGGATTTCTGAGGAGGTCAGGTTGGAGGAAGAGAAGAAAGAAAAGCAGTAGCTTAAATGATGTTTTAAGGGCAATGGGTCTGTAACTAGTGTTTTCTTGTTGTTGTTATTGTTGCTGCTGCTGCTTCTGTTGTTGCTGTTTTTAGACACAGTGTCAGTGTATTTCTGGTAGGCATGGAACTCACCATGTAGACCAGACTGACCTTGAATTCAAAGAAATCTACCTGCCTCTGTATCCCAAGTGCTGGGACTATAAGGCATATACAATGCGTGACTCTAAAATTCCTAGTTTTGTTCATATTCCTTCATAATAATCTTATAGTTAAACTATTGAATCATCCTTGTACTACTTTGTGTAGGTTTTCTGAAATTTTCATTTTTTTATTTTGTTTTGCAGTTCTTTGAGACAATTTCATTGGTCCTTTGGATGGAATTTATTTGCCAGGAAGATGGTCCCATTTTACTTCTGCTGGAACTAGTGTGCCTGATATCTGGTGGGTTTTGTTTGGTCTCAGTGTAGGCTGTCCCGTGCTTCTTCTCCACAGTGCTGAAACCTGACACACCCAACACCATATAAAAGTCTAAACTGTAGAATCTAATGCTCAGGGCATTTTGGTTGTGAAGATCAAAGTGTTCCTGGTCTCCAACACTAAAAGTTCCAGTATCTGAGTTTTTTTAATAACTCATTTTCCTGTACATCCAGACTTTTCTCCCGAATTTCTTCTGCCTTGATCCCAAAGACTATGCTGTTAACAGCAATCTTTTCTTTTCTCTTGATGCCAAAGAACCTGATAGTGTATATACCTTTGGACAATAGAAGCATCTTGCCTGTGAACTTCTCTAAAACCTTGGCTGATCAGGCTAGTCTGTCTCCATTCTCCCCTATAGATATCAAGACAGAGCTTACAAATGAGTTCCTTCATGAGTTCTCCTTTTTTCCCCCTTGACTCTGCTTTATTATAGGGAGCAGAAAAATGGCTTTCTGAAATTTTAAATGAGAGAGTGAGATGAGAAGCGCATAGTATACTGTGAAAGGATTTTTCTAAATCCTGTGGACAATATTCCTGGTCTTATGATATATTAGTTACTTTTATGACACTATGATCAAATACCATGACCAAAAGAAACATAGGAAAGGAAGAGTTTACTTTGGCTTATGGTTTCAGAGGGATAAAGTCCATCAAACTAGAAAAGGCATGGTATGGCAGCAGAATTAGGAAGTTGGCTAATTACGGTTTTATTCACACATGGGATGAAGAGTGAACAGGAACTGGGTGAAGCTATAAACCTTTAAAGTCGACCCCTAGTGATATACTCCCTCCTGCAAGGCTGTATTTCCTGTAGGTTCAATAACCTGTACAAACATCTCTATTGATTAGGGTCCAAATGTTTAAATACATGAGCCTATGGGGGACATATTTCAACTAAACATATGATCTCTCTTGGACCTTGACTAAATGACAGAACTACTTGGCTAACATATTAGAGAGCTTAAGTCTAGAAATATTTTAGACATGTGCAAGACAGTCATGCTTTCTTTCAGTTTACTGTACTATATTTAATTTTTTTGTATTGAATCTTCACAGCTGCCTTTTCTAAACTCTTTCTTCTTGATTTCTAGATTTCCCCTGGTTTTATTGGAAGATTTTGATGTCACAGTTGTCAGCTTGTACAGTAGCTTCTTCCTTGGTTTCTATCATGTATAGAATTTTGCTTTGTGGAAGATATGAAGTTGACTACTTTTCTGTTTCCTGAGTCACCAATTGAAAATTTTAAATGCAGAATATTTGAAATTCAACTACAGAGCCACCATTCAAGTATGAGGTTCATGCTGTCTGCCATAGGTGGTAAAATATTGTTACTAAGAGCACTTTGCTTATTTTCTGAGTTTTGAGCAAGATACATGGTAGTTTTGAAGGGCATTTAGAGGAAATTGCTCTGTAAATGCCATGCCCTTGGCTTTTTCCAAAATTATGTGAGTATAATAATGTCAATGCTTGGAAGTCCAGATATGGTTTAGAAGAAGATTCTGCCATTTTCTAGCTAAAGGGCCTTAGGTAAGCCATGTATCTTCTTTGCTCTCAGTTTCCTCATCAACAAAATTGAGCTTCTAATTGCAACTTCAGAAAATTGTCAGGATTAATGGAGTTAGTAAAATGCTTACCATATCCGAGATACCCCTATTTGGTGACCACTCAGTCTTTAATGCATCTATCTAAGCTTGTGCTTTTTACAAGACCTATGGAGTTTGGAGTACATGGGAGTTTTCAGATTAACTAAAGAATCCTTTTGCAAGCAAGCAAGCAAGCAAGCCAGCCAGCAAACAAATAAACAACACCCCCAACAAATCAAAGGCTCTGTAAAGTCAACAGCAATTGTTCACACATTGTCTATGTAGTGATTTTACATGGGAAATTCTGTTGAGTTAATTCTTTGCAAAGCTATGAAGCTAACTTTCTTGTATCTATTTTCTTAGAATTTAGTTTATCTTGCTCCCCTTTTTTCCTTGTGTGTTTTTTAAACTGGCATGTAACATGTGTCTTTCATTTCTAGAATCATCTCTTCTCAGTGTTTTATTTTTTGTTATATGATATTTATACACATAGGCTTCCATGTTATGGGTCAATTACTTTTCTGTAAGTCCTCCTGGCCTATGCTTGTGCTACCAGACTGTTGTGCAGAGAGTTTTCCCACAAGTACTACTGCACATTATTATTACTGTCTTCATTTTGTGTTACGTGCATTTATTTTTAGTTCAGTGACTCCATTGAACTAAATTTAAGGTGTATAGTTTAATTTTGTAGATTATTAATAAAGATATGAAATAAGGCCTTATCCAATAGTGAAGGTCTTGCCCCACAACAATGGCTCTATTAGAAAACTGTGAAATGGGTAAGGTAGAGGCAGCATTTTATGCTGCCCTGTCAGTGAGCTATAGAAATAGTCTAGAGAACATGCTACATACTTAACTTTTAATGATTTGTTCTACAGCCTAAGGGAATGTTTGTGTGCAACAAGCTAAATTTAGTTTGAGTTTGGAGTTAGGGGATGTTCCAGTAGGTTTAAATAGATTGAAAAGTCATGAAAGGCTATTGGGATAAGGAAAAATGTCCTGGTTAATTTCACCCTTTTATGGATTTACAGTCTGTAAAATGAATATGTAAGGGAGTCACCTTCAGATGAACATGTATATAGCATTTGTATGAATAGCCTAGAGATGAACAATGAATGGACCTAAGCATCAATCATCATTGTCTACTGGCATCACAAAGAGACAACAAATATTGCATTTTCACATCTCCACTTATGAGACAATCTCATCAAAAAGAAAAAAAAAAACCCTTTAAATCCTGGTGCTAATTATACAAAATAAAAAGAGAATATCTTAAATTATACCATTGGGGAACAATGAGCAAAATTTAGGGTGCAGTGATTTTACAGAATAAACAGTCACATATATTTGAACATTGAAAAGAAAAACTAGATGAGGAACATCCAATTAAAAAATAAGACAAATATGTTGATTTTATTCAGATACTAGTTGATTCACTATGCACCTGAGGCTGGCATTGAACTTCTGATCTTCCTGCCTCTAACTCCCAAGTTCTAGGATTATAGACATGTGTCACCACATTCAACTATCATTTTAATCTTTAGACCATGAGATCATTATTATCGAAAATATGCAGACTGTGAATCTGAGACTGAAAAGAGTCAATCAGCTCCTCATTGAGGAAAAGAAAGATGAAATCTTTACCCACTTCAATTTGATAGGAAAAGCCATTCTAAGGAAAGTAGATGAATAAATATGCTTAAACAGCATGCAACTATTAGTGTGATTGATCATATACTTGATATTTGCATGAATATGCTGCCACTAACAAGTAGAGACACATCAGAGTTCATTTATCCACCAAATTGGTGATTTCCAAGTGTGTGGTTAAACACACTTTTCATAGTAAATACCTTTAATGCTTTATACCACATCCCTTGAAACAGACATTTCCTACGTGTACTGATAAAGTCCCACCTCAGAGAATCGGCAGCTCCTGTCTGCTTTCTGGAACTTATTCCACACAGAACAGTCTGCACGTGGGGGCAATTGGCAGAGGTAACACTTCCGGGGCCCATCCTATACCAATGGAGATTGGGAGTTAGTAAATAAATGCTTCTAGTTCTCATATTTTCAAGATATATTCTTGAGACATTTTTGGTTGTCAATAAGATAATCTTGAGTAATCTGGCCACTTTCCAATTGCTTACAGAGGTAACCAACTCAACAAAACACTGGCTTTTCTGTCTTTTCATACCCACTAGCCCTTCACTCTTCCTTCTAGAAGCATCTGCCATAAAAAAATCTTACATCCAGCTCTGCTTCTGGTAGAACTTGAACCTTTCTCAAAGCATCTTGAGTCCAAGACAAATGTATGCATATTTATTTATTTGTAAATTACATTCATGATTGCTTCATTACATAGACCATAAACATTAAAAAACAACTAAAGGAGTGAAAGACATAAATAAAAAACAGTTAACAATTCTCTTTCAGGTTTATTATAAAATACAGGATAGTGTAATTATGTTAAAACCTACAACATCTTAAATACTTTACTGATGATTTGCACATAAAAATGAGATATTACTTCCTCAGTTTTTGTCTGTAGTTATTATGTTTGATAAATTACTTTTTAGATTTACAGATACAACAACATTGAAAAATAAAAATAAAAAGTTGTACCTGGGTGTCAGGATTTCTTATGGCAGATGATTCTAGAAGGAAGAGTGAAAGCCTTGTGATTGTGAATTGCAGGTGATTATGATAGTGTTAGAAACTGAATTTAGTCCGCTGAAAGAACCATTGAGCTACCATGGGCAGACTTTTTAGGAGTAACTTTTCCTTTTTGCTTGTCTGTTTTCTTTTTTCTCTCCTTTTTTGAGTAGCTTTGAACTCATGTGCCTGTTGTTCCTACTGTTCACCTCCAGACAGCCTCAGTACTGTGCATAGTTCACAGCAGAGTGATATGTTTGAATCCAGATCCATGGTTCTCAACCTGGGAGTCAAAGGGCCATTTTACAAGGGTTGCATATCAGATATCCTGCATACCAAACATTGATATTATGATTCATAACAGTAGCAAAATTACAGTTATGAAGTAGCAATGAAGATAATTTTATGGTTGTTGGTCATCACAATATGAGGAAGTATTTTAAAGGGTCTCAGCATTAGGAAGGTAGAAAACAACTGATCTAGATGTCTGTAAAATCACACATATCTACAGTTACTATAATGTGGCTGTACCATTTTATATTCTCAATAAAAATATCCACTGCTGCATTTGATATTGTGGTCCACACTTGGGATGTTTGCCATTTTAACTGATATGCAATGACATCTCATTTTGTGTTAATTTGCAATTCTCAAATGATATATGAAGTTGAGCATTTTTCTTATACATCCATGTAGTATTAGTGTATCTTATTTGTTAAGGTATTTGTTCATATCTTTTTTTATTATTTAACCATAGTCTTAAGTTTCTTGTTATTGAGCTTTAAGAGCTCTTTGTCTAGTTTGGCATTGTAGGACTTTTTCCTCTGGTTATGATGTGGCTATTATTGTCTCGAAAGCTGTGATTACCTGCATGAAACTGTCACAAGATCAGGTCTGCTAACACTCTCTCATGGAATGGAGAAAGAGTCATCCACTTCAGAGTATGTAAGCAGGTAATGATTGCTGGATGATTTGGCACATGGAGAGAGTTGCAGATATACTTCCATGGTCTCTTTTCTAGGTTATTTAACGTATATGAGTGTTTTGCTTGAATGTCTGTATGTGCACTATATGTGTGTCTGGTACCAGTGGAGGTTAGAAGAGGACATATGATCCCCTGGAACTGTAGCTATGGATGGTTGTGAGGTACCCTGTGGATGCTGGAAACCAGACCTGGTTCTTCTTCAAGAGCAACAAGTGCTCTTAAACACTGAGTCACATCCCAGCCTTATAATAACTCTCTCAGAATTTATTTTTATTATTTTTAATTGTCTGTCTGTATATGGATATGTGTATATGAGTGTAAGCGTGTATAGAGGCCAGATGTCTTAGATTCCCTGGAGCTGGGGTAACAGGTGGTTGTGAGCCACTTGTCATAGGATGCTAGGAAGTGAACGTGAAAGAGGACTAAATGCTTTTAACCATCAAGCCATCGTTCCAGCCCACTATTTGCTATGTCTCTAGGCATGGGAAGTGCATAAGGAAAAGAGAATAACTAAAGATTGATCCTGTGCAAAATATCCCTTCCTAGGACACAAAAGCTTGGAACCCACAGGAAGAACCTAGAAGTGAAGAGGAGAAAATTACATGGAAATGATAGTGAGTGAGAGAGCGGTGAGTGAGAGAGCTGGTATGGGATGCCCAGTTCACCAGGCCAGGTGAGACTATGTTCACCTGGGAATAAAGAGGGAAGTTAATTTCTTAGGGACCTGAGAACTGACATGATGCTTCCATGACTTTGCTGAGCCCCTTGGTGGGTCATGATCTTTAAGAAATCAAAAAGCTTCTGATAGAATTGAATGACAAACTGAAACATAATTTGGGTTTATGGAGTGTTAACACAACAAGAGAGAATGAGAAAACAAAATAACAACAACAACAAATAAAGAGGGCAGTCTCAGTTATTGTAAAGCAAATTAGGCAAAACTGGTATCAGGCTAGTTCCCAGTGAAAAACTCTGACAGAGTGCCAACAGCTTTGTTTGTCGGCCTCAAATAGACTTTAAAACCTGAAAGCCAGTTCACCAAAGAGGTAGAGATGATCCCCATTTTTGTCTTCTCCTCTGGAGGAAAATGATCCTTTGTGATGAGAATTGCCTCAGCCACATAGAGTAACCAAGTTTTATTGCAGGTGGAAGCCCTACATTCAATTGTGGACCCACTGGCCCCAACTGATATGCAGAATCTCTGGGCTTGGGTGGATGCCAAGGCCAGGTGTACCCGGGATCCTGGTGGCCTCCTGGAACCTCAGGGACAATGAGTATCAGTTAGATGGATATAGAGCTAGAGCAGTGTGCATGCTCCATTAAGCCTATTCTAGTGACAGGCAATTATCCCTCTACAAGATGTTGTGTACATTGGGGAACGAGATTTTCTTTTCCAGCCTGTGGCCCTTTGGCTGGTAGATATGGTTAATGGAGAAGCAGCAACCTGCCACAGGGCCAACCTAGGAACTGAAATCAGAATGTCAGGCAAATGGGTGTCCTGCTCTCCTTGAACCCTAGGCAATGCTAAGCAGCACATATAGGCTGTGCCTAGCAGAAGAGGTGTGTGTGTGTGTGTGTGTGTGTGTGTGTGTGTGTGTGTGTGTGTGTGTGTGTGCAGCAGCCTTGTAACAGTGCTTCAGGATAATAAAGCCAAACAGCTCATGAAGAATGATCATGGATTATAGAGAAATGAATAAAATTGGTCATCCTATCCATGCTGCACCCTGGTTTGGGTATTATAAACTAGGTAAAAAAAAATCTGTGTCTGGGAACATCATAGAGCCCAATAGGGAAACTACCACTATTGTTTTGTTTGTTAAGTGGATAAGATATGTGGGGAGAGAGGAACACTCCTTCATTGCTGGTGGGAATACAAACTAGTACAGCCACTTTGGAAATCTATTTGGTGCTAACTCAGAAAACTGGAAATAAGGTTTCCTCAAGACCCAGCTATTCCACTCCTTGGAATATACCCAGAAGATGCTCCAGCACACAACAAAAAAATTTGCTCAACCATGTTCATAGCAGCCTTATTCATAATAGCCAGAACATGGAAACAACCTAAGTGTCCATCAGTAGAAGAATGGATAAAGAAACTGTGGTACATTTACACTATGGAATACTACTCAGCTATTAAAAACAAGGAATTCCTGAAATTTGTGGACAAATGGATGGAACTAGAAAGGATCATAATGAGCGAGTTAACCCAGAAGCAGAAAGACTCAAATGGTATATACTCACTTATATCTGCATACTAGCCCAAGGGGCATGTCCCATGAAAGCCTTCACTTACCAGGAAAGTGGGACAGAGGGGAGGACATCCTATTGGGACTCTAGGTGAGAGAAGCATGGGAGAATGGGGAAATAGAAGGATACAGAGGGTCCTAGAAACCTACAAGAAAAACATTATGATGGGCGGATCTGGGCCCAGGGGTCCTGCTCAAACTATGGCACCAGTCAAGGACAATACATGCAGTAAACTTCGAACCCCGACCCAGATCTAGCCAATGGACAGGACATTCTCCACAGTTGAGTGGAGAGTGGGGTCTGATTTTCACACGAATTCTGGTGCCCCATATCTGACCACGTCCCCTGCATGGGGAGGCCTGGTGGCACTCAGAGGAAGAATAGCAGGCTACCAAGAAGAGACTTGATACCCTATGAGCATATATAGGGGGAGGAGGTCCCCCTCAGGAACAGTCATAGGGGAGGGGAATAAGGGGGAAACGGGAGGGAGGAAGGAATGGGAGGATACAAGGGATGAGATAACCATTGAGATGCAACATGAATACATTAATAAAAAATATTTTTAAAAATATATACAAAATAAAAAATATGCCATTCAAATTTCTTTTTGAGTAGTTGTAACTATAGATTTATTGCTGCTGGCAGTCTTGCTTAAAACAGCTTTTTGCAGTGGGTGGTATTCTGAAGTCTCATAGTGGGTCACAGTGTTGAGAATAAGTAATTAATGCTGTGTCATATTGGCAAAAGCTCAGCTCTACATAAAAAGAAACTACCCATATATCTACATCACCCTCTTCAATTCTCAGGTGACATCATTCAAGAGAGACTGAAAAGAATGTAAAAACTAGAGGAAATAATAGAGTACTGTAAAACTCTGTCCTGTAAGTGTGATGTGGCCACTGACATCTTGAGATGAGTGCAGCTGTGATTTCTTACACAGACTCTAACAAGATTGATCCATTAACAATCGTTTGTAGAACAGAGGGGAAGGGAACATGTAGTGGTACCTGCCCGCTTTGAGAATATATAAACAGTTAACAGTGTCTGGGGAGTGGGAGACTCTCCTTTGTAGCTACCCATATTTTGCCAAAGCTTCTGTAAGAAAACTCGTGGTCCTAGAAGCAAATCTAACTGATTAAAGCCATCACTTTATCTAACTTGACTTGAGTGGGATAATTTCTTTGATCTGTCCTTAGTGGTCTATCTGAGGTATCATTGGTGCCCCATTTGCTATAAATAAACCCTTGTTCTCATCTCCCCAGGCAAAATCATTGGATATTTAGATAACTGTACTTTATCAGCCATGCATTTTTTTTTAATTTCACCCAGTCTATGACCTTTCTTCCTGTATTTTTGAAGTATCTTTGGTAAGGCAATGATTTTTCATTTTAATGAAATCTGGTGTATCAATTATTTATTTCTGAAATCATGCTTTTGATGCCGAGCCTAAATAGTCACCACCGAGTCCAAAGTCATTTGGATTTTCTCCTGTGCTATGTTCTATTTTATAACTATATCTAAATTTATAGAGACCTTGTACATGTTATATTAGTACTTAATTTCTGAGAAGCTAAGATAAATAATTTTGTACTTATTTAATTCAATTTTTTAATTCAAATTTGATTCTTTCACTTCTGGTATAAAGAAAAGATATTGGCTTTTGTATGTTAACCTTATACTGCCAAGCCCTGCCAAAAACAGCAAAAGTAGCATAGTTTCGGAAATATTTATTTATTTTAGTTCCTTTGCTTTTCTATATACATAAATGTCTTCTGCAAACAAAACCACATTCATTTCTTCATTACACCTCTGTGGTTTTTTTTTCTCATTTTTTCCCTTCTAACATTTCATCAACTAGGACCTCCAGAGTGATACGGAAAATGAGTGTGAGGAGGCACCTCCTTGTCTTATTCGTGATCGTAGCAAGAAAGCTTTGAATTTCCCACTGTTAAGGATGCTTTTAGTAGCTGTTCTCTTTGTACATTTTTAAAGTGAAGTTAAGGAAATTGTGTTTCTATTCTTAGATTGTTAGCCTGTTAAAAGATTTGTTTGAGTGTTTTGCCTCAATATATGTCTTTGTGCACCATATGCATGCCTGATACCCTTAGAGACCAGAAGAAGATGTCAGACTACCTGGAATTTGAGCCACAAATGTTTGTGAGTTGCCATGTGGATTCATGGTACCAAATCTCTCTCCTCTGCAAGAGCAACAGCTACTCTCTACAACTATGCCACTCTCCAGCCCCAGATGAAAGGTTTCAATCATGCCTAGGCACTGAATTTTCTCAAATGGCTTTTCTGCACCTGTTGATATAGTCACGTGATTTTCTGCTTTAGTTTATTGATAGGAACCATTACATTAGTTAATGTCTCAATGTTGCATGCCTGAAATAAATTCTCTTTGAAAAAAAGTTTTTATTATTACTAACTGAAGAAATACCCACACCCCACCCTCTTATTTAACTTTGTGAAAGAAAGATGATTGAATTTTTTTTTCAACTTTAGAAAATTTTGGTTTAACACTTGGTCAAAATGTGCTTTGAAAGTCTGTTTCCAGACAGTTAATTTTGTTAAAATTTATTTTAAGAGCTAAAGAGATGGCTCAGTGGATAAGCGTACTGGCTGCTTGGCCAGAAAACCTGGGCTTGATTTCCACCAGTCACGTAGTAGCTAATGATTGTAACTCCAGTTCTAGGGGATCTGACACCTTCATATAACATCCATAGGGATTGCATGCATGTGGTCCACAGAAACAGGTTCAGACAAATACTCATATGTATACAAAATTTAAAATACTTGTTTTGAATGGCTGGGTATGACTGTTAATGTAGCACTATGTATCAATTGTATTAGAGTACTTCAAGAGAAACAAACCAAGAGTAGCAAAGTTGATAAGTAGGTAGGCAGAAAGACAGATAGACAGATTAATGCATAGATAAGATAGATGTCTATATCCCCCAATACAAGGAATTGGCTCACATGCTTATGGAGGATGAGAAGCCTCATGCTCTGCAGTCTACAAGCTAGAGGCCTAGGAGAGCCTACGGTGTAGTTCTAGCATAAGTCTGAAATCTTGTAGGACTGAGGTGTAAATCTGTGTCCAAAGTGAGAAGAAAACAGATATACCAGCTTAACATATAATGTGTAATTCATTAACACATCACATGCAGAAAGTGGCCAAATTTTCTGTTCTCTACATGTTATTCCACTCAGCTTCTCAATGGAATGAAAGATCCTCTCACTGGGGAAGGAAAATTATTTACTGAGCCCATCAATTAAATACTAATCCAGATACAGCCTTACCAACATTTCACAAGAAATGGTGTTTAACGTGAGCATCCTATACCCTGGCTGATATATACAATCAACTACTGTGTCAATTAGATAAATATCTTTGTTGACATTTTGCTTGTCAATTTCTATTATTTAATTTTAAAACATTCTGGGTATAAACTCCAAGGAAAAGGACATTTTGAAGTTCTTATCATATAGAAATTAACTTTAAATGGTCATATTTGTGTGGAGGGTTGGGAGGAGGGACTAAGGAGAAAGCCTAGGATCAGGCAAATGCTCTGTCACTGAACTTTATCTGTAGCCTTGAATGTTTCTTTGTTTTTCATAAGGATAAAGAAATGCATATCTTAAGCAGCACACACATGCATTGTTGTCTGCAACAAAAGCAACATCATAATGGAAAATTTCAAACATATCTGCATACTTTTCTCTCAAAAAATCATCTTAGGTACAGCAGATAGATATGATTCTATAGAAGATAAGATAAAATAGTTAGATAAGGTCTTCAAAAATCTCAGAGACATACAGAATATGGTATTTTAAAATGCTTTTATTATTTTAAAGATTCACTGACAATGAGACAGGTTAACTCCTGGCAACACCCAGCCTACCTCAAAGAGGATGATGAGCATCAAAGAACTTCCTTATGAAGATGGCTTCAAATGTGGCAAACAAGCCACTGGGAAACATGTCCTCATTTCTATCACAGACAGAACTCTGCCTTTAAAAAAGGCAAGCTTGGATGCAGGCAGAGTAGAGGTTCAAACTCTGCCAACACAGGGTAAGCAAGTCCTCAATAGTTCTTGCCTCACAAATATGTCTGTCAGATATATTGGGCTAGAAGGCTGAAGAGGATGTTCCAACATTATAGAGAGAGCTGTTCAGGCAGCAAACTATCTCTGTCATCCTCTCATTTGGAAAGCTACTAACTTGCACTCCTGGCATACTCAGGCAATCAAGTTTATTCCTTCTCAAGTCTCTGATGGGGTTGAAGACCAGATAGTTTAGTTTTATAATGAAGCTTAGTTGTTTAGGGGTTAAGATATTTTTAGGTCTAGATAGATGTTTTAAATTGATAATGATGAGATATGATAGACATTGATTTACATTCAGAATTTTAGATACACCAAGATAGGAAAGAAGTTCTCTTCAAGGCTGTCAAATCAAATAGCCAAAACACTAAGAATGTAACATTTATATAATTCCTGATTGTGTCATGGTTCTTCTTGCCATAGGTAGTTTTTTTGTATATATGTGTAATAATGTAAATTATATGTAAAAAATTAAAAAAGAAAAATATAAATAACTCAGTTTATTTCTGATTAAAACCTAAAATGGTTTTAAAAAAAAGGAAATTCTATATTTCTTACTTGCTTTGAAAAAAAACACCTAATTTCTCAGAGATCTATTATGTGCATTTATAAAAAGTGTATACTAAATTAAAAAATAGGATCACTCGTTGCTTTCAAGGCTAGCTATTTGAAACCTTAATTTAATATAAAAGAAAGGTGCACTCTGGATCTGGTAAAGTGATGCAGTAAGTGGGACCCTTGTGGCCAATCATGATGATAGGAGTCTGATCCCCAGGACCCACAAAAAGAGAGGAGAGAACCATATGTGGTGGTGTGAATGAGAATGCCCTCCATAGGTTCATTTATTTGAATTTGTGGTCCTCAGTTGGTGGAACTATTTTGGGAAGGATTAGGAGGTGTGGCCTTGTTGAAAGGCACATGTCCCTGGGGATAAGCTTTGATATTCAAAAGCCCATGCCATTCTCAGTTCTGCCTCCTACTTGAAGCTAAGGGTGCAAGCTCTCAGTTCCTGCCTCCTGCCATGCCCTCTACCATGATGGTCATGGCCTCACCCTCTGCAACTGGAAGCCAGCTCCCAATTAAATGATTTCTTTTATAAATTGTTTTAGTCATGGTGTCATTTCACAAGAATAGAAAAGTAAATAAGGTACCATCTCCCTCTCCTCTCTCTTTCATTCTCTCTTTCTTACATACATCCAAATAAATGGTTTTTAAAAAAAACCAGAAACGTAGGTGAGAGACATGTAAGAGAATGGAGAAATAGAAGGATCCAGAGGATCCTAGAAACCTACAAGAACATCATGACGGGTGGATCTGAGTCCAGGGGGGGTTGCTCAAACTATTACACCAACCAAGGACAATACAAGCAAAAAACATTGAACCCCTACTCTGATCTAGCCAATGGACAGGACATTCTTCACAGTTATGTGGAGAGCGGGGACTGACTTGGACATGAACTCTGGTGCCCCATATTTAACCACTTCCCTTTGATGGGGAGGCCTGACGGCACTCAAAAAAAGAATAAGCAGGCTACCAGGATGAGACTTGATAGCCTATGACCATATAGTCGGGGAAGAGGTCTGCCTCGGTCATAGATCTAGGGGAGGGAAATAGAATGAAGGCGGGAGGGAGGGAGGAATAGGAGGATACAAGTGATAGGATAACAATTGAGATGTAATCTGAATAAATTAATTAAATCATTTTTTTAAAACCAGAAACATATAATCTCTTCTAATACACACATAGTAAGATTAGCAATCCTACTTAGGCCATCCCATTTTAAATGAAAACTATTTTAAGTGAGACAAAAGTCAGATAATAAAATTTACCATTTAACCATTTTAACTGTACAAAGGTATGGTTTATTTTTACAATTTTGTATAACCACCACTCTGGTCCCAGAATGCTCCTATTACCTCATAAAGGAGCCCTCTACCTAATATAGGCATGCCCACACAACTTCCCCTAAGCCTTTGACAATCATCAGTTTGCCTGTTGTACACTGTTGGGAGATCCTTTTCTCTTAGCTTTCCTGCTCCTCCTGGCCTCTCCTTCTCTCAGGAATGCTTATAGCATAGCAGCCTGACCAAGAAAGGGAGTCTTTGGGGTATGTGGAAACTTTGTAGGGGCATACCACAGTCCTTTTCATCTGTGGCAATGAATGGAGCCTTTCCCACAGGATGGGCATTTTACACATCTTTCTAGTTGCTGTGATTTTGTGGCAAAATACTAACCAAAAGTTACTGAATAGAGGAAGAGTTGATTTTTCCCTCCATGTAGGCCAATGCATGGTGGCAGGAGCTTGAGGCAGCGGGTTTCATTGCATCCACTGTCAGGAAACAGAAAGAGATGTGTGTTACCTCTCATCTTACTTTCTCCTTTTTATTCAGTCCAGGATTCCAGCCCATACAATAACGTCACCCACAACTAGGGTGGGACTTCTAACACCAATGAGCCCAACCCAGAAACTCCTTCACAGATATGCCCAGAGGTCTGTCTCCTATGGAATGAGATTCTAGATCCTGTTAAACAGACAATATAAACCAACACAGTAGGTTTTCTCTATTCTTGGAGGGTTTTAGTTTTTCTCTATTCTCAGAGACCTCCAAATGCAAAGATCCTATCACACTGCATTTGTCAGCCTCGATTACATTTGTATTGCTTTTATAACAAAACACCTAGGAAAATAACTTATCTAGGAAAAGGTTGTTTAACCTGTGGTTGAGAGATTTAAAATGAATGATCATATGACTCATTAATTAGGCCTCTGATGAGGGTGATGGAGGACTATGGTGGGAGCACATGTCAGAGCAAGCAGTCACTTGAGAAGCCCGGAAAGAGGGGCAGAGAGACAGGCAAGAGTATCCCAGTCTTCGCTGGGGCCATGTCTTAATGATCTAAGGACCTTCCACTTGGGTATATCTTCTGTATCTCTTCTGCCACTTCTCAATAGCAAGCACTGTGAAAACAAACATATGTGTGGGCCAATGGCATTCAATCATCCACACAACGGCAGACATCCGTTGTCCCTTTTTTCCTGTTTTAGTGACGTATCACACAATGAACTTGAGCTCATCTAAGAGGATACATACTTTTCTCTGAGGTGAGGAAATAGGACAATGAACAGAAAAAACACACGGTGAGAGGGAGGACAAACATCAGTGCCTGTTATTATTCTGTCACATTAAGCTGGAACTGGAAAAGATTGCCTGGGAAACATGAACCTATTCAGGGATCTTGTACTAGGCGTATTCCATTTATTTTTAAGTATGAAAATCAATCTACCATTGCCATTTCCTCTGAGCAATATATATCCCAAACCCAAACTCAAGTTTCACATTCAGCTGTTCTTATCCTACACTGGCATTTCTGTCTGAAGTGAACACTGGCTCCACCATATTAGATAACATGATCCATCTGATTTCCCTGTCATATGTATATTCTAAAGAAGAAGTGAAGCTACACATATGATGGCCTAGCCCTGATTCTGTGAGACCATTGTAAAAGGACATACATCTTATCTCTCCTGAAGAATGACAAGGAACAGCACTATCTAAACTAATTTCCCCCACTCCAATTTACTTCTCTCCCATACCACATAGTAGTCAAGAATTTAAAAATTTTTTATTTTATTAATTTATTCATATTACATCTCAATGGTTATTCCATACCTTGTATCCTCCCATTCCTCCCTCTCTCCCATTTTCCACTTACTCAGTCCAGACTGAAAAAGAGATTCAATTTGCCCTGAAGTTAATTTATACCATCTTATAGCCAATAATATGCTTTTCAACTAATTATTTATTTTATTTTATGTGTATATGGATATCTGCATTAGTTTATATATACAACATGTGTGCCTAGTGCCCATGCAGTCAGATATCCTGTAATGAGTGTTACAGAAGGTTTTGGGCCACCATGTGTGTTCTGGGAACTGATCCTGGGTCCACTACAAGAACAGCAAGTGCTTATAACCATTGAACCATCTCGCTACCTTCTACAGTATGCTCTTTTCTAGGGAATTCTGGAGTAATATAGGACTCAATATTTTTCAGATTTCCCTACACTGACTGTACTGAAAACCTGTTGAGGGTAAGCCTGGGCCTTGAACAAGGTAGTTCCCTATGCTTTGCATAGCACTTGGCACAAAAAGTGTGTGCAAACAGCCATGAATTAAGAACTATGCAGAGGAAATCAGGAATGAGGATGTTAGAGTGAAACAGCAGAATTGTTCAGGTATCAAAACAGACTAGATGGATCACAGAGAGGTTTAGGATAGCGAAATTGTCCCATACAATGCTGCAATCTTGGTAATACATTTGCCAAGTCATACAGAGTGTGCAAGATCTCTCCAGAGTGTTAGTGATTATGATGGTGATGATATGATGATGATGGTCAGCGTATATTTACCAACAGTAAAAATGTCCCACTGTAGTGCAGGGTGTTGGTGACAGAAGAGGTTTGCATGGATCAAGACAAGAGGTTTAACACACAACCTCTGTGATTTTTGCTTATATTCAAAACAGTTTTTTAAAAATCTAAACAGACAGAAAGAAGGCAACAGTCAAGCCCATCTCCATGTTCACAGGGATGGTACTCACCCCTAACAGCCTTGCCCTCAGGAGGTACAGATGAAAATCAATTCAGGGCTGGTATTCATATTGCAGAAAACTGCAGCCACCTTGAGCAAATGAAGAAAAATGGATGCCTTCAAGGAAGAAGAGCAGTGTCCAGCCCAGTGGGATCACTGCTCTAAATCTCTGTGTCTTGAACATCCTGACAATCATGGCTGATTTATTCCCCTTTGGTTTTATGATCTGAGCCTTCCCACATTGCTAACATCTTAGTTATATAGACAGCAGGGTCAAACGAGTGACCTATTGGATCTCAGAAGTGACTGATGGCTGTGTAGACCAGGCTTCACTCACACAGTTATCTTGCTCTCCTGAGTAAATATATAACTTTGAAACTGTTCATGTCCACTTCACTTTCCCCCTCTTCCCTGGGGGTTGGGTAAATTATATTACCTACTAATTGAGCACGCTACTCCTCCAGTTCAGTAATGAGTCAGAGGGATTTGGCTGCATCTGCTCTTCTGGCTTACCCATCTCATAAACATTCAGAGTGACAAAGTTTTTCTCTGGCTTGGGGTCATAAAGAGGGAATAAAAATCTCTTAATTTTTTTTTCCAACTTAAGACTTCAGTGAAATATTTTCCACCATTCTCAGCAAGGCATCATGCTTTGTGTCATGAATCAGTTAATGAGAAAAATACAGATGCCCACCATCTCTGGGGAGGGGGACCTGTTAGGCAGTTTGCCTCTTGGAGTGCAGCTGATTCTGTAAGACATTTGGGCACTCTGAGAAATAGAAAGCTGCGGTCTGGGGACTTGTTCCAAAGCACTGGGGCTGAGTCGGACTTTCTCTTTAGCAATCCATCCTAACATTTACCTTGAACTTGGACATCCTTCTCCATCGAACCACCCTTTGAACTGCCTGAGAAGCTGTCAAGTGGGTTAATGGCTCACAGCAAGCATCAACAAGGGCCAACTACCAATTATTTCAATACAGCCCTTTTCACATTTTATTTCATCGATGGGTCAAAAATATGCTTACCTAGAGAGGGCTATCCAGATGCTCAGCTAGGCATTCGGTTGGTTTCCTACCATCTGGCCACAACCTGCCTTGGCAAACTGATTTTCCACAATCCCTTTCCAGCTCTAAGCAAAATAGCACCACAGCTATTGCTTGAACCCTCTTCCTGCCTACAACACTGTTTTTCAACCATTGTAAATTTTTCCCCTTTTGAGTAGGGTGGTGAACACCACAGGATAATTAATAATTTAGAAAAATAATTTTCCATACCAAAATTCTTAAAAATCTTAACTCAACATTTTTAAGTATGTGTGAGGAGGAAAAAGAGTTAGTTTCCCATTAATAAACATAAAGAAACAGATTCACTTTCAAATTCATAGCCAAGGGCTAAACAGAGGCACTGTTACAGGGGGGAAAAGGCAGCAAAAGCTTTCTGTCTTTAAAGTAGTTTTTGTTTCTCTCTTTGATTTTATTTTATAATTTCCCAAGTCACATAACTTTTTGGAAGTGTATTACGAACCTGAAATGCAGCTTATTAAAACTATCTTTCCTGGTAGACATTTCCCCACCAAATATTATTTGAGTTCAGAAGTTCACTTAATTATAACTAGTCTCTGTTGGGTAGTAAGGCCTGTGGTAATACTTCTGCATTTGTGTTGCAAAACATTCAAAGTGTGTGTCTGTTTCTGTGTGTGTGAGAGAGAGAGAGAGAGAGAGAGAGAGAGAGAGAGAGAGAGAGAGAGAGAGAAGAGAAGAGGAGAGGAGAAGAGAGGAGAGGAGAGGGAGGGTGGGCAAGGGGGATAGAGAGAGTATATTGTAGGCTTGCAACGTATTCATTGCATTAGTTACAGACTGAAGGTATCCATAAAAGCAAATTTTGAGTTAAGGGTGTAGCTTAGTGGTAGAACATGTTTCAAGTTTGCAAGAAGCCCTCAATGTAATTTCTAGCACAGAAAAAAAGAGTTATTATACTGTTAACATGTACTATGTAGTGACACTTACTATAATCACATCTGTAGTAACATATACTACATGTAATTATTTCTTTATGATATACAGTATTTGTATCATATTAGGTATTATAAGTAATCTAAGATGGTTTAAAGTACATACAAGGATGTGTAAATGCAAGTACTGTGTCATTATTACACCTACCCATAATGGTCTGGCTCATGGGCAAATTTTGGTATTTAAGTGGGTGATCCTGGAACCAATCTCTGTGTGTAGTGAGGGGTGATTATATTGCCTAATATCCCCATGATGATGCACACATAATATTAGGTCCCTCCCTAGTTAAGTGGGAACAGAATCCATTTACATTTCACCAATTCAGTAAAAAATTCATGGAGTAAGTTAAATTAAAGTATACCATGACTCTAACCCACATCAAACTTCTCTTTTGCTCCTCATGAGGCCTTCATTTTATTTTGCTGTAATTACAATATAGTACAATATTTCTCTCTTTTTTTCCTCCCACCAAACTTTCCCATACACCCCCTCCATTTCCTTTCAGCCTCATAACCTCCTCCCCCCTGCACCGCTAATTTTTATTGCCGGCATAGGTATACATATGTATATGTATGTGTATATGTGTGTATATACATGAGCCCTTTATAACTTAGCATCCTTTCTTTCCTGGGACTTGGCTCTTCTTGATCTCCATACCTGTCAACATGCTCAGCTCTATTCTCTTTGTCATATTAGCTAGAACTGTCCTTACGAAGTCCTAGGAGCTTGTTAGACATTCAGCCTCTTGGGCCCCAGCCCAGAATTCCAGAATCAGAATGATTTTTGAGTTTACTGAAACCCAAGCCTGGACTGGATTATACAGCCTGCTCTTCATCCCGGTTTCTTCCCAGATATGGCATCATGGGTCCTAGTGGACAGGTGCTAGGTTTTCTGCATCCTTTATCTCCCCCACAGTATTTACGTAAGCACAAAATCTTGTCAGGTGCACTTTTGTTGCACTATTCATCAAATTTTGCATTGAATTCATTTCAGTCTTTGAATAAGAGAAAGAAAAATTTGCTTTTTCCTAGTTGTCAAGTAGTCCAACTTTGATAAGTTCAAGTGACTTTCTTTTCCTCTCAGGGACTATTTTTCCTTCAAGGCTTCTGATTTGTATAATTTCGCAATTGAGTTTCAAATGCTCTTTTTAATTTAGCTTTAAGCACAATTCATGAAGACAACTTTTGACAATATTAGATTCCCTTAGGGCAAAAATACTTCCATTAGAAATACAGAAAGTATTCTATTGAAAAAAATGTTTCTTAATTTACTATAAAAAGTATATTGAGTAAAAGCAAGTAATCTGAGACAGAAAATAGAAGTGTCCATTGCTATGAAATCTAATGAAGGAAAAACTAAACAGAGTGATTCAAAGGTTTTTAAAATAATAAAGCCATCAGCTTTTAACAGCTTTCACCTTCTCTGATGGGGTCTGTTTGCAATATGTATCAATCATGCAAAGAGCCTAATTTGCTATCTGCCTTCAGAAATCTCAGCTTCCTGGGGCTGGGGAGATGGCTCAGTCAATAAAGTGCTTGCCTTCTACTCACAAGAACCCAAGTTTGATCCCAGAACCCACGCAAAAAAGTCAGGGATGAGATGTGTACTTGGAATCTCAGTGCTGGAAGTCAGAGACAGGGGAATCCATTGGGCTCATAGGCCAGCTAGTTTAGACCAGTGCATAAGCTCCAGGCAAATAAAAGACCCTATGCCTAAATATGGTGGATGGTTTTTCTGAGGTTGGCCTCTGGCCTCTGTGTGTGGACACAGGGCATATAGGCTTTCTGAACAAGCTCTCATTCGGTTCGAGTCATATGAGGGCCTTACCCCTTCCTGGGAGGGTGACATCAAGGATCAAGACAGGGAGCAGAAAGTTGCACCAATCTCCACTTGGGATTTGTGGCGGGGGGCTGTTAGGAGTTATTACTGGGCATTCATTCTAGGGAGGTACAAAGTTGAAAATTTTGGTCATCATAAATTCTCTTTAAATGTATCCTCCCAAATCTTACTTCCAGCCCCCTGAGGGGGTGAAATTGCCTTGTGTGATGATAATTATGACTTCTGAAGACCTAGACACAATTGTGGTTAAGTCACCCAGATTGACTAAAAGCTATGATTTATTTGAGAGTTTATTTATTTATTTCCTTTTTTAAAAATTTGAGAAACATGATGGAGGTCTGCTCCTTATCAGTGGTCCTAAGGGCGTGGAGGAGGGTAAACAGGAGCTTTAGAGTAAGAATGAAGCAGCCAGTGATGAGGTCTGTGAGTCATTAATGGAAGGAAGCACTATCTGGAGTGTAGGCCCCTAATGGTACAAATGAACTCATCACCCCAAATTTTGATTGTTCAAACCAAGGATATTGTAAGTCTCTGATTCGTGAAGCCTTTCTAACTGAGAGTCTTCCCTTTTCTGGGCATTATCTCTGCTAGATGTACATTATTTCAGAGTTCTGCCATGCCTCCCTCATTATGATGGATTGAAACCTTGGAAACTGTGAGAAAAACAAAACAAAACACCTTATCCCTAAGTGCAAGTATTTTGCGTCAGCAGTGAAAACACTCCTATAGCCCAGCAAATACAGACCTGTCCAAGTACAGGGCAGGAAGGTGAGAGCACAAATAATTGTATATAGGGACTTCTATTTAGTAAACATGTCAAGAAATACTGTTATATACCAGGAACTATTCTACACACTAGAATAAAAAGTCCCCTTTTAATCTCCAAAAGATTTTCACCATGGCTCCCAATGGATGCCTGAAACCATAGATAGTATTGAATCCTGTATATACTATGTTCTTTCCTTGGCATACATACCTATAAGGTTTTACTGATAAATTAATCATGGTAAAAATTTTAGCAATAACAACTAACAAACCAGGAAAATACAACAATACATCATAATGGAATTATTAAAGGGACCAGAGAGAAAAGTGCTTACTACACAAACACTAGGGCCTGAGGAAGGAATGGGACATGGTAGCACATAGCTGTAACCCTGTTGCTGGAAAGGATGTGATGGGATAGAAGCAAATCTGGAGCTCACCAGCCAGACGGTCTTGCAGAATGAGTGAGCTTCAGATTCAATCAGAGAAGCTGCTCTATGCCACCTCCCCAAAAAAGAAAAACAAAAAGTGAAATCAGCAATAGAAGACAATGAATGCCAACATATCACACACACACACACACACACACACACACACACACACACATACACACTTATTGAAATTCTTGAACTGATTACTTGTAGAATTTTCCATTTAAAATTTCAAAACCATGCTTCATTGCTGTTAACTGAAATCATGGAGAGGCAGATGATGGGTAATAGGCTGAATACACATGCATTAGCAAATGCCATCCCTCCTGCTACCAACTACCTTCTGAAATATATACAACTATTATTTTCCCCAGTACCCGGTAGTATTCTCACTTTGCCAGCTGGGAAGTCTCAATCACCTTGCTTATGCCACATGTTTTTAAGGCCCTCATACACAGTAGCAAGTGTGGAAATCTCAAATATGGAGCCTGCTGTCATGGAGCTTACAGTCAAAAGGTTAGTTTCAATGAGTGCCTTTGCCAAGCCTAGCCATGCCTTTCCCATGCACTTGTGTCTATTGAAATAGACACTGTTAACCCTGGTACTTGGAAGCCTTCTCCCATCTCTGCTCCATGCTTGGACAGATCTGTATTTGCTGTGCCTATCGGCATCTTTTCACTGCAGAGGCAAAATACTTGTACTAACAACTGAAAAAGAGGAGTATTTTTGCTTTCAGTTTCAGAGATTTCAATTCATCATAGTGAGAAAGGCATGGGAGGGGTAGCATACCTCATGGTCACCCAGAAACTGGCATAAGAAGAGAGCTGGGGCATGACACAGCTCCCAAGGACATCCCCACAGTGGCCTACTTTTTCCAAGGAGGTCCCATCACTAGACAGTTCCAGGACCTCCCTAAATTGTACCACTGACTAAGGACCAGGCCTTCTGCATTGAGAGTGGATCATATTTAATCCACAATAATGGCCATTTATATTTATAAATTGGCATAGTCTAGCATAGCCTCCGTGCAAAAAGCCAGATTTATTGGCTCTAGGAGATTTTTCTCTCCACTTCCCACTTCACTCCTACTCCTTGATTATGACCAGGAGTTTCTAGTGTGCCCTGGGTTGGACTTTCTGTAGAAACTGGGGAAGCACAGATTACTATATACTTCCTTTGAGAATAGTATTCCTGGGTGGGCCATACCAGTAATAGCCCAGTTGGTACCTGAGTGAGAGAAGTTTCTTCCACTTCAGATGAACTCTCACCAGCCATTTGAAAGCCATTTGAATGCAAAATACATTTGGGTCCTGAAACTTATAGCAAAGCATTTGCCTCCATCAAAATGCCTTTTAGAGTGCAAGGAATAAGTACATGGAAGTAATCTCAGAGGAATCCTAATTCACTCGATGTGCTCTCTAGAGCAAATTCCCCTAAAGTAGCTGAATTGTGGGGCCTTTGTCATAGTGTCCTTTTTGGAAATGGCAGCCTGCCTCTGATTCACAAGATTTCCCAGAACACGGACGTGAGCGTGGGTTTTCTCAGAGTGCTTATGGGGCAGGGCTCCAGGCCATAACAGAAAAATGCAGCCAGAGCCACAGACTGCTGAATCTAGCTGTTTTGATGAGGAATAATTTAATATTCAAATAATCAGTAATTAAAGAGATACTTTTCCTCTTCTTCACCGTTTCCTTCCAGACCCATCTGCAGCTAGAGGCAAGCCGTGGATCCTACAATTGTAGGCAGCAAGGCTGACTTCATGGCCAGCACAGTTAAGCCAGGCAGTGGAGCAGAAAGTAAAAACATCTCCTTGGGTCACAATACCTCATAAACCAAGTTGATTTTTCCCATAGTCAAATGGCCATGCCAGGTTCTGGTTTCCAGATAGATTTATGAGTGTGTTCTCCACATGAGATACATACCATGACAGACTAATTGGTACAGGACACAAAGAGACAGAGCACTTAAGGAACCAAAATATAAGGAACCTGGTGACCCTGGTCAGGCTCTCATCCCTGACAACTTAGTTATTTTGATTCCCATTTGGGGACAGCTAAGGTCACTAATAGCTTTTCAGAGTCCTAAAGAAATTGAAAGACAGACAGAGACAAACAAAGACAGAAAGACAGACAGAGGAGGGAGGGAGGGAGAGAGAGAGAGAGAGAGAGAGAGAGAGAGAGAGAGAGAGAGAGAGAGAGAGAGAGAGAGAGAGAGAGAACCCAGATTATTAGAATTATCTTCTACCATCCACAAGATTTTCTTCTTGGAAAGTGATTGGCTGGTTTAATAGAGTTAAATGGTATATACTCACTTATATCGAGACACTAGTCCAAGGGGTACGTCCCATGAAAAACTTTACTTGCCAGGAAAGTGGATCAGAGGGGAGGACATTCTATTGAGACTTTAGGTGAGAGAAGCATGGGAAAATGAGGAAATAGATTGATCCAGAGGGTCCTGAAAACCTACAAGAGGAACTTTATGACAGGCGGATCTGGGTCCTGGGGTCCTCCTCAAACTATGGCACCAGCCAAGGAAAATATAGGCAGTAAACTTCGAACCCCTACCCAGACTAGCCGATGGAAAGGACATTCTCCACTGTTGAGTGGAGAAGGAGATCTGACTTTCACACAAACTCTGGTGCCCCATCTCTGACCATGTCCCCTGGATGGGGAGGCTTGGTGACACTCAGAGGAAGGATAGCAGGCTACCAAGAAGAGACTCGATACCCCTAAGAGCATATATAGGGGGAGGAGGTCCCCCTCAGGAACAGTCATAGGGGAGTAGAGTAAGGGGAAAATGGGAGGATACAAGGGATGGGCTAACAGTTGAGATGTAATATGAATAAATTAATAAAAAAATAAGACAGTAAAAACAAGTTCTCTTGGCCTTTGTGGGGTTGCCTTGGCCAATAAGAACAGAGCTAATTAGAAAAGAGTAAAAGGCACTGAGGTCTGTGGCTTGTGAGGACAAATTGAGCAGCATGGTGTGCAAATCCTGAGGGCTAGCCTGTCATCTGCTCCTTGAGGAGAGTTTAGTTCTTGCTTGCCACATGCTGTAGGGACACTGGAGATGGTACCTACAGCCCACTCACATGCCAGTCATTCATAAGTCTCTACTCACAGTTCCAGAGATTTTGTCAAGCCAGAGATATGGAAAATGGTTTAAGTGGGAAGGGGGGCATTAGAGATAGTGTTGATTCAGTTCCAGGTCACCACAATAAAGCAAAGTGTTACAAGAGTCAGGAATTCCCATGATAGGAGCCTAGTAAGTCTTTAGTAGTACAGGTAGTTTTTTTTCCATTTTAATGGGAAAAAAACTAGTGGGCCTTATGACATATGCCTATAATCTTAGCCACTTAGGAGGCTGAGACACGAGGAAGGCAAGTTTGAGGTTTACCTGGGAAAATTAGCAAGATTCTGTCTTGAACTAAAAGTAAGACTGAATCATTACAAGTTCAGTTGACATTAAAGGAGCACGTTTCTCTTTAAGAAAATTAGAAAGATATAGAGGCCTAGTTCAGACATAGAGAGCTTTGCTTAGCATGCACAGAGCTTTGGGTTCAGTATCCAAGACCACACATACAAAATTATTGCTAGCAATCATCTGAACTATTTGAAAGATGTCTACAATAAATTGACTCTATTAAATTTGTGAACAAAAGAAAAAGTGCCATGAATCAAAGTGCAAGAAGGAGAGGTCTTCCCTTTCTATTTGAACTTTGCCTACATCAAATAAAATCTACAAAATAATGGAGGCTTTCAAACACAAAAATAAAGAAGGAAATTGGATTGTATTTCATTCATTCATTCATTCATTTATTCACTGTGGTGCTGGAGACCAAGCCCAGGGCCTTACATATGCTGGCTAAGTGTTCTACCATGAGCTACATTCTTAGCCATAAGGAAGATACATTTAGTGACATACAAGTATTTGTTTAGGCATTTCTAACTCCATGTACCTTTTGATTATGGCTATTGTATTAAGACAGGGTCTCATATATGAGCTCAGGCTGACCTGAAACTCGCTGTGTAGCTGAGGATGGGCCCTTCCATCGCCCAAGTGTTGAGATTAGAGGTTCACACCATCACACCTGGCCCCATCATCTTATAAGTTTCTCAGAATACCGGGTTTTTTTTGTTCTTTTAACTTCAATTATAACATATATATATATACAAAGGTTTACCCCAAGCCTGGAAGCAACTAATGACACATCTGAGGACTGTGACAAAAGTTAGCCTTGTGACATATGACTGTGCGTTTTGCTAAAGGCTTTTCTAAAGGGAGACGTGTTCGTTTCACAATTTATGGCTGCGGATTTACTACTTTATGGCCAGTCAGGTGATAGCCTGAACAATTTTTTTTACAGCAAATAAGATTTGAAGCTCTTTGGATAGGTTTCTAGGATGTGATTTGTAATATATGGTAAAATGTGACCTAAAAAACAAGGAAGACTCAGGAACACGATGCTTAACTGAGAGAAACTGGACTCCCTTCTCCTCCCTTTATTGTAATCACAGAACTTCTATTAACATAAAAGGAGGTTAAAATAAACTACAGACAACCTTGAAGTAGATTAAAACCACACAGGAAAAGGCCTGTAGCTTGAACGGATGTGCCCACGGCAATGGGACAGTGCCACCAACCTGGCCTTGGAGAAAAAGTCACAAAGAGGTAGTGCAATGTCTATGTCTCCAAGCTATTTACAGGCTCTGCTGACAGAGCCATTCCTCATTCTCTTTCAGGGTCACCCTAGAATGAAAGGTCCTACTCCACTGTCCCTTAATGCTCCAAGATAACTCTGTCTGGGATTCACTTATGTTCAGAGAAACTTGCTCCAAAATCTTCTTAAAAATAAAAAGCTCCGAGTGTCATCAGGCCTCCCCATCAAGGGGACCTGGCCAAATATGGGGCTCCAGAGTTCGTGTGAAAGTCAGTTCCCAGTCTTCACTTAACTGTGGAGATTGTCCTGTCCCTTGGCTGGGTCTGGATAGGGGTTTGATGATGACTGCACATATTGTCCTTGGTTGGTGCCATAGATCGAGCAGAAGCCCTGGGCCCAGATCCGCCCATTGTAGTGTTCTTCTTGTAGGTTTCAGGACCCTCTGGATCCATCTACTTCCCTATGTCCTATGTTTCTCTCACCTTAGGATGTCCTCACCTCTATCCCACTTTACTGGTAAGTGAAGACTTTCATGGGACATGCCCCTTGGGCTAGTGTCCAGTTATAAGTGAGTATATACCATTTGAGTCTCTCTGCTTCTGGGTTAGCAGACTACCAAGACTACCAAGAAGAGACTTGATACCCTAGCATCATATTCAGGAGGAGGAGGTCCCCCTCAGTCACAGTCATAGGGAAGGGGAATGGGGTGAAAGCGGGAGGGAGGGATGAATGAGAGGATGCACAGGATGGGATAGAAAATGAAATGTAAAATGAATGATTTTATTTTTCAATAAAATAAATAAATAAAATGCTCTCCTGTTGGAGTCTATCTTTTATGGATAATTTTTATATTTGTGGGTCTGGCATAGAACTCAGGGCCTTGCCCATACTAGAGAAGTGTTCTACCACTGGGCCACACCATTCATCCTTCTGTGGGCGATGTATGTACCAGAAGTAGAACTATTGTGGTCCTTATAGAAACTAATCATTTGAAGCATTCTCTTGTTTGCATGTATAGGGAAGGAAAACTCTAGATGTGCCTGTTGTTTTTCCTCCCTCTATAACTAGAGAATGGCTATTCAAGGACAGGGTCCATCAGGTTTGTAACTTCATTGAGCCCATGTGACCCCAACTGGGCTGATCATTTTTCAGAGATATACAATAGAAGGAACGACATGCTTCACTGAGAAGATTAACAACTTTATTTATGCACTGTTTTGTGTGAAAGGAGTGCATTTTCTTCCTTGCATCACTGTAAATTACCATCATATTACAAAAAAATAAGCAATGTTAATGTAGTTGGGCATAGAGATTTCCCCCCATGTTGCATAATCTAGAAAATGCAAAACTCTGGAATATAAAGTTGTTGCAGGCAAGTCAAAGGAATTTTACAGACTCCCTGAGGGAACTGAACATACCCCCTCAAATGACAGGATGAAGACTGTTTTATTAGATCCAGGGTCTGTGCTCATGGGCCCTGAAGCTGTTTGGCTGCTTTGCTGATCCATATCACCATGTTTACTTCTCCCAGACTGGAATGTGTCTATAAGCCAAGATGCACCCACAGCTTTTAATTGTCTGGAAGATCTTCTGTGAAGTCTCACACACTCGTTTTAACTGAGGAAACAGGATGTCAGAAACATGCTTTGCTGAGCTTTGGTTTGCTTTTCAATTTGTTTATATTAGCCTTCAGAATGTTACTCCTTCCTTGGAAGAGAGCCTTGCCTAAGATGTTTATCTTCTATCCAAGGTCAGACTCTCCTGCCCTAGGTAGGGTAACCCAGTGCCAGATTCTGCTAGTACTCTGCAGATGCAGCTCACCAGTATGACAGTCCCTTCCAGAGCAGTTTATGGAAGGCATGGCCTTCCTGGGATCCCAGCACTTCTCAAAACCAAGAGGCCTCATTAGGGCACTGAGAAGACATACATTCTTAGCTTTTCTCCTTAGGCATCATTAAGTCATTTAAACATTCTGTCCTTCATTCCCTACACTGTCACAAGTGATAATCACCATAATCATGTGGGAGAGAAGTCTTTTGTGATCACAAGATCAAATCTATCATTGTAAGTGCCGAAACCATATGAAGTCACCAGGCATACAATGATTTTATAGTCAGTGAATAGTCTCAGTAAAAATACTCCCAAGAGTATGAGGGCAGGGCAGAGGGCAGGATATGTATCGATCTATATCACTGTGGAGACTTTTAAGATGTTCTTTTCAGTTTGAGTCTGTCATTGAGGTTGTTAGGGATAATTTCTTTCTCCTAGGTATCTTGTTTGTATAGAATGTAGGGTGGAATGTTCCTCAAAACAAAAACTTAAAAAGTAGATTTACCATATGATTTTATAATTCCACTTCCAGGCATATAATCAAAATAATTTAAAGGTGATCCCTAAACAGGTGTATGTACATTCGCATTCATGAAAGTATTATGTATATTTGCCCAACTGTGAAAGCAACCCAAATTATGTATAGAGATAAACAAACTATGGTAGATACATATAATGGAACATTATTCAGTATTAAAAGAGAAAGAACACTTCAATACACACGTGGCTGGCTGGATAAATCTGGAAGACATTGTGCTAAGAGAAATAAGCCAGTCATGAAGTGATAATTTCTGCAGAATTTCACCTGCATAAGGTCCTTAAAGTACTCAGGCTTAGAAAAACAGAATGTAGAACTGTACTCGTGGCAGGAAGGATGGACTGAGCTGTTCTCATTTAATGGGAATAGAAATTGAGTTTTGTATGATAAAAGGGGTTCTGGAGGTTGGTTGCTCAATGATGTAAAAGTACAGAGTGTCACTGAGTTTTACATGCAAGCATGGTTAAGATGGTGAGCTGTGCATTGTATATATTTCAACCCAATGACTATTTTTTTTCAATATTAAAATGAAGTTGGTAGAAAATGCCAGTGGTAGAAGAGTTCTGGGATTTCTATGGGCCACAGTGCACATCAAGCGGACTCTACACAGTGCCATGCATTGTTCTTTCTCTGGTCTCAGAGCAACATCCTGAACAGTAAAGGCAGTTTTGGCTGACTCCCGGGAATTTGTACCTTGGCCACAGAAGGTGTTTTTGACAAAACAGGCAGCCCAGCTTCATCTCTGAAATTCCTGAACAGTCTTAGATGCCCATTCCTTGTGCTAATACCGGGCTAGCCTTTTCCCTGTGGTGAATGAAAACAGCAATTCCCTGCTTTTAGGGTTGGAAGGATCAACAGTTGCCTCTGTTCACTTGTTTGCCAGCTACACAAAGGTTTCAGGCTCTGCTGGAAGTCTCAACAATTCGAGAGAGGGCAGACAGTTTTCACAACTTCAGGAGGGAAAGGCCTCCAAACAGATGGCTCCCTACTCACATGGTTGCTATAGTGAACTCCTGATTTTCCTTTTGAGAGGCAAGATGAAAATGCTACATAATGGGATTCCTTGAAAAATCCTCAGAAAAAAAACAAAAGCAAAAACAAAAAAAACCCCAGAAGGTCTTATTTTTAGTATTCTCTTTCTGGACATTTTCTGTTTGTTCTCCCAAAGAGAACCAATTATGGGGTTAGGTAGAGGGCCCTTAGCATCTCCCTCAAAAGACATGAACAAATTCTACTAACCTCCCTGGGAACCAAAACATTCTCAACTAGGCCAAACTCTAGGAGCCAGTGGGGGTGAAACCGGGCAGTTCCTATTTCTTCAATTACCACCTTTCTGGGCCTGGGAGGCAGATGACTGTGTGACCCAAACACCAAATAAAACCTTTCCCGTGCTTCTTTTAAACACAATCAAGGCAGGCACACTAGAACTTTTTGGAACACTTTGTATAATTCTAAGGAAAAACAAAAGGAAATAAACACAAAGAAAGGCACAAGGTTCACAGAATTGTCTTTGGATCTGGGGCTTGCAATCCTGTTTCCTTGACTTTCAGCTTATATGCTTTTTCATGAATTGTGTTGAGATTTGTGTCCTCAGGCACCAGTAGGCAAGGGTTTGGCCGATTCTTTTACTTTCATGCTTCTCACTCCAAAACAAAGCCTGCCACGCAGAGTCTAGACTAACTGAGATGTCTGGAAACCAGACAGCAGTGTGGATTTGAGCTTCCGTTTCCTCCATTGACCATGCACTCTTATACAGTGAATGACTTGCTCAGTTGTACTTAACAGTTCTGCCCAACATCTAGAGCTTTTTAAAAATTTTTTATTTTATTAATTTATTCTTGTTACATCTAAATGGTTATCCCATCCCTTGTATCCTTCCATTCTTCCCTCCTTCCCATTTTCCCCTTATTCCCCTCCCCTATGACTGTGACTGAGGGGGACTTCCTCCCCCTTTATATGCTCATAGGGTATCAAGTCTCTTCTTGGTAACTTGCTATCCTTCCTCTGAGTGCCACCAGGTCTCCCCCTCCAGGGGACATGGTCAAATGTGAGGCACCAGAGTACGTGAGAAAGTCATATCACACTCTCCACTCAACTGTGGAGAATGTCCTGTCTATTGGCTAGATCTGGGTAGGGGTTTGAAGTTTACCGCCTGTATTGTCCTTGGCTGGAGCCATAGTTTGAGCAGGACCCCTGGGCCCAGATCTGCCTATCATAATGTTCTTCTTGTAGGGCTGGAGAGATGGCTCAGCTGTTAAAGGCTAGGCTCACAACCATAAACATCTAGAGCTTTTTAAAGCTAGTTTTCACATACCAAATTTCCTCACCAACCTAGGACTTTAGCTTTCAAGTCTGGCTTCTTGTCTAAAGAAAAGTCTATTCCTTAAGCAACAACCATTAAAAATGACACCCAAGATTCCATATCCTTTAAAGACATTCTTACTAATTACTAATATGTCTTTATACAATAGCTATGTATTTGTAATCATGAATGGGTTATTCCTCTACTAGGAGAAGTTTTAACATTAAATTTAAAAGTCACCAGCTAAGAAATAGTTGAACTGAGTTTAGACTTTGGAAGGGCAGGTCCTCTTTCAGCAATCTGGCTCTTTACATGAATAGCATTCATAGTAGCTTGATGTGGAGGCCTTGTGTTGATTACCACCCAAGTCTGGAAACGTTCAGAAATACATTTTCCTCAGGATGTATTTATTCACAAAGCAGCTAAGCTTTGCATCTAGGATTAACACACTGATTTCAACAAAATATAGATCTTGTTATGTCCTACTCTATTTGCCCTAAACACAGATTGAAGAGAACGTCTCACAAAAGAGGGAGTCTGGAGAGAGGGCTCAGTGGGTAAAGCACTTACTGAGTTTAGAGTTCCAGAACCCACATAAAATGTCATAATTCCACTGCACCCCTAGTGGGAGTTGAGGGTATAGATCCAAAATTGCCAGAAGCTTGTAGGTCAATTAGCCTGGAGTATGCAACAGTGGACATATACAAAGCAAAGGCCTCTTTCTTTGTGGCAAAATTCAAAAAAGCTGACTCTTAAGTATGGATTTGTTGGTATGTAGGTGACTTTGAGGTATTCCCTTACAGTTAAAAAAAGAAAAAAAGACAGCAAGTGACAAGGAAAGTTCATGATATAAGCTACTTAATCACATAAAAAAATTCTACATTTACAAAGAGCTATGGCCTATGGTCTTATAGCAACAACATAGTTAAACTCTGATGTCAGCTTTTTGTCACTCTGAAAAATTCTTAAAATCTGAAAAAAAATGTATTTTGGGTCTTGGGTTCAGAAGTCTTCGTATATGCTTGGTTGGCTTCATTAGTCTGGGTTGGAGACAGGGTTGAGCATTGTAGAGTCAGAATCCTTTGTAGCAGGGGCTTTCTACTTCATGGTTGCCAGAAAGTGAAAAGAAAAAAAAAAAAGAAAGCCAAGGAGAGAAGATGTACCTTTCCAGGGCACACTCCAATGATCTATTTCTTCCAACTAGGTCACAGATGCTACCTTTTACCACTTGGTAGTAATGACATCATATTAGGATTAATCAGGCTTCGCTCTATTGATTAGGTCAGAGCCCCCAAAGAGCCTACTATCTGAAAGCCCATTGGCTGGCAAACAAGCCCCCACTACATAATCAGTAAAGTCATTTCATAGTCAAATCATAACAGGTAGTCAGCTTTTCAGGTTAGTGCCCATTATCTCCTGTAACATGTTTTAGTTGGAGTTGTATTGGAACAGGTTTAGTGGACTTTTAAGAGATGATTTATTTTTAATGTGTGGAGATAGGCGTGGGTTTGACTCTAAGTGCAGTGGCCCTAGGAGGCCAGAAGCATCAGATCCCCCTGGAGCTGAACTTGCAGTTGGTTGCGAGTCACCTAGGTGCTAGGAATGGAAGTTGGGTCTTCTGCAAGAGCAGTAGGCACTCTTGATTGCTGAGCCATCTCTTCATCTCCTTTATGGCATGTTTTTGTGAGAATACTATGAGGAGAAATACTGCACTTAGTTGGAAACAAAGCTTTTTCAGAATGAGCAATTAAAGAAAACACTTTAAATTACATGTTTTGTTCTCTAATGATTTTGAATGCTGGGGCTTGGGGAGCAGCACCCTTGGAAGCATCTTGTAAAGGTAACTGATTGGAGGCCTTCCAGGTTTGTTAGAGGACTCTAGAGGTTAATTAGAGTGGCTTTCTAGTTGGCTTTAGTTCACCATCTCTCTCCCTGGGTTCAGTGTGTGACTGCCATGAAGAAGGTATTTGCAGCTCACAAAGAGAAAAGCAGGAGGATAGGACAAACCAAGATGAGGTGATGTCCCAGAAAGGGACAAGCTGGGAGGAACCAAGAGGACATGCAAGATGGCTGGAAATGAAGTTAACCAGAATGTGCATAATGGTCTCTGAAAAGAGTTCCACAAGGCAATTCCTTCACCTCCAGTCACTGAGCTTACTCAGTGGAGCAGCTGCCAGGGCAGGCAGGCAAAGGGACAGGTAAGAAAGAACTAACTCATTGTTCATACATACATGGCATTCTTGCATGATGTGCTTATAGATTGGAAAATCTTTTTTTTTTCTGAGAAAATAAATAACTTGATTAAAAACATGAAGAAAGCAAATTATCAGTGTAGGTGAACATGTATCAAATGCTAAGGGCCAATTGCCCCGCTAAACTCTGGGCACATTGTCCCCCTTTTCTGCATCAAACCCACTGGCTTCTTACTATATGACTCTCCTCATTGTGCAAGAGAACAAATTAGATGACTTGTCATCAAAGTGATAAAATAAATTTAACACATTTCCAGCAGCAACAGTGTTTTTGTGACTCCATCAACTGCTTCGCTGTGTTTCTCAGTAGAGGCAGCTTGTGGATGGTGACTCAAGGTGTGTCTGTGATTTTCGTTCCCTCCTTCATTGCTTCAGTCAGCAAATGTATTGTACTTATTAACCCCCATTCTATTCTAGACGTAATGTAAAATACCAGAGACAGAAGACTCACTTCTTGCTTTCATGGAGTCCCCAGAAGAGTAAACAAACTCTTAAAGCAGAATGTTAATTGGACAGTATGTTGATCCATTTTATGTTGCCAATAACTTACTACCTCAGACCTGACGAGTCAGAAAGAAAGGAGTTTATTTTGCTCCATGACTGTGGAGGTCCAAGGTCATTCTACCCATGCTGCCAGAGTCCCAATGTGATTCAGGGTTCTACATGGTAAGAGAGAGAGGTAACATTACTGTGTGTATGCATGCACATATACTTGTGTATGAGTTCACTAGTCTCTCTCTTCTAATACTATTAGGATTCAGTCATGAGACTCCATCCTAATGACCCTACCAAATCCTAATCACTCTCTAAGGCTCCACAATTGGACACCACAATTGGTTTAACTTTCTACCCTTTTTGTTGTTGTTGTTGTTGTTGTTGTTATTTTGAGACAAGGTTTCTCTGTGTAGCCTTGGCTGTTCTGGACTCATTTTGTAGACCAGGCTGGCCTCGAACTCACAAAGATATGCCTACCTCTATTTCCCTGAGTGAATTTTCTACCGTTTTAATACCTCTCACCATGGATTAAATTTCAATACATGATCCCTAGAAGACATACTAAGGCCAAACCAAAGCCTTAGGAAGTGAAATGCCCGGAGCTGTAGGAAGGAGTCAATTTTACCTTTGATTTGGTAGCTATGGGTACTTGTATACTGCTCTAATGTATGAGCAAGGTATAGCTGGATGAGGAAAGTGCTTGACATAGAGCAAGCAGTATAAACAAACCACAAAAGACTAAACTGGTCTAGGGAAACAGAAATTAGTTTTCTATGATCCAGAGGTATGTCCCATTGAAGTGGAACTACTAGAGAAGGGGCGCACTCAGTTGTGTACTCCAGCTTTCCATTTCTTTCAAATCTTTTGTTCAGTGAGGTCAGGTTGGTACCTAGAGAGTGGCTATGGTGAAAGGAACATTTATACTATAGAAATTGGCAGCTGCCTGACATCAGGCTTTTTCTTTCCCAGAGAGCTAGTTGCTAATCATTTACCAACACACCAATGGACACTGTTCCAAAAGACCATACTACCACAACTATAGATCTGTGATGTGCCCTTAATTCTTCTTACCTACTTCTCCTGATGGTCTGTATCACCCAGTGGCAGCTGCTCTCAGGTTGAAAGTGCGATGGAGATTAGCAGCCCAGCCGAGTACCACTGCCAGCATTTCATCTCCCTGGTCTCCTTCAACTGTGAATCCTGCCTTTTTCACACATGCCAACATCCTGTGAGTTTTCCCACATTGGCCGTTTTTCAAGTCAAAGCTATGTTAAAAAATAAACTGGCACTGTTTCCCTCAGACATTAATGCTCATTAACACACACCTAGATGCTCACAGCTTCACTTTCACACTTGTGATTTGATTTACATGAATAACTAAACCTTTACTTATGTCTACTCGAGGTTATTCAGAAGAAACTAGCATTTCTCTTCCATAAGCAGATTCGCCCTGTGCAAAATACTCAGAAACCTGCTTAAAATACTACCAGAGATGACCTGGGAGTGTTACTAAGTGGAGGAGCATTAGCTGAGCATGTTAGAAGGTCCCAGGTTCCTCCCCTAGCATAACAGATTCATCAGAGATAAACAGCCCATTTACAGTCTATCTTTTCATGGTGACCCAGTTTCCATGGCAAAGGTCATAGGTCATATAAGAAATAAGAAATAGACCAGGCATGAACTAGGTTTAACACATGACACTTTGTTATTTTCAGCCATTTAACCTCCCTTTTATCCCTCATCCCGTATTGATCTCACACAGATTTATGTCCAGTACATACTGGGTGAGTTCTCTGCCATGTGGTTCATATCTGTCTGTGTCCCTTTAAGGAAAGTCAGACAAGAAAGAGAAAGCTCTATCCACATGGGGGGTGGAGTGCGCCAGAACAATTCTGCCTCTATCTGAGAGGTAGATGAGAAAACTCAACCTAACTCTCAGCATGCTGGAAGTTTATTTATTTTTCACATTCAATGCAAATTATCATTTTAAAATTTTATACATATGCTTTTTTCTGCAAGAAGAAGGGATTTTATTTTGGGAGTCATAGCAAATGTTTTGGGAGAACTACATAAATCCATAAATCATTTTTCCCTGTAGATTTTGATGTAAAGTCCTTGGTGCACAGGCACTTAAACCATTTTGTGAAAGTAATTGACATGTGTAAAGTCCTTCTAAAAGCCACCAGGAATGACAACAGAAGGTAGAGAGAGGTAGATGGAGACCCCTTTCCCCAAATCTACTCTTTTTACTCTTAATAAAGCTTGCTGAGTGGCAGTTTTTGTTTAGCTTATATAAATCCCTGGCTTCTATCTCCAGTAGTGGAGAGGGAAAAAAAAAAAAAAAGAATCTGGAGTCAAAAAGCCACTCTCAAAACTAAGAGTCAGAAAAAAAACAAAAACAAAAACAAAACAAAACAAAACAAAACAAAAAAAAAACTAAGAGTCGGTGTTAGTATTCATAAACAGGACAATAGAATTTTTAAAAAATAAAATGTTTAAAAAGTTTACATAAACCAACTTCCTAAAAATGCCAATTATTCCATTTTCCTACTTCTGCACACATTCTTGTTCTCATTTCCACTTTGGAATAGTTGATAAAAGCATGAGCTTGAGCTAAATCCCACACCTCATGGCTTTTAGGCCATGATGCAATGAGTACCCTATTGAACCTCACTGGGCCTCAAGTCTCTTATTTGTACACCCAAAGGTATGATAACTGTCACCCAGAATTACTGTGAACATTTTGGAAGATAAAACATGTATAGCTCTCTAGGTCATATCAGTGACTTTAGAGTTAGTGTTGTTTCCTGTGTCCAGCCTTGAGGCTCTAATTTGTCGTATGAAATACTGAAGAGTCAGAACACAAGGCTGTATATACATGGTTGGGAAATGAGGAGCGCAATGCATGGTGAGTCTTCATAATAGATAGTCAAACCCCAACTTCTGCCATGATGTACATTGGGAGGATGTGGCCATTTTTATAGAGACATATTTTGAAAAAAATCTCTATTGAAAATATTTTGTGTTTTTTTAAATTTTATTTTATTAATTTATTCATATTACATCTCAATGGTTATCCCATCCCTTGTATCCTCCCATTCTTCCCTCCCTCCCATTTTCCCCTTACTCCCCTCCCCTATGACTGTGACTGAGGGGGACTTCTTCCCCCTGTATATGCTCATAGGGTATCAAGTCTCTTCTTGGTAACCTGCTATCCTTCCTCTGAGTGCCACCAGGTCTCCTCATCCAGGGGACATGGTCAAATATGAGGCACCAGAGTACGTGTGAAAGTCAGACCCCACTCTCCACTCAACTGTGGAGAATGTCCTGTCCATTGGCTAGATCTGGGTAGGGGTTTGAAGTTTACGGCCTGTATTGTCCTTGGCTGGTGCCTTAGTTTGAGCCGGACCCCTGGGCCCAAATCTGCCTATCATAATGTTCTTCTTGTAGGCTTCTAGGATCCTCTGGATGAATATTTTGTGTTTTAAACATTTCCTTCCTTTCTTTGTATAGAATAAAAAATAATATAGCAAAAGTATTATTTTCTCAATTACCTCAGCACTTTGCCGTATGTGTTCACATTCTCTAGCCTGTGAATATGTTTATTACAAATGAAAAGCACAGAAAGGAAAAAAAAAAAAAAACAGAATTTCCAGCAATTTAAACTTGTCTTTTGTTCCATGATCCACCCAGGGCTGGAGTTGATTATATCATTGATCTCAACTGAGCTTCTAAACTATACCCTCCTAGACTAGATTGGGTTATGATATATAGGAAAGAGTCTGGGCTATTCCTAGCATGTAGACAGACTCTTGTATCATGTACAAGAGATTGTAATATAAAATCATCAACATCTCCAAGTGGGAAACAATATCAGTGCAAAGTAGTTCTCTCATCATCAAGTAACTGAATCTCACCACGTCTTATTGGTCAAATAAAATTTAAAATGACTTGAGAGCTTGGCAAAGGGCCTAGCATCTTCTACGGTGTCAGCTGTCCCCCACATTCCATCCATTGCTGATGGTCCATCCACTTAGACACTTGAAAAGTCTCACATGATGTTAATCAGACTGCTGCTTCATGGCTGTCATGGACTCCTCAAGGCTCCTAAGAACACTAAACCCCTCTCTATGCCTGCTGTTGCTGGCCCAGAAATGCTATGCCAAGGCCACAGGCTTGCTGGAAGGGCACACTCCTCCAATCAGTTAGAGCTCAGCCATCCATATCCTGTATGTCTATAAATGCTACTACATTCTACACTTCTGGGCATTCCATCCCAGAGACAAGCACACATTCTTATGCCTCAAAACACAAAGAAATGGTGATTTTGCTTCTTCTACCTCCTTACATTCTTTTGCTTTTGGATAGAATGATTCCAACTCAGCAAGTGGCTCTTGGCCTTGGGTAGGTGAGAAGATAGCACTTATTAACAATTACACGAGTCTTTCTTTATTAATAAAATGGAAGAGAAGAAGACCCTTTCCAGAATTGTATACATAAATAATGGAAGCAGGTAGCTTGGTGAGGAGTTGGGAAGGATCCATAACATGGACAGAAGGGTTACTTGTGGTTTATGAAGAGATAGAGTAGGTGGGTGTGGGATATACTTCCTGGCTTCTGTCCTACAACCCTTTGACCTCCTGATACAGCTTCATATTGCCCAACCCACCCAAAATCTAGACACGGAGTGAGCCCAAGTGCTAAGTACATGAAGTTCAGCTTTAGGGCACAGAGAAACGAAGGATAATGGAGAAACAGGGATCCAGAAGAGCAGGCTGAGAAAACAGCAGAAAATATCTTCTAACACAGTGGTTCTCAACCTTTCTAATGCTTTGGCCCTTTAATACTGTTCTTTATGTTGTGATGAGACTCCCCTGCCCTGGCACACACACACACACACTGACACACACAGACACAGGCACAGACACACACAGACACACACACACACACAGACACACCATAAAATTACTTTTTTGCTACTTTATAACTGAAGTCCTGCTACTGTTATGTATTATAACGTAAATACTTTTGGAGATAAAGGTTTGTCAAAGGAGTCACAACCCAGAAGTTGAGAACCACTGTAACACAACAAAAACCTACCAAATGGAACTAGAAGCCTAGCTCAGCATTAGGGGATCCTAATTCAATTTCCAGCACTGTAAAACAATACTAAATAGATACAAAGAGTGAGCATGACAACTGAGGAAGTACAGGGTTGCTCAAGTAAGGGATGAACTGAAGGATGAGGGACTCTTCTTTTTTTAGGGTTCTTTTTTAAAATACATTTTATTGATTTATTCATATTACATCTCAATGGTTATCCCATCCCTTGTATCCTCCCATTCCTCCCTCCCTCCCATTTTCCCCTTACTCCCCTCCACTATGACTGTGACTGAGGGGGACTTCCTCCCCCTGTATATGCTCATAGGGTATCAAGTCTCTTCTTCGTAGCCTGCTATCCTTCCTCTGAGTGCCACCAGGTCTCCCTATCCAGGGGATGTGGTCAAATATGGGGCACCAGAGGGACTCTTCTTTTTTTGTGGTGCTTCCTGGAGAGAAATCCTAAGAGTTGCATCAAAATGATGCCCTCTTTCCATTATACTTCTATGAGAATAAATTGTTATCAAAATGAACTCACCTTTTACTCACAATTTCACAATTTAAAACATGGCATCCAGTATTGGCCGAAATGATACAGTGTAAGGCATCAATCCATGCATCCATCAATCTACCCTCTGTCTACAACAAGCCAATGAGCTCTCAGTGCATACTATCAACTCTTCCGTCCTGTTCAGCTGCTGCAGAGGGAAGGCTGTTCCCCTTTATCACACAGGATGTCATTCCAGGGCCTAGGACATACAGCTTGGAGGTAGACACTTGGCCTCCCCCATCAAGCATGAGGCCAAGAGTTCCATCTCCAGTAGACAAAAGCCCAAGTCATTCCAAATGCGGTGTCATTCCACTGGATACTTTCTCCATATCATCATGGATATGGCTATATTCAGCTGGGAATTTAGTTGGGCCCAGAATCCAACTAAGACCCAGATTTGTGTCTCTTGCTCTAAGGGAATAGCTACTTTCTTTTTTTTTTTTTAATTCATTGCTACTACTACTGTTATTATTATTATTATTATTATTATTATTATTATTATTATTATTATTATGTGTGTGTGTGTGTGTGTGTGTGTGTGTGTGTGTGTGTGTGTGCACATATCAATGTGAATGTGAAGATGCCATAGAAGACATCTGGGAGTCAGAAGACAACTTGGGGAATTAGTTCCTTTCACCATCTGGATTCTGGACCTCAAACTCAGATTCCTAGGCTTTGTGGCAGTACCTTACTGGGTGAGCCAGCTCACTAGCTGAGTTATAGCTTCCTATCTAGGGTGGTATAACTGAATGCGAGGATCATAAAAAAAATTGGCAACAGTAAACTGTTTCTGAACATGTAAGGACCAAAATATCCAGGTAGCTAATGTGTCTCTGTATTTCTAGAAGCATCTGTCCAGGTTGCATCATGCTACCACACTACAGTCTTGCCTCTGAACACACAACCTGCGTGTTTTGCACTGCCCATGTCCTCAGTCCCACGATGCCAGTGAATGCTTCCTAAAATACATCAGCTCAGATTTGTTACTATTGTATGCTATCAGCTGAAGGATTTTAACTGCACATACAAAGCGTTCTGCTCTTTTAGAAACATAATGGTTGAATTGCAGGGAAAAAAAAGTTAAAAAAAAATATGTTCCTAACATCATGTGTGAGCATATAAGTATCAAATCTTGGGTTATATTATGTTAAATTGTTTCATTTTAAAGTTTTCTGTTTGAATTGCTGACTTGAGTTTCATTTAAAACAGTTAAATAAAGTTGAGCATTGAATTAGGACTGAATTTCTGAAAAATTCTGAAGTGCTCTTTCGTTGTGCAGTATATATTGAATGTGAAGCAGTGTTATCAACACTGACAAGGAAAAACAATCAAATTATCAATCAACTCTAAAAAACTTTAGTGCTCTATGTAAATACTCAGACAAGATTTAATTATTTCTATGGTGTTAGTGTGTGTGTGTGCACACATGCAGATGAGAGGTCAACCTCAGGTTTTGTTCCTCTTTAATTTTTGAGATAGAGTCTCTCTCTGGGACCTGAAGCTCACTCGTCCAGCTAGGTTAGATGATAGCTCCCTCTTTTCCATTCTAATTTTGGGGTTACAAACCTGTGCCACTATGCCTGGCTTTCTACATGAGTGCTGGGAATCAAACTCAGGTCCTCCATAAGCACTTTCCACACTGAGCTATATCTCCAGCCCAGTGTTTGAATCTTTGTAACAAAATAAAAACATTTTTTCATTAGTATGTAAACTTGGTGTTATCTTTAGTAGCTTGTAAAGCTATATATATACATAATATATTGTTTCTATTGTATTAAAATAGACTTCTTTATGAATTGTTTTCGGTAAATTTATACTTATTCTGTTTTCCTCTTATGCTAGCTATGATTTTGTTTGTTTGTTTGCTTGGTTGGTTGGATTTTTTGGTTTTCAAGGTTTTTTGTCAACTTGACACAAGCTGGGTTCATCTGGAGAGAAGGAACCTCAATTGAGAAAATGCCTCCATCGCATTGGCCTATGGGCCAGTCTGTAGGGTATTTTCTTGAGTAATGATTGATGTGGGAAGGGCAAGCTGACTGTAGGTGGTGATACTCCTAGACTGTAGGTGGTTATGAGGTGTATATGAAAGCAGGCTGAGCAAGCCAAGAAGAGCAAACCAGTAAGTAATGTTCCTCCACGGTCTCTGCTTCAGTTCCTGCCTCCAAATTCTTGCCCTGGGATCTTACACTGATTTCCCTCAATGATGGACTAAAATTATAAGCTGAAACAAATCTTTTCCTCTCTAAATTGCTTTTGGTCATTGCTGTTTGTTATATCACTAAAAGGCAAGCTAAGACACCACTATATCCAGGGCCATATAACAATGCCTATAGCAGAAAGGTGTCCTGAATGGAAAAAAAAGTTTAAAAATATTTACTCTAGTTTCATTTCTGTTGCTGGGAGAAACATTCTAACAAAAAGAAACATAGTCATTGTCCATTATCTTGAGAAGGCATAAGTCAAGCAGGTAGTCATACCACAGCTACAGTCAAGAGCAGAGAGAAAAGTATATGCTTTCTCAGCCGTCCCAGTTTCCTTACAGCTTGGCCATGGGCTTCCCATAAATTTAGTTAAGACTATTTTCAAGCTGAGCATGGTGGCACACTCCTGTAATCCCAGCACTCAGGGAGAGAGAGGCAGGTGGATATCTGTGCGTTTGAGGCCAGCCTGGTCTACAAAGTGAATCCAGGATAGCCAAGGCTACATAGAAGAACCCTGTCTCAGAAAACTAAAAGGAAAAAAAAAACCATTTTCAGTAGGAAGCATTGCAGTATGTTACGGCTGAATCCTATTGGCCAAAGCAGGTCACACAATACATAGTCCATGAAGTGCGGAACAGCTCACCCTCAAAGTGAAATGGTACAAGAAGAAAACTAGAAATAAGACTTGCTAAAGATGATCCTGTTATTTTAGTTTCACAAAGGCAAATGCATGTTCTACTCAGAAGTCTCTTGCCATGAGCTTGGACAGTCCTGCTTCTGTGCTTTAAGATGCTTTCTTTAATATGGAGCAATAATGCCATTCTCAATCCAGGAGAGTCAGGATTCCAGGCATCTGGGTTAGCAGTTTTAGTCTTTAAGTATGAGGAAAGAGAAAACTGTATAGGGTGGGGGGGGGGGGAATGGCCAAAGGAATGGGAACACAGAATTAAGGTCATTTGCCACCATTTGAGAGGTCAGTGAAGAACTAACACCCAGACATTCCCTATATCCTTGGGGCTATGAATATGAAATTTACTGGAAATTAAACTTCTGGACAAAGTTCTTTACTACTGAGTTATATCCCACTGCTTGGGTATGTATATACCATACATAAAACCCTTGTTTAATTCCCACAATGGCAAAAACAAACAAACCACCAATATGCAAACATGCCCCCCATACAGACTTACAGTTTTATCCAGATATTATGACTGATATAGGTGAGACAGGAGGATTACTACAAGTTTGAGGCCAGTTTGGCCTATACAGAAAAGCTCTGCCTCAACATCATCAAGGAAAAAGGAAGGCATTAGAGTTCTGCAGTTTGACTATAGATCATGAATCAATTGTTGCTACTTATTTATCAACTAGGAAGCATTATCCTTGCAAATACTTCACAATCCTAAAGACTGGGGGAGGACATGACCTTCAGAAGTAAGCCTTCCTCCTCTGCAACAGAATTCTTTCTGCCCCTCTCCTCCCCTCCAGATTAAGGCTAGTAGTTATGAGTATTCTCAGATTCCTCTTAGCCCTGACTAGGTCTTAGGGGGCAGGTATGGCCTGCCAACTTCTTACAGAATTAGCAGCAGACACGAAGCAGGTCTTAGATGTACAGAGAGATGCTAATCCCAGGTCTTGGTGCTTTAAAAGTACCCTGTCTGTTCGTGAGAGGCAGTTTCCACTTTTCAGGCCCGATTTGGCAGGCTCTGGGTATTCAGGATTCCTTTCTGCGTCAGTGTGGCCTATATTCTATATTTGCCCTGCAAACCATTTGCAGAGGCAAAAGTGTAAACACAGAAGCCATTGTGATGAAGGATGCAGGCTGAAACTTTCAGATGAGTATCAGATTCGAAGCATCCAAATGAAAGTTAAATCAAAATAATCCTTTTCAGGCACTTCCTTCAAGGACAATTTATGAACCATATAAAGAAAGCAGTGTTTCCATTGCATGCTTACAAAAGCTAAGATTAAAAGTAGTTTATCAGCCATGATCACTAATCTTACTTACCTGAATGGCTCTTAACTCTTTCCATTATTTGAATTTACCTTCAATGGAATTTTTTAAATGCCACAATTTTGAGTGCAGAGGAAGTTGAGGAGTACAAAGAGTGTGATACAGACAGAGCAAATGACACAGAAAAAGAAAAATATAATTAATTCTTTGAGAATTTCATACATGTATACAATGTATTTTGATCATGCTGATCCCCATTCCTCTTCCAACTCTCCCAGGCCCCCTCCCCCCCCCCCCCCTGCCAAATTGCCATAGTCTCCCTTCCAATTGTACGTCCTCTTTCATAACCCACTGAATCGTCCAATCAGTGTTGTCTTTATGGGCATTGGTGTAAGGCCAGAAGAATTTTTTTCAATTCTCAACTGAACTAGTGTGAGTGAGGTTGACATTGTTGGAATAGTTGTCTAGCTCAATTGAAATATCACATATTTATGTTCCAAGTTCTAGTAGGTTTGTCTAAAGAATTATTTTCTTTACTGTAAACTGCATTTTATTAAATAGCTAAGATATCTGTGTTGGCCAGCCTCTGAGATGCCCCTAAGTGGTCCCCACCTTGTAATGCTCGCTTCCTTGAGTGGGAAGGAACTTAGAGGCATTCTTCTAATGATCATTTAAGGGGACTTCACTTCTGAGATTAGGTCACAAAAGATCAACTTCCGATTTTTTTTTTTTTTTTTTTTTGTGGTCTCTTATATACTCTCCCTCTTCTTCTCTTGGAGTCTTTGTCATGGAAAAGAAAGCTGTAGTGTTAGAAAATGCCCTCTGGAGAGGCTCATTTGGCAAAGAACTAAAAGAGGCTTGCGGCTAAGAGCCAAAAATTGCTGGAAACCCTGCATCCAAGAACCTATGAAGACTTGAATTCTGCCAGCAGCCATGTGTGAAGGTTTGGGAGAGGACTGTTACAATCAAGCCTTTACATGAAACCACAGCCCAGATAGCACATTGACAGCGGCCATGTGAAACACTCAAGTCAGAGGATTCAATGAAACCTGTTAAGATTTCTGATCCCCAGAAACTGGAAGCTAATGAAGTCTTCTTTTTAAAGCCAGTTTTGCAGTTATTTGTTATATAGTAGTGGATAATTAAAGTAGAATCACTGGTATGATCTGATCAAAGAAGAAAATACTTCTTTGTATTGTTTTCTGTCTATGAAGAACATTATTATAAATCTCTATGAGGCTTAAGATTTTATGTAGTCAAGGATCCTAAGATACGAACAAATACTATTCAAAATGACTCACCAACCAATAAGAATAATCCTTCCAGGACAATTTGGATAGAATTTGGTATGGTGTTCATCCACAGTCCTCACTGCTAGAATCACAGAATGCTATCATTTATCCTTAGAACGATGGCTAACTTTGTACATTTCTTGATTTCACTCTGCGTTTCCCATCAAAAGAGAACATTATTGTTCATGTATTTCACCTTCTAACATAAAAACAGTCATCAAGAGAGTACACCAGAATGGCTTCCAGAAAGGATATGAATTAAAGTAACGGCATAAACAGAATCCTGTCTCTTTACAAGTCTTCTTTCATGCTTGAGCCCCTTTCATGTCCTTTGAAGATAGCCTCTTTCCAGGCGGAGCTCGAAGCCTGATTCACTCTTGAGAGATGAGCAGATTGGCTGCTGGCCAGCAGCTTGTTTGTGGGAGCCTTCCTCCCTGTCTCTGGCTACTCAGTTCATCTGACTGGAACTGCCTGGCCTGACAGTGAGGCGGGCAGCTGAATGAAGTCATAGCTGCCAGTCAGCCTGGAAACAGCCCATGATGGTTTCTCACAGTCATGGTGAGTGAGTATTCAGGGAAGGGAGGTCTAAGCCCTCTGAGGGAGGTGTCTTTCTTGGGCTGAAGCTCAAGCTCATAAGAAAAATACAAGTTGAGCTGCCCCCCCTCCCTCTTTCACTAATGGCTCATGAAATAAACTGAGTTGTTAATGACAGAGTGATTTCCCTGCAGGTCTCAGAGTTGCCAAGAACACCCAATTTATAAACCCAAGCCCAGTAAGTTTACATTATGGGTACATGTGTTGGCAGATTACATGTAAAAAAAAAAAAGTAAAAATCACAGACATGAGGCCCTCTAGCACAGCCTACAGCTTGAGTTCTGATGGGGCCAACATTTCCACTATAACCTGAGATTCTAGAGGTCAAAATAGGAGCAGGGAAGAGATCCTAAAAGGAATCTAGGCAACTCTGAGAAAGGTAGCTTGGTGCTTTTCCTGACACCAACTCGAACGCACATCTTCACAAAAGTGAGGATTAATGTTATGTCTCAAGAGAATCTGATCGATTCTGAGTGATAGATACAACTCAAAGTTTCTGTTAGTGTAAGTCTGGTCACTTACATTTCTGGCAGTGAGAAACTCAGCCGGCCCTTCTGGACATGCAACTGCAGCAAATTTCCATAATTTTCTATTGGGTCTTTTATATAAGAACTGTTGAGAAGCAATGAGGAATCTATTGTATTGGGGTATCATCTGCAGCTACATCGGGGTGAATAAAGTGTCCCTGAGATGTGAAGACAGTGCTTTTGTTGTGCTGATGGGGTACACATCAGACTCAAACTACTGATGCTAACTCAACTTTGTCCTGGGTAGCTGGCCAATGGCAAGGTGCCCCTTCCAGAGACCCACTAGCTTCATTTCAGATAGAACTCTGCTTGGCTGGTAGACTTCGTGGATAATATGTGGGTGAATGCTAAATATGGGGATAAGAAAGGCTAGAAGGCTTAGACATCATAAGCACAGCCTCATAGCCAATGGGAGAGTAGAGCGAAGTACACGTTGACTCCCTTCATGTAACGGACTAAGATGCCCACATTCGTTCTCCTGTGTCTTTCCAATGCATTTCAGGAGACTCAGCAGATTATGGCTTACTAACCTGTTGACTTGGTTGTTGTCATAATGTTTGCTTTCACCAAGGGAATGTAGGTAGAAATAAAAGGACACCAGTATTAAGGCAGTAAAAGGTCCTGCCTTTTCCTACTCACTCCCATCTTTTTTCATTTCTGCCACCTGTGAAAAGAACATGTCGGAGTAATTGCTGGCCACAGAATGAAAGAAAATAGAGTAAACCTGAGCCCAACTTGAACTGAAACATATTCTCATATCCCTGTGCTAGAAATAAATACAAATAGTGTGTATTGGTCGTTTTTCTCCTTGCTGGGACAAAATACTAGATAGAAGCAAGTTAGAGAAAAGGCTTTTTTTCCACTCACAGTTCCATGGTGGAAGAGGTTCTGGCTATGGTGATCAGAGGACTTGCAGCTGATCATATTGTTAAAGAGAGAGTGCCCCCAGTGACCTACTTCCTTCTGACAAGCTTCACCTCTTAAAGATACAGCAGCCTTTCAAAGAGCACCATCAATTGGTGTCCAAGTTGTTCAAACACACAAAACCACGAGGGACATTTCAATTCAAACTGTAACATTATGGTAAGCCACCAAGCTTTGGAGTTATGTAGGATTTTTCCTGCCCCCCTCTACTTTGCAGTGCTATGGTTTAAACCCAGGGCTCCATGCAAGGGATACCCAGTCCTTGGTATGGTGAATAACTGTACAGTTATAAATAAATATGTAGATGTAAATTTTAGCATAATCCTGACTAGTATAACTTGGACCTTCCATCCTCTCGTGTTCAAATATTAGAGTTTTCATTCTAATAAGAACCGTGGCTATTATCTACTTCCATTCCCTCATAGGGGCAACAAAGCTTAGGCAGTAAAATGAGACATCTCTGATAGTTAGGTGACAAGTCCCTGAAATACAGGTAGGTGTTTTATGGCAGAATCATGCCTGTACTCCAGACCTCTATATTCATACATGGAATTGTAAAAAATCATTACTTCTTAGAAATCATTTTTTATTCAAAGGATCATATGTGTATTTATAGAACCCTTGGATATAGAGTGCAATAAAACCTACCCAATATAATCTATGTACAGGAGCAAAGAAGTGACATAATAACTATACTAGTTTTAGAAATTCCTCCCAGGATATTTTCTCATCAGCCTAGACACAATATACATATTTTTAAATAGGAGGCAGGTGTCTAGTTCCTGAATTCCAATGCTGGATAGGCGAGACAGGAAGAAAAACATTCTCTTAGAGATTAAATGTTGATCTGTCCTATCCCAGAGTTACCACTTATACAGCCTAAGTTACAAAAATAACCATTAATGCTTCATCTTTCTCTTTATGCAGACCTCCATAATAAGTTGTTCAGAGTACTATTTTGCCACTTCCCTAAGGATCTTATAGAGTGGGTAGAAGATGATATAGTCACAAGATGATCTTTTTCAATTCTTTATTGTGCTCTCAACCACCCACTTCCAGGGAATCTGAAACCCTTTTGCCTCTGAGGGTACCTGCATGCATGTGATGCACATAAACTTAAGCACACACACATGCACACACATGCAGACATGCACAAATAATAAATAAATCTTTGAAAAGATATTTGGGAGAAATTCTTCCCCCCAAACCACTTACTTTCCTAAAAGGAAAGCTGGATAAAATGAATCTGTTTTACAAGGACCTTAATCACCCTGGGAGTTCACAAGCTCAGTTTCTGAAGTTTCATGAAAGGCGCATGCAGTGCTAAACTCAGTCCCATTTGCTTGGCTTAATATCTTACGGTTTCTCTGCATCCATGGACAACAATCAAGAAAAGCACTATGATGGATGTAGATTATAAAGTACAGAAATGTGAGTAGTCCTCCCTCTGATCCCCTCCAGTCCCCTCAACCTGGAGCTTAGCTTCCAGACTCCATGCACATCTTGGAACTTCATGTGCCTCAATATATACTGTCTTCTAGATGTCCCAGAAAAATCCAGACATGCTATTATGTGGATGTCTCACGCAGGGTTCTAAGGAACAGCTGACACACCCAGAAGGGGATAACTGAGGAGCATTTATTTGCAGAGTTGGCACAGGGGAATCACAGAAGAAAGTGCAACAACTTGTAACTCCTAGCAGCCAAACTGTTTTTTACCTTAGCCTGAAGGATTGAGGAGAAGAAATGGGTCTCAGAATTGGAAAAGGGGCTAATGAGTTGCCAGAGTCAGATGGCTGGAAAAGATGATCAGGAGTTGTTCCTAGGCTGCAAAGAGGGAGCCAGTGACATAATGACACTGCCTTTGCTTTCTCTGTCACAGGTCTTCTGCAACTGTTCTTCATGGGTCAAATACAATTAGCAGTGAGAGGTCATGGAGCCCTGTTAATGTAGTCCAGGCCTACAGAGTTCTTGAAGAGGGCAGGGAAGAAGAGCTGGGCAGAGTAGAGCTCAGAGAACAAAGCAAAGACATCTGACTAAGGCATTCACTGATACATCCTGACAGCCCACCCACAGATCTCTGGACACACTGAGTACAAAAAATGCTTCTCAACTACACAAACACACTTTGTATCTAGCAGTAAGACATTTTATTCCTCCACATGACTTAGGCTGCAGTAAGTCATGTTAATTCCAAAGCTCTTTGGAATATATTTGTATGCAAATCTTCCCACTTCTCGCCAGATGTTTTATGGTGGAGGAAGGGTGACTATTACATGTGTTAAGGGATGAAGCTAGGACTGTCCTGTAGTTCTCCAACTGATCAGCACTCTAGAGAACAGTGTCAGTCTCTTAGATATCCTAAACTGTTTGCAGTGACCGCGAGGCACGCGTGTTTGTGTTTTGAGCCTCAAGTAGCCGTGCAAAATTCTGTGTATGACTTTTTAATTTTATAGACTTGATTCTGTATCTAGAAGCCAATATTCTGTATAGATAAAAGCACTAAAACACATTCAGACATCACTGCTGCTTTCAATGATAAGTCTAATAAACGTGAAAGAAGAAACCTTCAAATGCCCTTCAAATATATCAAAGAAATGCCAGCTCTTGTTCTTTTCTGAGACAAAGATGAATAAAGCAGATGCCTAACTCTGCTTCCACTCTAACCCCTGAACTATAATCATATGGCAATATCTGTGAATAAACTTTCAGAAAACCCAACAGGTGGTGAGAAAACATTGCTGAGTTTATTATCTGTAATGATAAATACTCTATCTCCTGCGGCTGTCTCTTCTCTCCCTGATGTAAAGGTTCAATATTGCTGGGTGTTGACATCAGCAGAGGGAATCATTTTTTTTTTAAATTAGAGCATGATTAAACTAGATGAAGATAAAAGTGTGGTAATGTCACACGACACAGCCCCAAGGCTCTCTCTACCAATGTAACATTAACAAAGCATGTCAGCTATCACCTATTAAGTGACGATTCCTGTTGATCCTGAAGTTTGGTGATAAAGAAGTGATATGTTAATTATCACTTGTTCTTTAGGCATGTATCAAATACATTTGTCTTCACCCTCTCATTCTCTAACAATAGGAAATGTCAAAGTTCAAGACTCTGTATTTGCTCTCTGGGGACAAGGCAGAGGTTGGTGGTCAGGAAATGTGCTCTTAAAATAGACAGAGCAAGGACAACCCTGCATGTGGGGAATGTACTAATTCCTACTGCAGAAACGCAGACAGCATGAGTTAACTAGGTCAGGCAAGGTATTGGGAACAGCAGGTGTTTGTTAAAATGATGCACATAGATAGCAAACCGTGGTAAGAAAACATGTCTTTGGATGCATTAAATAAAGAATAGTAACAGAAAATTCAGAGAGACACCATTCATCTTCAAATTTTCCTTACAGCTCTTTCAAATAGGCAGTCTTAGACTCACACTCCTCATACAAAAGGAAATAAGAATATAACAAGAAAATTAAGGGTTGAAAATTGTTTCCAGATAGCCATAATTTTTCTTTATGAAATAAAAGAGAACATTTTCCAACATTCTTTGCCAACCATGGAATTCTAAATCTTCTTTCCTTTGAGTGCAAATTTTAAAGAACAGTATATGAAATATTACCCAGATTGTCAGCTTCTGTGTTCTTTAATAACTTGTGATAAGGCTTTTGGAGCAAGTGTGAAAATAGTTTTCTAGCTGGACAAATGGATGCAAATGACAATGCTATTAAATAGTTTGGTAGCTGAAAATGCATGACTAGAATGCATATGGTTTCTATAATAGCTGTAAAACTTTGAATAAAAATAACTTTTGAAGAAATGTTATCCTTTTTATATGTAATGTTGATGCATTCTGGTTCTGTCTTTAACCCATATTAGTTGGTCCAAGAGACTGAAACTTTGGGATATAAGACGATCTTTGATGAGTAAACAATCCAGGGTATAATTGGATTCATGGGCAGAGTGTTTTACTACTCATGGGCTTCGTCCCACTGTTGAGGACCACTTTACTCTGTAATAGTACTCTTAAGAACATAAAACATCTTATTGGAGACCAGCAAGGAAAAACAGTTTTCCTGAGGATTGCCACACATAGAAATTATACAGAAACAAACTGGTAATTAAGTACTTGTGCATTATTTGTACTTGTGTTGCTATAGTTCTCAGATGTGATTGAAATTTTGAGATGGTACCTTAGTCCATCTGGTTGTGCCATCTGTCACAGCAATGCATTATAAGCTTAGACCACAGTCATTTATTTATTTCTGACAATTCTGGAGGTTTAGAAGTTCTATTCTGGTGAGATCTCTCTTCTGGATGTAGACAGACATCTTCTTTTTGGATCCTTTTGTGGTAGAAAAGGATAGAGAGGCTCCTAGGCCTTTCTTTATAAAGGTAGTAATCTCAGTCATGAGAACCTTGCATCATGAACTCATTGCCTCTCAAAAATCCATTGCATTAGAAACTGGGGCCTCAACATGTGAATCTGGGGAAGAGGACACAAATATTCAATCTCTAGCAGATGGGAAATGAAATACAAGCAACACAAATTAAACAATTCTGCTTAATAGTATCTTGTGTATTGTAAAAAAAAAAAAACAATCTGTAAGAATTTGATGGCTTTTGCTGATTAGGCTTTCTTAAATTATTAGGACTAAAGTTAACACAACAAATGAGCCCCTTGAGTGATCTTGAACAGGCATATGGACAGCGTTAGACGTAGGTATGCATTCCCAAACGGACTTAGATAGGAAGCAGATAACATATTTTCGTCAATCAGAAGAACACATTCCTAGAAGGAAACTAGGGCAAAACATCCCATACACACCTCAGACAAACAGCTGGGATAATTATGGCTGAGCCTGGCTGAAATGCTCTCTTCATGGCATCAGAATCTAGCTCTCTTAGGTGAAGGCTAGAAGCCATTATCATTTCATCAATGCGCGAGTTGGTTTCTTATCCATAAGAACTGTGGGGATCCAGGCATGGTGGCTCAAGCTTGTAATCCTAGCACTCAGAAGACTGAGGCAGGGAATTGCACTGACTTTCAGGGCGATGTAATGAGTTTCATACCAGTCTGGGATATAGAGTGAGACCTTCTCTCAAACATAAATAAATGAAGGAAGGAAGAAAATGTGTTTTAGTTAAGTTTATGTTGCTGTGAAAGAACAATTACCATGACCAAGAATGACATGGAGAAGAAAAGATTTATTTCACCTTACAGCTTAGAGTTCTTCATGAAGGGAAGTCAGAGCAGTAACCTGGAGGCAAGAACTGGGGCAGAGACTCTGAAAGCCTGCTGCTTATTGAACCTAGTACGTTCATCTTGGCTTGTTCAGTATGCTTTCTTATATACACCAATACCACCTGCCTGGGGGTTGCACCCCTGACAATCGGCTAGGCCATTTCACATCAATCATTGGTCAAAAAAAAAAAAAAAAAAAAAAGGCCCCAATGAGCTTGCCTGTAGGCCAATATGATACAAGTATTGCCTCAAATGAGATTTCTTTCCCAAGATAACTTTAGCTTATGTCAGTTTGACATCCTGTCGCAGCCCAAAAATCCCAACCAGGACACTATGTAAGACCTTAAATATTGACATTCTTTTCAATAGGTTTAGAAAATTTGTTCCTATGCCCTGATCATTCTAGAAAAATGAATCCCCAATAAGGATCTGGTGGGATTCAACAAAGCAACAAGGAATTTTTTTAGGAAGAAGGAAGATGAGTTCATTTGTACTAAAAGCCATGATATGATATTATTTAGATCATTTATAAACCATTTGTGTTTGCATTTCTTATTATTTAAAAATGATTTCTATTTTTAAGAATTATGAGTATGTTAGGGCAAGCATGGTGGCCCACATATTTAGTCCCAGTGCTTGGGAGAAGCATTTGGAATTTGTGAGTTTGGGGCCTGTCTGGTTTACATACTGATTTTCAGTCCAGTCCAATTCAGACTACATATTGGACTCTCTCTCTCTCTCTCTCTCTCTCTCTCTCTCTCTCTCTCTCTCTCTCTCTCTCTCTCTCTCTCTCTCTCTGTGTGTGTGTGTGTGTGCGAGTGTGTGTCTTTCTGTCTGTCTGTCTCTTTCTGTGTGTCTGTCTGTCTGTCTGTCTGTCTGTCTCTCTCTCTCTCTCTCTCTCTCTGTGTGTGTGTGTGTGTGTGTGTGCGCGCGCGCACGCGCACATGAGTACAGGTACCCGTCAAGGCCAGAAGAGGGGATCAAATTTCAATTCCACGGAGTTGGTGTTACAGTGGTTGTGAACTACCCATCATTGTGCTGAGAACTGAACTCCAGTCCTCTGCAGAAACAGTGTACATCTTTACCCACTGAACCATCCCTCAAGCACCCATATTCTGCTTTAAAGTGAATAGTGAGCTCAGGAATTTCATATGATTTTGTGGGCTTCTTTGAGGGTTTGTCCTGTCATAGACTTGAAGCTCTTGGCAGAGGGCCCTTTGAAAATGTGATTCTTCAAAAGATGTGTTTCAGGTACTAGTCATGAGGAGCTTCTAAAAACTGTCTCAGTCATGGTACTAGTAGTAAGGCTTCAGTTTATTCCAAATTCATGTTATTCAGAAGAATAGAAAAAGCATGAGCTAAGGTATTACAGAAGGGGGCCTTTCTACACCCAGGTCCCTTGACACAGCTCCTGGAGTTGGCTATGGGCTGTCTATAGCCAACCTTTACCTATTTATTCTTTCCAGAACTGTGGAATTATTTGTAGCAAAGTAAGATGCTTTTTTTTTTTTTTTGGATGAAGAATCATCTAATTGTTTGTTTTTCTTAGTGCTTTGCAAATCTAATTAATGTTAACTCAGGTAGAATATTATAAAGTTATTTATGCTGTGGGTGATAATTACTTGCAAATGCATTTATGGTTAGAATAAAGCTTCAACAAAGTTCATACAATTCAATTATCCAGCCTTTGGGTAATGGTTTCTTTCCTTTCCTTTAAAAAATGCTATTAATTATTCTTAGTTTACTGTTGGTTAAGACTTTTTCCTGAGCATTACCTCTTTGGCTCATTACACAAATCATCACTGTGGAAAGCAGAGACAAGAGTAATTTATATTTTTTCTAAAATGTAAATATGATGAACAATACCCAGTGTGTAGAATATATTGGACATTACCACTTTTTGTAGGAAGGGAAAGGAGGAGAATCACCTGGCCACCAAACTCACACACCCAGGCTCACTGCTCACTTCATCTGCTTCTGGGAAAAAATTAGATTTTGGCAGTTCTTTATTTTTAAAACCCTAAAATGTTTAGAGGGACAAAGGACCTATATTTGGTTCGTGAAATTTTAGTAGGTTCTTTGCCAGTGCACAGTAGAGCTAGATTCCATTAAATGATACAAAGTACTTTCAGCAAATGTACACACATTGTAATCCCATCCTTTTAAACGATAGTACTATGTAATTGACTTTACTCTGGATAAATAGTTCATTGTATTTCCCCTCCCATGGTTTTGGCTTGTAGGACAAAATATATCAAATCCAAGTACTATCTCCAGTCACAGTTTCCACAGGAAACTACCCCTGTGGTAGAATAGCTCACAGCACACATTTTTTTTGTAAAGCACTACCCATCAATACTTATTTTCCGTTGACTCCACCCCTCCCCTCAATAGAGAACTTGGAAGTATGTCCTTCAGAATATTACTTGACAATGAGTGCAGACAACCAAATCTACAGTATTCTTAAGTCTTATGGAGTCTGAATTCATATGCAATACACAGAAGCTTTGGGTATTCCTTCAATATAAATTGAAAAGAAAAATATCTAGAATAAGAAGCACAGTGTGTATTTGTGTAGGTAGTGGAGTTATAGGGAAATAATACCAGTAGAAAGGAAAAACAACTTCAATTTTTAATTTTCTTCTTGGCTTTGCTCAACCACTTAATTCCTATAGATGACCAGAAGGTTTTACATTCTGCGCTCTCTCTCTCTCTCTCTCTCTCTCTCTCTCTCTCTCTCTCTATATATATATATATATATATATATATATATATATATATATATATTAAAATATAGAGAACAGTATGTACAATATATTAATATATTATAATATTATAGAGAGAAATATATATGTATTAGTGTATTAGTGCTAAGCAAATTCTTCATCATTAACCTTTATTCTCAGCCCTACATAACAGTTTGATATCATACTATCATGAAATAAGGAACAGTAGAGAACATAAAATAATTCTCCAAATTATGGCATATTGGCTTGCTGAAGTGTTTTGCACACATTAACATTATCCAGCCCTCCTGTTCACAGCTCCTGTTTCTCTATGGACTAGTAGGGAGGGCCTTTCCTTGAAGTCATCTATCCAAAGGAAGAAGACTATACTTGATCCTATATTCAGAGCTCAGGAGAACTTTGTCCTCAGTAATTCTTTATTTTGTCAGTCAACTCATCTCCCCTTTAAATCAGACCCCCTCACCAGTGAAGTGTTTATAAGGCTCTAAGTGTCAATGGACTATAGGAAACTACCTTCTTTATGATGCTTCAAGCTGTCCACATTATATCAGCCAAAGAAGCAGAGATAGTGGATATAGAAGGAGACCAGGACAGGGCTACCTCCTCACTACATGCTGGAGAGAGGAGCTGTCTTAGCCCTTAGGAGGTGCTGAGTCCTAACTGTGTAAATCAACAGTTGCGTTGATGAGAAATTTGCATTAGAGTATGTACAAAATATTTCATTAGCTATGCACATAGAAGAGTTGGATACAAAACAGTGGACCTGTATTCCATCCTGGCCCAGCCAGATAGCAAGTATCCTTCCCTCCATTTCTCCTTTCCTTCTCCAGTTCTCATTACTATTTTACAAAAACAACCCTTCCTCTCTCTTCCTCTTTCATTTCTTCCTTCTTTAAGCACTAATTCGTTTGCTTGCTTCAAAATATAGTGTTCCTTTTAGAATCACCATTACATTTCTGACATCTAATATAGTGTCAATGTCTCATGTTCAGACAATGGGGATGAATGAGGACCAAAATCCAGATAGTGTGACAGTCATTTCTCCGCTGAAATCAACTCAACTCATGTCTGAAATATTTTTCTACCTTCTCCCTCCCCCAGAGGCAGTTCCATTTCCTAGCACAGACAACAATAAATGGTTGTTGAACTGAATTAAACTGAGGTGTAACTAGTGCATTCAGAAAATTCCCTGAATGTGATTATGGAAATAAGATTTAGAGCTCTCACAACTTGGCATATACCAGAAGGAAAGGCAGCATATGTGATGAATGATACTGGGGAGTGTGGGAGAACACAGGTTTTGAAAATTAAAATATATTCTGAATTTGGGGGTAAGAAAGTTAAATCCCAATTAGGCTTTTCTGCACTGAACTCTGTTTGTACTGGGTAAAGTGCAACTTCCTGTTTTGAAGAAAAAGGTTTCAGTGGTTCAAAAGGTCTCCTGTGGACTCACTCATCTCCTACCAACATAACATTTGAGTCATTTTAAATGTAGATTAGGGGAAATATGGACTGGATTTCATTTGCAATACAACTTAAATAAGAGAAAGAAAAAAATAGGTTTGCAAATTCTTGCCATCATTTAAGAGCTCCAGACTCTGATCCATTTCCACATCCATTATCAGGCCCAACATCAGAGTATCATCCCCCTGGCAGGACAACAAGAGTCTTTTGGCCTCTTAACATCACTGTAAACCAACATCCAGCTATGGCACGTCTCCCTTAATGCAGAGAAGAGTCTTTATGAATAGTAAGAGAACGCTAGAACAGAACGCTCAGACAATTTCATTGCCTTTGAATGCTGTTAAGAACAATCACACATCTAAAAAACAACTGTTTTCTTGCACAGCTTTCTCACACTTGAGCATTCATCAGAACCCCCTGGAGGGCTTATTAAAATACAGACAGCTGAGTCCCACCCCAGGAGTGTTTAATTCAGTAGATCTGAGGTAGAGCCCGAGAATTAGCATCTTTAACACATTCCCAGGTGATGTGGAAGCTGTTGGTCTGAGGCCCACACTGAGAAGCAACATCCTGGTGGGCAGACACACTCTGGGGCCTTCTTTGAGAAGTCGAAACGCTGCACACTTTATATTCATGAATTCACTGATTTAACAAACTGAGCACACAGCTCCTTTGTACCTGCATAATGGGTTAGGTATGTTTAGTTTATAACAAATGAGCCAAGGTTTCTTAAAACAATTGTTTTTGCATATGCAAGATGAAAATGCTTTAATTCATTCACATTTACACAATAACATCCTCCTCAACACATTCTTTGTGCACAGAAAGTGTAGAAGTAACCATCAGCTGGACCTAGATTAAATCATGATGGATGAATGGACTTTGTGTCAATCAGACATTACCATATTTAATGCACAATTTTCATTCATTTGAATTTAATTATCTATCATGAGAACACTTTCCTAGTGCTGAATTCTACTTGCTAAATAATTTTCCCATCAGTTCTTATTTACTTAGTCATCTTTTATTAAAATGCAACTGAGGGTCTTTTTCTAATTTGAATATGAAATGTCTTCCACTGGATTAGATGTTGGAGCCTTGTTGGCTTTGTGCAAGTGACTGGATTCTAAGGACTCTGATATAATCAACTGTTTAGGCCATTGATGGATTCAGAATATGACAGTATTATGAGGAGCTTGTAGACAGTAGATAGTAGGAGGAAGTAGGGCCCTGAGGGCATGCCCTAGAATGAATTATCTCATCTCCTGTCCCCTCTCCCTCTGCTTCATGACTGACATGAGGTGAGGAATATATATGACAAGCTGCCCCTGCCAGGATATTGTGTCTTGCCTTAAGCCAAAAGTGATGGATCCAATTGACCTTGGGCTGAAGCTACAACCAACCCTTGTCTTTCCTCCTTTATGTTGTTTTTCTCAGGTATTTGTTAGTGTTGAAAAGCTCATACAGGGTCTGTTTTTCAAGACATAAACATCAAACTAAGAATCATCTATGTTGGACTCCCTTCTCAAAAATACACTTCTCTGAACGGGGAGAAACCACACTAGTTTTTATTAAATACAAGATTCTTCACTCTCCACGGGAGATTAGATCCAGGACCTTGCTGCAAAAATCGAGATAATAGAATTCTTGTATAAAAGGACACGTTTTTCACATAAAGCCAGCATACATCCTCCTGCAGACTTTAAAATTTAATTTCTAACTCTAACAGGTTATTTCCAACACATGATACAATGTTAATGCTATGGATATAGCTGTTACACTGTACTGTTTAGGGAATAAAGACAAGAAAGAATCTGCGCTGAACAGTACAGATGAAGCCATCAGCAGCCTAACCCCTTGAAACCTTGGATATGAGACTTGCTTATGGGGAGGCAGCTGTGCTGACTGCAAAGTAACCACATGAAATCTTAAAGAGGACAAGATGACCCACTTACTCTCATCTTCTTGACTGGTGTAGAAACCTCAGATCTGTACATCTCCAAGTTGGTGTTTTGAAAAGGAGACCTCATATAATTTTTATGTCTACTTTTACAGATTAATAGGTATGCTTTTTTGGTTCCATCTGTAAACACAAGTTGGTGGGACAACTGGCTGCTATTCCCCTGATTAAGAGATTCCATACAGGTGCTTTGAGGTTTCTGCAATTAGGGTCCATGTAAAGCTGTGAAACAGCAACGAGTGAGAATCGTCAAGAAGCCTAAGTTTCTTTGTACCAGCTTCTGTGTCATCTTTACAAACCAAAATAAGGGAAAAAAGGAAGCTCTTATGAAGTTGGAGAAAGAAATGTGAGCAAACTGCCAAATTATGAAAATATTATTTTATATTAGGATTATTCATAGGATTACTTAATTATGCTTTCATTATTTTTGATGAATACTGTTGAGCTACATATAGCTATTTGCTTTACTCAGATAGCTCTCTTAATTTTATTTTTAGTAGCTAATATTTGAACCTGAAATAAGGTAAATATGTGGCAAAGAAACACTTTATCTTACACTCATTAACATCATGCTTAGGATGCACAGCATTCAACGTTATATCTGAATGGATCTCAGAGAAGATGCTGCTGCAATTTACCTTAAAAATGATGTCATCTACTGACCGGAGTCTATGTCTGCACGTGTTAGGTACCACACACCTGGTAGATTAAACAACATAAATTTATGTTGATATAGTTCCAGAGGCTAGATGTCTGAAATAAAGTATTTTTATCCATGTTCACAGTTTAATAGCAGAACAGTTTATTGGGGTGGTTGAATCTTTCTGAGGCCTCACTCCTTAACTTCTTAGATGGGCACCTTTGCACTGTGTCTTCACATAGTCTTCCCCTGTGCATGTCTATATCCTAACCTCCCCTTCCTATATGGACACCTGTCATAATGGAATGGGATCAATCCTCATTATTTTATTTTAACCAAACTACCTCTTTAAAGAACCAAGCTCTAAGGAGCCATACTCAGATATACTGAGGGTTAGGAATTTAACATATGAAAGTTAGGGGACAGAATATACCCCATAATGACATATGTAAACCCATCGCTTCTTGTGTGTGAAGTGGAGATCAACATGCTCTTATATGAATTTTTATTACACTTAAATAAAGGTAATGTTTTGCATGTGTTCTAAAGTTGTTTTGACCACCAGAGGGCTCCTATATGAAAACTAGGACCCATCTCTAATTCCAGCATTTGGGAGACTATGATAGGAGGGCTCCCATGAGTCAGCATGGGCTAAAGAATAAATATTCTCCATTCAAATTACATGGTAAGGACCTATTTAAAGTGTGTGTGTGTGTGTGTGTGTGTGTGTGTGTGTGTGTGTGTGTGTGTGTTATCTGTGCATCAGTAAATCAAGCAATAAGCATGTAAATCAATTTAATGATATTTTTGAGGGTTGAGTATTAATCAGAGCTATCATTGTTCTAGGAACATTACACATAGGACTCAACTGAATATTTCTAACTCTCCTCTTAATTCAGCGTTTGTATGATATCAATATTCTAAATAAGGTATCTATGATTTGCAGAGATTAAATAGCAATATAGAGCTAGCAAGTGGCTCAGGGGAAATAAGAATCCCTAGCACCATCACCAGCACTAGTTGCATCATACAGTCCTTAGAAAATAGTTCCTACTGAGTTTCTAGAGGTTTTAAATCTTCTAATATACTGTGGAAAATAAAAAAGGGTATGAAAAAGTATACAGGTGATACAAATTTATTTCATTGAGAAGCTCAGCTCATGGCCGAGGAACTTTAATCAACCTTTTTTGTTTTTGTTGCTTGGCTCATATTTCTCTGGATATTTCTCTAGTGGATATGTGATATGTTATGGCTGCAGTCCTTTTGTTCTTATCAATTACTTTGCCTGAGTGTACTTAAAGTTTCCCTCCATATTAGTCAGGATATGGACAGAACACAACTCATATTAGCTTCAGATACAAGGACAGGGATGAATCTGGCTGTGGGGACACTAAGAACAGAGAGGCCTATCCCAGCAGGACCATATTTCATCTTCTTTCTGTATGTCTACATTACTGTCTTCCAGTAATGTTTATTTTTTCCAGTGAAAGCTTGGCCATTTTCGGCTTATGGCCTCACAATTTTAGGGCCAGAGAAGTAGAGGAAACTACTCCATCTTAGATCTATTCAAAAATTCCAAGGAATGACCTTCCCTTGAGTCATCTTTGTGTCTGCAGAAAAGCATATGTCCAGCCCCTGGCTTCTTACTTTTCTCTGAACAGATGGCTAAGATATCATAAAGAGAAGATTCTCAAAACTCACATGGATAAAGATGTGAAGGAGAATCCCTCACCCTAAAGAAATAGTCATGCTATTTATTACCAGAAGGAAAAAAAGGTAGAGGTAAGGTGCCCAGAAACACACCAAAGATCTATCACAGCAACGACCTTAAGCACTGGAGTCTATCTGTTCTCCTTCCTGCCTCAGAAAAGACAGCACAACAGAATGTGGTGGCCTGCAGCAGCTTGGATTTAGCATTAAGTTCCAAGTTCACCCCGCCTCTTAAAGTCTCAAACCTGCTGACACGCTGAGCCAAAATTGAGCACAACTTGTGAAGTTTAGCATTTTGTGTTAGCATTCCAGTGCTTATTTATTAATTACAGATGTTCCTTAACTTAGGATGTGGTTATGTCACAATAAACTCATCATAAGTTGAAATACATTACAAATCTATTGAATAAGCCAGGCATAGTGGCACAGGCCTTTAATTCCAGCCCATGGGAGGCAGAAACAAGATGATCTCTATGAGTTTGAGTCCAGCCTGGTCTACAGAGTGAGTCCAGGATGGCCAGGGCCACATAGAGAGACCCTGTCTCAAAAACAAAAACAAAAACAAAAAAGAAATAGAGAAAGAAAAAAAGAAGGTAAGAAAGAAAAGAAAATGAATTGAATACACTTAATTCACACTACATCCTAGCAACATAGCACACTGTAGTTGTCTTTTATTGTATACACTCTCCTCCATAGTTGTGACACTGACTGAAAACTGCAGTCACTACCTACGGCGCATCACGCAAGAGGATCAGATTACATATTGTCAGTCTAATTTCTACAGAACACATTCACACATCCTATAGCTGAAGAAGTATAAATGAAGCCATCATAAAGCAAGGGTCACTTGCATAGAGAACAATTTTTCCTCTATGATTACTATAAACATACCAACATCTAGTAGTTCCTGAAAGAAGGGACAGGTATGGATGGATTTCTTTTGTCATTGGGCATCTTCTTCAGTTTCTGAATGCTGTGTGATTCATGTGTCCACCAAAGCCCACCTGTTCAGTTAGAGCAGTTGTGGAGCCCTTGCAGTGGCAACCCTAGCCATTGATACTCCTTGGGAAAGAGAGGAGAAGGTGAAGAATATGGGAAGCTTTGCTTGTTGCCATCTTCCTTCTTCCCTTCCTGCACACACTGAACCATTTCTAACCTTCACATTACTTCTGTAAAGCCCTCCTGATGCACCAGGCTCTGTGCTAGGCCCTCTCCACTGTACCTATAGAGACAATGGTCATGATAGAAAAGGAAACTGGAGAGAAACTGCTGGATCTTTGCATTTTAGTTCTGACCCTTATCCTATGCTTTGCTATATGCCTTTGGCCATGACAATTTCACTTACTTTCTATAAACACAAAATTGGTGAGTGATGATGCATTTTTTTCAAGGACTGTTGTAAGTATGTAAGAAACAATATTTGTGATTCCGTAGGCTGTGTGCATAAAGGGCTTAACAAATGCTAACTGAAAATTCATGCAGTGGCATAATAGCTACTTATTAAAAAGTCATCATATCTCAGTATTACACTAAGCACTTTATGCACATTGTTTCACTTGAGCTCCCACAGTGACCATAATTGGTTCATGTTCTTATTTGCATTGCCCAGCATCATTGTATGAATCAGACATTTTGTCGTTGTGACTTTACAGAAACAGCTGAAGGGCAAGAATGCTTTATTTTGCTCATAGTTTCAGCAATTGTAGTTTTCGGTCTTTCAGCTTCTTCTCTTTGGGTCTAAAGTGAGGCTAAACATGATAGTGGCAGGGACACATGTTGGAAGATGTACTCATCATGGTGGATAGGAAGCAGTGAATGAGGAAGGGACCAGGTATAACTTACAAATGCAGGTCACCTCCTTCACAAGGCCCCAACCTTCCAAAATAGTCCTACAGGCTGAGAACAAAGCATTTGCAGCCTGAGCCTGTGGGGGACATTTCAGATTCCAACTTTAATGATCACTCAGCTAGGTGGTTGGCAGAGCTAGGATATGAACTTAATTTTCTTCCATCCTAACACTGCAGCACACAGAAAACTATCAAGACTCCTAAATAGATTCAAGAACACTATGGCCCTGTTATAAAGCGCTTTACTGTCTGTATTTAGTAATTCTTGCAATCTATTTGAGTGAGCTTTCTCCTCTGTAAGTTTTGTGTTCTTTGTAGATTGTTTCCACTATAAGCCAGGAAGCCTATTATGTGAGTCTTTTCTCCCCTTGAAGCATTAAAACCAGAATCTATTGTATTATTTAGTACCCGATCTTTTCTTCTGGAGCTCTCCCAGATATGTTCTTGGATGTGTGAGAAAACTAATTAGGACCAGGCAGACCTCAAACTAGCTGTGTTTTTAAAAAAAATTTCAGATCATTATCTTGGATTAGAGGTTGGCAATATGGGTACAGTATGCCAGATGTGGTAGACAGATGGTGTTCTGTGGGAAATGAGTGAGTGTACCTAGTGTTCTCTGTCCTCCACCCAAGCTGGTCCACACTCCATTGGCTAAGAGTTATCTCTCTTGGCCCCAAGGCCCGAAGATGATGACCACACAGGCTTCTCTACTTTATCCTTGGGTCACCAAATTTAAAGGGCTAGAATGTTTGCTTTCTTTCTTTTTTAATTTTTTCTAAAGCAAAAGTCTCACTCTGTTGCCTATCTTGGCCCTAAACTCATAGCAATTCTGTTTCTGTCCCTTGTTCTTAGATTGCAGGTATGAACCACCATGCCCAGATTCTTATATATATATTTTATTATTAATTTATTCATACTACATCTCAATTGTTAGCCCATCCCTTGTATCCTCCCATTCCTCCCTCCCTCCTGCTTCCCCCCTACTCCCCTCCCCTATGACTGTGGCTGAGGGAGACCTCCTCCCCCTATATATGCTCTTAGGGTATCGAGTCTCTTCTTGGTAAACTTGCTATCCTTCCTCTGAGTGCCACCAGGCCTCTCCATCCAGGGGACATGGTCAAATATGGGGCACCAGAGTTTGTGTGGAAGTTGGATCTCCTTCTCCACTCAACAATGGAGAATGTCCTGTCCATCGGCTAGGTCTGGGTAGGGGTTCGAAATTTACTGCCTATATTTTCCTTGGTTGGTGCCATAGTTTGAGGAGGACCCCAGGACCCAGATCCGCCTGTCATAAAGTTCTTCTTGTAGGTTTCCAGGACTCTCTGGATCCTTCTATTTCCTCATTCTCCCATGCTTCTCTCACCTAAAGTCTCAATAGGATGTCCTCCCCTCTGACCCACTTTCCTGGTAAGTAAAGTTTTTCATGGGACGTACCCCTTGGACTAGTGTCTCGAAATGAGTGAGTATGTACCATTTAATTCGTATATTTTAAAGCTTTTTCATCACTTAGGGAAGAAGTGAACAATTGAGGTGACAAAATTCCAGTCCTGTCTGTGCATTTCATTCACAAGTTCTCTTTGCCCTGGTGGGAAGGCTTAATTTATGTACCCCTCCCCAAATCCCCTTGTCATAGTGTTTAAGTTTGGGCTTCCAAAGACTTCAGACAAAACATACAGACAGGGTGGCATATTGTATGGCAAAAATGAGCCAGAGGTCATGTAGGCCAGGAGTCTGAGAGAGAGAGGAAAAAAACCTAATGAAAACAAATGTGTTGGGCCAAATAATAAGAAATAAACAGAAATGAAGTAAAGTCACAAACCAAGCCAGAAAAGAAACAGAAACCCCATAAGAAAACACACTTAAGGAAATCAACAAAATGCGTAGCCAAAGGAACATCAGGAAGGTTGTTCCCAGATGGCCATCTCTCCTGGGCAGTCATCCCTTGGGAATGGAAAGTCTGGTGCAGACATCCAGACTCCAGGCCTTGGGCTCAAAGCAGAGCACTGCATGCAAAGGGCCAGGGCCTTGACCTTCAGTGGCTTACAATGAACAAAGTCTAAGGGATTATTTCCTCAAAGCCTAGTCCTTCCTGAAGAGGTCTCACTTCTGAGGTTCCAAAGTATGGAGTTGAAGAAATACTATATGAAAGGGAGGAAGGAAGAATCTCCTCATTTCCCAGAATAATAATTTAAAAAATTGCTGACAAGACAAAGCAATTTGTGGCAAAGACCTGAAACTTTGTAGTTTTATGAGATAAAATCTGATTCCTTCCTCATCACTCAATCTGTACCCTGGAACAATTCATTTCCACTCCCTATAGTCCACTTTCCTCATCTATAAAATAGGGAATAATAATGAAAATTATTTAAGCATGTGTTATAGTATAAAGAAATGAATCTCTGTATGGAAAATTCTCATGATGTCATCTGTTGGGATGTTAGTGAGTGGGAAGGGAGTAGGAAGGGGCAGAGGAAAGGAGCTGCAGGAATAAGACAGTGAATGTATAATGTCTACAATAGCTGCTAATTTTGATTTTCAACTTAATTGGGTTTTAACTAATCAACACATACAGAACTAATGAAGCCCACTTTGGGATATGTCTGTGAGGATCTCTCTAAAGACAGTTAGAATGGTTCATAATTAATGGGTTAATCTCTTGCTGGGTCGTAATGCAGTATTATTGGAAGGTGATGAAAGGTAGGAGGTGGTCCTACTTGCAGGTAGACTACTGGAGATAATGTCCTTGGGGGATGTCTCTTGCTCTGGGTCTTCTTATACTATGACCCTTTTCTGAATTCTTGTTACCATTATGTGCCCTCTTCCCATGGATGGACTGAATCCCCTGAAATTGTGAGCTAAAGCTGAGTGTTATGGCTCATATTTTGCACTTGGGAGGCTGAGGTAGAAAGAGTGTCATGAATTTAAGGCCTGCTTGGGTTACAGAGTAAGATACCCTTAACAGGGGGAAGAAATGAGAGAAGGAAGGAAGAAAAAAAAAAAAAAAAGGAAAGAAGCAAGGACAAAAAGGCTGGAGAGAAAGCTCAGTGTTTAATAGTACTTCCTGCTATTATAGAGGACCTGAATCTAGTTCTTAGTACCCACGTAATTCAAACTCCAAGGAAATGTGATGCCCTGTCTGCTATAAACACACATGATTAAAAATAAATTTTAAACCGACAAACTATGATCCAAAATAAGCACCCCTTTCACAGTGCTCTTGTAAATATTCACAGTGTTTGGTTTTCAGGTTCTCACTTTATAGCTTAGGCTGGCTTCACATTCTATACTTTCCTGGCTCAGCCTCCAGAGTGCCATGATTATCAGTATATGCTACCACATGTAGACATTGTGTTCTTATTTAGAATTTCTTTGAGTTCTAAGTTTTCCTGGATAGTAAACCCTCTACTCACCTACCCCCAACACGTAAATATACCTGAGTCAGTTTGCCATTCTCAGATGCCTTCAGGATTTGGGGAGGCAAATTCTCCATACAAGCATCAGATGTGGTATGAGTTTCTTAGTGACTAAACCCAAAGATCCTGGCATCTCTGAAAATTCATGGAAGTAGGGAGTTGGGACCAGGGAATCACCCACACAGCACAGTGGGCTGTAAAACCCACATGCACTAGGCAGAAAATGGAAAATAGCTACCAGTTTTGTAGGCTTTCCCTGAGTTTATCCGAACCGCTATGACCTCTAATGGCTGAATCAATATACAGTACATGGGTATTAGAAAAATAAAGATAAGGTAACAAAAATAAATATTCACTCTGCCCTTATTCAGCCAAGGGATCAATTTCAGTATGCATCTGTTTTAATTATCTAGTCACTGGGTGATTCCACTATTGGTAGAACATCAGAGGCTTTTTTATTTTATTTTATTTTATTTTTCTTTCCCATCCCTTTATATGAATATGGCTGCTATCTTAGGCAAGTTTAGCTTTTCATTATCACGAAGGAGCATTACAATGGTGTTGGGGCTTGGAAAATGATATCCTAAGGTGTGGGGCTTTAACATGCTAAGATGAAAAATAAAACACCCCAGAATCAAAGTTTCTGGAACATTCCATTGTTTCTCTCTGAAGCTCTGGGAGAGGCTTTCTCTGAAGTTCCTTAATCTGACTGAGAAAGCTTCTTCCAAAGAGATGCACTTCTCTTCAACTCCCTCTTCAGGAAATATTGTCAAATAAGCAGGAAAGATTAACTATCAGAGAAGACAGGAGACTAAAAGTGTCCCCCAACTCTGACAGAATTTTATCTAGGCTCCCAATGACAGCTCCAGAGATTACCTGGGAGACTGCCTGAGTATTAAGACATCCCTTGACCTTGCCTGGACTAGACCTGGGCCCCTACACAGATGTAGCAGATGGGCAGCTCAGGCTTCATGTAAGGGGAGCAGGAGCTGTCTCTGACATGGACTCTCTCGCCAGCTTTTCAATTACTTCCCCCACGGCAGGACTGCCTTGCCAGGCTACAGGGGAAGAAGTCATGCTCAGTCCTGATAAGAGTTGATGAGCTGGTGTGGATGGGAAGTGGGGATGCCCCTTTTCTGAGGAATAGGGGCAGAGGGTGGGGGAAGAGGGAGGGAGGGAGGATGGGACTAGGAAGTAAGAAGGGATGAAGCTACAACTAGGAAGTAAAGTGAGTGATTTAAAAAAAGATATCCTTTGTTTGCAGTGAAGTTCCTGAACTTGTCACTCACTACCTTTCTATTTCCATGATCCCTGTGAAGAAGTCATCTAACTTTTAGCCATCTGGCCCTTTCTATTTTATTTTTTATATTTTGTGTAACTCTCATGCACATGTGCACAGTAACATATTTGCTATACTTGTCTCTTATTAACCTGTATTTTGTTAGTAGGGTGTCCACCATACCCACTTGTGATGGGCAACACAGGGAACATCTGTATTCCATATCCACAGTCAGCTGTAATAACAGTTTATAAAGTTCATTTTTAAAAACTTTACATTGCAAATCCCCACCTCTTTTGTCTTAGAGATTGTTAGATGATGAAATATTATTTCACTCTTCAAAAAGTATGGGTCATGCTGATGTTTATTTTTTTAACCAATGCATTCTTCATGCTAAAATTGTTAAAAAATGAATTTTTCCTTGAAATCCTATAACTTCTTTTTAGACATTCTTTATTCCTTTCCCAATGCTTTCTCTCTTCTCCAGGCTTCCAAATAGAAATCTTCATGTATCTAGCTCTGTCAATCTTTCCCTCAGCAACCTTTCCCTATATTCTATAATATGACAACAAAAACATTTGGATCCCAAAACACTATTCCTCAACACCAGGATATCTATGTTTGGCAAGGTTATAAGTGACTAGCTAATCTCATCAAGTAATTCCTGCCAATCCACGCATAATCCTACTTGGTGTATATATTTTCATTTTTCCAAGAACTTCCTTAGGTATTAATGGCTGGAATTAACCTAACGGAAACGAAGGCTATTAGCCCATCTGTTTGGGGCCTTGACTACTGCCTTCATGCTTTTGATTATCTGGAACCATTCAATGTCTTTATCTGTCTTATAAAAAATATCTACTGAGACCTTGGATAGAGTTAGTGCATTTGAACAGTATCAGTTATAGCCAAAGAAGTGCATGTATTTTCAGGGGGGAACTATTTTATTTGTACTGTCAATTAAATGTGGTGTTACTGCTATGAGTGTGGCTTTGAGGATATTAACAAACTGATCATTGGGACAGGGAAAGTTAACTCCCTTACTGTCACAAACTAGCTTTGGGTTCCTGGGAGAGTCCTTTAACATATTTAGGCCTTGATTTTTTTCCTTTTTATTAATAAAATTTGGATTAAATGATCTATAGTATGTACTAAGTTTGAACATTCTGTAATTCTGAGACTCATTGCTAAGTCTGCTAGGATGGAGTGTCAAAGCTTTGAACACTGCCATACTCTCTCGGGGGGGCAGTTACTTTAGAGTGATGTAGTGTTGTCTCAGCAGGAACATTGTTCCTGTCTGGAGATTGCTATCTTGCCACAGAGGATTCTTTTTCATTGCTCCAAATGCCGAGTTACAAACCAATAAACAGTCTCTTGAATGTTTTACTTTCTAAAAATAACTGGAAGATCACTATTTCTTCTTCATGTCTTCAGTAGACTTATTTTAGTTTCATTTGACTCTATTCCAGTGTTTTTTGTTAGTGGGTTTGTCTTTACATTTATTTTAATCAATAATTGTCTTTCCCACTTGGATGGCCACATATTCAACAACTGCAAGGATACATGTATACTTTTTTAAAGCTAGTACTTCTACAGTCTTTCTCTTAGTCCCTAAAATCATAATAGGTTCCTGTCTTAGTTCCTTTTCTTATTACTGTGATAAAATACTTGAACAAAAGCAATTTGAAGGGGAAAAAGGTTCGTGTTGGATTTTGGTTCAAGCTAGAGTCAATCAAGGTGGTACCTCTTGGTTACATTGCATCCATCACTGAGAGGTAGACAGTAATGTCTGCTTACTTCTCAGGCTGCCTTCTGTATTTCTATAGTCTAGCATTCCTTGCCCAGAGAATGATCCTGCCCACAAGTAAGATAGGCTTTCCCATATCAATTAACACAATCAAGGAAATGTCCCATAGGCAAGTGCAGAATCAGATAATATCAAGCTCATAATTAAAACTAACCATCACAACTCCACCTTTTGTCAAGTTGACAACCAATCATGTTGCTAAGAAGCATAATGTTCCACCCCCACCCCCATAGGCTCATGACCACATTATAGCACAAAATGCGTTCAGTCGAACTTTAAACGTCCCCATAGTCTTCTGCAATTCTTATGCTTTAAAGTTCCAGAGTCTCTTAACTGTGAGTTCCTATTTTTAAAAGGTATATACAAAATAAACATTCCTATTTTAAAAAGAAGAATCAGAACATAGGGAGGAGTGAGCAGACCAGAATAAAACCAAAACTCACCAGAGAATACATGAAGTCCTGGAGTTCCTTGTCGAGCATCTGGGGCTCATAATATAATCAAATCAATTGGGGTAAACAAAAAAGAACAAAAAAGGCTTGAACAGGGCTGTAGAGATGGCTCAGCCGGTAAAATCCAGGGTCACAAACAAAATGATTTTTTCAAATGCTTAAACAGCCCTACTCCTCCGTCCCTGTCCCTGCCACCTGAAACATATGCAGTGTCTAGCTAGGCTGGGCACTCTATGGCTCTGACTATAACCCTCTTTGGTGGAGGTTCCATCTTCAATATATCAGTGTTTCCATTGAAACCTAAGGTTCCACCTTCACAGTCTTATGAAATTGCCTTTGATGGTCTCTGCCAACAATTCAACCCTGCCATACATTGCCTGTCCTCAGCCATTTGTCATGCCCTGCTGTATCTTGCATCCTTGATGCCTATAAAACAGTGCTACATGAATAATGTTGCCAAGTTCTACTGCTAACCGTCCTGAAGCACTGCTGAATCAGCTTCTATGTGCTTTCAAGAAGCAGGCAATCCCTTCTTTTTAGGCTTTCTTCCTTTAAATTAACCCAATTCTTAAAAGATGGGGGCTATGGGGGATACAGTTTTTCCCTGAGAACATCTTCCCTATTGTCCCAGTGTAGCATGGGAGGCTTCTCTGCATTGGTGTTGCTATCTTTACCATCACAACTGCTCTCTCAGTACTAGCAGGAATACTCTCCTGCCTTGAAATCTCCTCTGTCCAACAAATTGGTCCAGTATCCTTATATTTAATTTCATCCAGGTATTCAGTACTCAGTATGGAAAAAGAGAGATTCTTGGCTAAAATACCACAAGAACAGACCCTAGCCCAGTTCCTGAAAGAGTCCTCACTCTACTCTGAAACCTAATGAGCTTGGCCTCCACTTTCTGCATTTCTCTCGGCTCCCAGAATGTCCAATTAAGCTCTGCTACCAGCATTCAATGTCTTTTGTAGCCCAAAATAACAAATGCTGCCATATTCCAGCCACAAAACAGCTCCAAAGGCCTGTAAACCACACGGTCAGGTTTATTACAGCAAGAGCCCAACTTCTTGTACCAGTTTCTATCTTAGTTTCTTCGTCTACAGTTGTGATAAAATGCTCTGACAACTCAGAGGAAGGATAGCAGGCTACGAAGAAGAGACTTGATACCCTCTGAGCATATACAGGGGGAGGAGTTCCCCCTCAGTCACAGTCATAGGGGAAGGGAGTAAGGGGAAAATGGGAGGGAGGGAGGAATGGGAGGATACAAGGGATGGAATAACAATTGAGATGTAATATGAATAAATTAATAAAATAAAATTTAAAAATGCTCTGACAAAAGCAACTTAAGAGCTGAAGAGCTCATAATGCAAGGAAAAATTGATCATAGCAGGGAAGGTAGGATGGCAGAAAGCTGAAGCAGCTGGTCACACTGTCACCAAAGTCAGGAAGTAGCCAAAGGTGAATGCGTGTTTGCTCCTTAGCTCCCCATCTCCATTTATACAGTCCATTTTTACTGCCCATGGAATGGTTCCATCAATAAGTGACATAGGCCTTTCCACATAGCTATTTAATGAGTACAGAGCTTTGGTTTTGGAAGATAAAAAAGTTTTATAGATCAGTTGCCCATCACTGTGAAATTACTGATCATTGCTTACCACTGAACATTACTTCCACATTCCTAATCAAAATATATATTCTTGAGGGTATGCTCAGAGACTTGTTTCCAGGGGATTTTAGATTGTGTCAAATGATAAAACTAACCATCACATCTCCTGACACACTCTAAGCATCATGATATCTACCAATGGATATGGATCAGTATGATTAAAAATAGTTATTTTTCATTTTTCTCCAGCAATACCACTTCTGGGTATGTGTCCAAAAGAAACAGAAGATCTCAAAGAGGCATTTGTACACTCATGATAATAGCAACAGTATTTAGAATAGGCAATATGTGAAGCATGCCAGATTCTTGGCTAAAGTAACACACACACACACACACACACACACACACACACACATACACACACACGTCTGCACATGCATCTTCTGACAAATGACCAAACTGCACATATAATGCAACATTATTCAGTTCTAAAAAGGAAAGAAATTTTGGTACATGCTATAAGAAGAATGAACCTTGAAGACATTATGCTATATGAACAAAACCAATATCAAAAGAATGAATATTACATGGTTCAAAATAGATTGATAGAAAACAGATAATGGAATGGCCCTAGCCAGGAGCTGGAATGAAAGAGAATAATGGATAGCTATTTAACGAGTACAGAGCTTTGGTTTTGGAAGGTGAAAAAGTTTTGAAGATCAGTTGTTCATCATTGTGAACTTACTTAACATTACTTAACAGTTACAAATGGCTAAATAAAAAATTTTATTTTTAGGGGTTTACCACAATTAAAAACAAAATAAAACAATTAAAATCATTGTTTTCTGCCATTATAAATCCAACAATTTTACCACTGGAGCTCAATGGTTTTCTGTTTAGAGACATTGTTAGAACTGTTATCTGCTCACCTTGTATTCTCTGTAGTGTGTTTACAATAAGCCTCGTGGGTAATATATTCTGAATGTCAAATTGAGTCATAAGTTTGGCATTAAGTCTCAGCTGCACAAATCTTGTATTTCCCTCACATGTCAAGGGACTATAATTTAGTGCCCCACATTGCATATATCCTAAAAAAAAAAAAAAAAAAAAAAACAAACATGCTACATATTCTCTTACAACTACAGCCATTGTGTTAGAAGCTAAGCAACTCATACTTCCATTGGAAACAAGAACATAATAGATACCCTAACAGCTTCTCCAAGACCTGAAGCATGGCACAACTGTCATTATTGGTCTCATTCATTTTTCAATCACAGATATCTGATGCTCAACAAATGAGGTAGGAGAAGGAATACAGAGAGAAATAAAGGTGGAGATTAGACCTAGGGAGAACAGGGGCAGGAAAGAAACCCTGTAGACAAAAGAGAAACACTACATGGGGGCATCTCTGTGACAAGCTGGAGGCCTAAGTCAAAACAGGCCTCTGGGAAGATATGAGGGGGACTAGAGCTGAGACTCCTAGCAGTTTCAGGCCATAGAGACTAAAGAGGACATCCTTTAACTAGACTCAAATCTTAGTGGAGAGAGAACACCAACCCATCCACAAAAACTGATCCAAAACTTACCCTGCCTACAAGGTGTGCAGGGATAAAGACAGAACAGATAAAGCAGAGATTGAGGGAATGTCCAACCAATACCTGGCCCAACCCAAGACCCACTCCATAGGGGAGAGCCAACCTTTGAAACTATTAAAGATACTCTACTATGCTTGCAGATAGGAGGCTAGCAGAGTGGTCCTCTGAGAGCCTCCACCCAGCAGCAGTTCAAAACAGATGTTGAGACAACCAAACATTGGGCAATGCATAGGGAGTCTAGTGGAAAAGTCAGGGGGCACGGGAGGATAAGAAGCCCACAAGAAGACCAACAGAACCAACTAACCAGGGCCTAGAGGGCCTTGTGAAGTCTGAAGCACCAACCAAAGACCATGCATGGACTAGACCTAGGTCCTCTACATACATGTAGGCAGTGGGCAGCTCAGGCTTCATGTAAGTTGACCAATAAAAGAAGCGGGAGCTGTCTCTGTCATGAACGCTGTTATCCGCTTTTTGATCACTTTCCCCTGACTGGACTGCCTTGCCAGGCCAAACAGGAAGAGGACAAACTCAGTCCTGATGTGACTTGATGAGCTGGGGTGGTTGGGTAGGGAGGGTTCTCCTTTCCTGAGGAATAGGGGAGGGAGAAGAAGAGAGGGAGGGTGGGACTGGGAGGAGAGGAGGGAGGGGACTATGACTGGGATATAAAGTGAATAAATAAATAAATTTTAAAAAGACATAAAAAATAAATGCTGACATATAAAAAGACGTGAATGACCCCAGGCTGACTTAAGGAGTCTGTATAGTCACAAAGAGGTTTATCCAGAACAGTGCTATATATGAATGCCTGATATCACTCTCTTGAAATTCTTAGTAATTTTATATTTCTACCATAAGGTTCAGATACGAAGCACCTGCCAAACAGGCATATATTAAAGAGTTAACTCCTGCTGTCTGCTGGTGGCAGTGATTAGGGAAGTTCTGGAAACTTCAGGCAGTGGGGTTTAGCTGGAAAAAAAGGAGGTCTCCAGGCTGTATATATCCTGCCTTAGGTGGTCTCTGTTTTTCCCTCTGCCTCTCATTCTCTCTTTATAAGCTGTTATGCTCAGCTCCACCCCATCTAACACAATAGTCTGATACTGTGAGCCAAAATAAGACTTTTCTTCCTTTTAATAGTTTCCCAAGGCTAGTAAATAAAGGGTTGGTGGGTAAAGTACTTGCTTTGGAAGCCTGGCAACCAGAGCTTGATCCCCAAAACCAATGCCACAAAGTTGTCTTCTGATCTCTACATGTACATGGTACCACAGGGCACCCCCACATGTTTCATATACACAAAAGTATAATGTTTTTTAAGTTAGCAAAAAATGGGTTTCCATGTATTTGATCATCACAGTGATGAGAAAACTAACTGCTCACTTGCGTTTCATTAGTAAGGCTTGGTAGGCTAGTGAACCACATTTGTGAGACAAGAAGATATGCCTGCTATATGACTCTTGGTTTTTGCTGCTTCAGTGTTTAGCATTCATAATGCCCACTGACTATCGAATCCCAGTGGACATACAGTATGCGGGAATTCAACAAATGTTCTAAAAAGCTGTCACATGACAGCCCTGGGAAGGCACATTTTCCATCTGTGCCAGCACTTGCATCAACTTCAAAAACATAAAGAATGATCATCTAAGAAATGTGGAGCACGATGGAACTACTGCTTCAGTATAGGAGGCAGCCACCTCCATTAAGAATCAATAATTAGAAGGAAAAAACTATGATAGGGCAACCCATGGTTTCCTTTCCTTTTACTCCTTCCTTTTTCATCAGAGAGCCACAGATGGAGAATGATGATGGAATGTGAGTCTACCAAGAAGTGAGATAAAAACAGTTGAGTTAGTTTTGTGCAGCTTTTCCACACTTCTGGGAAGGGCAAAATGCACATAAATGTATGAGATGTAAATTATGTAATTTTGGTGTTTCCACAAACATTCTTATATTTGCATTTATAACTCACACCATGCTATATGAGTGGAAAATTCCATGCTAATAATTTAAATTTTTAATTTTTCCCTACTTAGAATGCCATTCAATATAATAGTACATGAGAAATACTATGAGGAATCAAAAAAGAAGCTGTAGAAGAAAGAAAAAGTCTTATCATTCCAGCCCCTATGGCACTTGTTGACATGCTTTGTGAACCAGCGAGGTGTCCGGCATTTTTATTTCACACTGAGACCCATGAATGACTCTGACATCTACCCTAGCTCTTACTCAGCATGATGTTCCAGGAGGTGGAGACAATCATACAAGGATCTCCCTGTTTGGGAGGCCTTGAAATTAAATTCATGCTCCTGCTTGCAGGGCTAAGAAACCATGAGCCAGCCCTTCAAGTTTGTTTTTTGTTTTTGCTCCTTACCCATGCTGGACATGTGATTATGCCAGAAGGATTTGAATGAGCCATTCATATCCAAAAGGGCTCATGACAGCCAGTTTGCTTCTGTGATATTAACCAACAGCACCTGTACTGATGCTTACTTGAGAAAGGAAGTCAGGAACAGATGGGGTGCTAAGTGCAACTGTCACCAGTCATGGAAACCTGCCCTCTTTATATAGCCTCTGGTGTACTTGTCTGCCCACACTCTGCCCACTTTTCAGGTTTAAATACAAGGCAACATTTGGTATGCATTTCCTGTAATAAAGAAGCATGTGATGATTATTCCCAAGATGTTATTTTTAAGACTATTGTGAACTGTGGTCTGCCTTTGGTTTCTCATTTAAGCAAAAAAACAACTTGATTCAAAGCATCACTTGATTCAAGTTGGGTAACCACAGCTATTGTGACCAATTCCCTGAAGAAAAATGAATGGGGACAAATTTACCCCACACTTTGCAGACACCAAGGTATGCTATGACTTGGGCACTCCTGGGACAGATCAAATCTTGTAATACTGGAGGACACACACACACACACACACAGAGAGAGAGAGAGAGAGAGAGAGAGAGAGAGAGAGAGAGAGAGAGAGAGAGAGAGAGAGAGAGACAGACAGACAGACAGACAGACAGACAGACAGACAGACAGAGACAGAGAGACAGAGAGAGACAGAGAGACAAAGAGACAGAGAGACCAAGAGACAGAGAGATACAAAGATAGACAGAGACAGAGAGCAGGGACATAGAGAGACAGAAGAGACAGAGAAAGAGGCAGACACAGAGACACAGAAACAGAGAGAAAATAGAGAAATGCAGATTGAGAGAGAAACACACATATAAATATCCCCAAAATGCCCCTAACAATGCAAGTCTACTTGTTTTTAAAACAATCATAATTGCCTATTTATTTGTGTGTGTGTGTGTGTATATATATACACATATATAAAACCTTGTGAGTAGACATGCTTTTTTGATGTCTATATTTGTGATTAAACACAACTTCAAAATCAATCATGTTGACAGATAATTACTTATTTTTCTCTCAGCCTGAACAAAGGAAATACAACATAGGTTGAAGTCACCGATTAAAAAAATAGTACCTGCACATATTGAAATTGGGATATTGCAATAAAAAAGGAGTATATGGCAACAGACAGTACATGATCAAAGCTGACTTGTGCTCGAATATTCTGTCATGTGCCCCATCCTTTTCTGAAGATGTTGATGACAAAGTAAGCAATGGAAATATGTCAAGTAAAGGCAGACTCACCCTAGGGAATGGCATGAAGTCTCACTCCAATGTAGGAGAAAGGCATTTGTAGTGAAGTAGTCCGTCAAAAGTAAAGAAAGACTTAGGTACGCTTGAACTTCCTGAAAATCTTTGAATCTACAAAAGTTATTGAGATTTATTTACATGGCCCTAGAGTGCATGCTCCAAGATAAGTATGTTTGAAAGCAAGTGCAGTTTATTTAAGCAGGTATCAGACCCATGTTAAGAGGCTGGGTCTCCCTAACCCTATACTGCATCCATAAAAGCCAGTGTTTATAATTAGAGTTAGGTTGAACCATATGAAGATGCCCATGAAGCTATCATGTGGTTTAACTTAACAGTTAAATATTTATACTTGTCATTTTAACTAAAAGATGGCTTTTTTTAAGAAAGCCATTTAAAAAAGAATTTATTTTATAAAATAACATACTGATCACTTTTATAAGTTGGGTGGGTCTGATAATGTAGAATACATATCAATGTGACCATATCCATCGTCACAAATGGGCTTATCAAATCCATTTCCTTCAAGAGGTGAGTATTAAATCAGCTGGTTAGACTTTTTTCACCTCTTTAAAGATAGGTTTTTTATGCTGAAAAACAAATGCAAATAGACATTGTTCTCTTACTGTTTCCTTGGGAAAAGTGAATAGTGCATGGGCTAAGATGAGCCAGTAAACTTAGAATTTTCTTCAAGACTCACATTGAGACAAGAGAATAAGGAGGAGAGTGAGGTTCAGAAGGCTTTGTACCTAACCTTAAAAACTATTAGCATATAAAAACAAGTTGGAAAAGATGAAGAGTCACAAAACTAAAACCAGCCAGTGCCATAGACACAGGCTCAGAGGCACTCCAGGGTGTCTGAATGAACTGTGAACTGTGGTTCATTGCTTAAGATGCTGATGAGACATTCAATGCATGAAGTTTCATGTAGAAAGAATTACACGTAACACACAAAGCATGGATGGAAAAGCCCGTTCTGTTCATAAAAGCCAGGCCTTGGTGCTGCTTAACTTTCTGCTCTAATATACATCCTGCCTTGAAAGTATGACATTATTAACAAGCTGTTTCTGTCTCTGATCAATTTGTTGGGGATCAGAGAACCTAGAACCCCATCCAGAGGGCCAATAGAATTCTATTTTCCTTTCAGACCATTCTGGTATACAGTGAACAAACAGCTACTAAATTCCTGAATGAGGAGGGTTTTTTTTAATGTTTTACTAAAAAGAAATCCATGAAGAATCAAAGTTATGATTATAATGATGTTACTCTTAACCAATTACATAACCAACGTTCTTGAGGAGAAAAGAAAAGCTTATCTAGGAATTATGTTCAAGAGAGCAGGTTACCAATGCGGCCCTCAGATAAGAAGAATCACAGCAGAAAAAAAATGTCAAAAACAAGTACTTGAAAAAAAATCCAGCAATATTTACTTAATGAGAGCTCTATTGGTTATAATGCTTATATATTTACTTCTTAAATTTTTGGATTTCAAAGGAAAGTTGACAGTGGTGGCTGCCAAGGCTGAGTTTGATTGCCAGGACCAACACAGAGGAAAGGAGAGAATCATCTGCTGCAAGTTGTCATTGTACCTACACACATACATCTAGGCACACATGAAGAGAGAGAGAGAGAGAGAGAGAGAGAGAGAGAGAGAGAGAGAGAGAGAGAGAGAGAGAGAGAGAGAGAGAGAGAGAGAGAAAGAAAGAAAGAAAGATAAGGGAGACCTGGTGGCACTCAGAGGAAGGACAGCAGGTAGCCAAGAAGAGACTTGATACCCTATGAGCATATACAGGGGGAGGTAATCCCCCTCAGTCACAGTCATAGGGGAGGGGAATAATGGGAAAATGGGGGGGGGGAGGAATGGGAGGATACAAGGGGTGGGATAAACATTGAGATGTAACAAGAATAAATTAATTAAAATTTTTTTTAATTAAAAAAAGAAAGATAATTCATATATATATGCAAAAAGGAAAAAGAGACTGAGGAACAGGTATAAAATTTCTCTTTTGGAGGCTAGAGAAATGACTCAGCAACTAAAAGTGTTTCCTGCTCTTCCAAAAAACCTAATTTCAATTTGCAGCAGCCATATTGAGTGGAACAGCTGTTTGTAAGTCCAGCTGCAAGGGCACCAATATCTTCTGGCCTTTATGAGCACCTTTACACACCTCTCTCACAGTTGTGTGTGTGTGTGTGTGTGTGTGTGTGTGTGTGTATACACATTCCCTTTCTTTTCTCCCTCCCTCCCTCCTCCCTGCACCTACCTGGTTGCCCCCCATTTACTGTGCTAGATGCTCCCTGGCACGATGTTCTACAACATGCTCCCTGCTATGATGTTCTACTCCACTATGCCCAATCCCAGAAGCGCCAGAGGCAAGTGGTCCTGGTTACTTTTATTAAGTTAAAAAAAAATCTATCCATCAACACTGATACAATTTAAAAGTGGAAAAAAAAAAAAAAGACAACAAACAAGCTGCTCAGTGTTTTTAGATCCTGGCACATTACTCTATGAGATTCAGAAACAATAAACCAGTATTCCAGGTATTTTCAAAATTATGAGAGGTTGAGCCTCTTTCTAACAATCTTCACTCTCTATAACTTGAAAAACTAAATTTCTTGATTAAAGAATAAAACACAGGGGCTGGAGAGATGTCTCAGAGGTTAAGAGATCCTCATCCAGAGGTCCTGAGTTCAATTCCCAGCAACCACATGGTGGCTCACAACCATCTGTAATGGTGCCCTCAGGAGTGCAAGCACATATGCAGGCAGGACATTGTGTACATAATAAATAAGTAAATCTTTAAAAAAAAAAGAATAAAACACACCATCTGCTAGTACTTCCAAAGAACCACATACTATAGCAGCAGTCAATGAAAGCTATAATTTAAAATACAGGTATTCCAAGAAGGTAGCAGATTCTTATGAAATTATGTGAAGACTCTTCCATTTAAGGACTTATTTTGTGCATGTGTAGACAAATAAATAAATATACACATCATACTTGGATATATATGGATGTAATAATGTTTTATCTGAGTGCAATATATTATTATGCTATAAAATATCCAATATATTATTGCATACATATGTGGCTGCAATGATAGTTTTGAGATATATATGCAATAGCAGCAAAAATAATGGTCAGGGTTTGAAGAGTGGAGTGGAAGAAGGTATATGGGAGGGTTTGGAGGAAGGAAAGGGAAGGGAGAAATGTAATTAAATTATAATCTCACAAAGAAAAGAAAATGTGTAGACCTTGAAAAAACACACAAAGCATTCACATAAAATACACTATATATATGAACTCATTGGTAAATATTTCACCTCTTTCCATTACCATTTCTTTTTTCCTTTCTAAATGCTACATTATACATACACTTACACATACATTTCTTTACACACACACACACATGCACACACACACACATATATGTATCCATTATAGGCTAAGATCTGCAGATGAATGAGATAGTGTGATGTTTTTCTTTCTGAGATTGTCTGGCCTTGCTTACTAGTATACATTCTAAGGCTCCACTTTTCTACAAGTATTGCTATCTCATTTTTATCTAGAGATGAATAATATTGCATTTTGTATGTGTAACTGATTTTCATTATTCAACCATCTGGTAATGGACAAATAGATTGGTTCCATTTCTTTGCTATAGTGAATAGAGAAACAGTAAACATGGAGGTGCAACTATCTTTGTGGTAGGGTATGAAGTGAAATAGCTGAAGGCACTGATGAAACTATTTTACACAACTATTTTATGGAACGGAAAGCATTGGCTAGTCTCAACAATCTATTAAAAAGTGAGTTACCTCTTTTCCCCAATTTTATTTGGGCTCCTACAGAGGTATTATTCATCACAAATCAGCCAGAAGAAAAGTTAAGAGAACAACACCCCATTTCCCTTAAGGGGAGTTGGGTGGGTTTTTGGTTGCTTTCTTGGTCTATAGATGTTTATTTTCATTGGGAGTTGGTTATAAGCTATTATTGGACTTATTCAGAGAGAAATCAAGGTTGAACTCAGGGATGTCTCTCTTTTCCTTTATCTTTCTTTCTTAGGTTTGCAGATAGAGGTTGGAAAGAAAGAAGAGGGTATATAGAAATATATAGGGATGATAGGACAAAATTAGATTAGTGAATCTACTCCTCAACTAAATGGCCTTAATTGTTACTTACAAGGTTATTTTTAATTCACTGGTATAGAATTTTATATACTTTTGCAAAGAAGTTTAATTTCGATACATTGGCATAGAATTCAAATTTAAGATTATTCTCCACACACATTACACATATTTCTACTCCAATATGAAGTATTGTACCCATACAAATCAATTATAATACAAGGTTTACTTCCAATACTTTGAAAGTGCTATTGTAGGCTACTTAGGATAATTAAGTAATACAAGTTAATTGTTATTTGATCAAATCGTGGTCATGTCAATTACTAGTCTATTTTTATCACAAGAATATGCATCCTAGGTTTAATAGATATATATGACTCTATAAATATATAAGGTAAAATAGATAAGGTCTTCAAAAACCTCAGAGACATACAGAATATGGCATTTAAAGATGTTTTTATTATTTTAAAGATTCATTGTCAATGAGATAGGTTAACTCCTGACAACACTAAGCTTACCTCAAAGAGGATGATGAACATCAAAGAACCTCCTCATGGAAATGGCTTCAAATATGGCAAGCAAGCCACTGGGAAATATGTCCTTGCTTCTACCACAGACAGAATTCTGCCTAAAAATGGGTACAGACAGAGTTGACAGCCAAACTCTGCCAAGACAGGGTAAACAAATCCTCAATATTTCCTGCCTCACAAATATGTCTGTCAAATATATTGGGCCAGAAGGCTGAAGATGATGCTCCAACATTATAGAGAGTTTTGGGTGACTGATCAGGCAGCAAACTGTCTCTGTCATTTTCTCATTTTGGAAACTGCTAGCCAACACTTCCTATCTACTGAGATAATTAATTTTATTTCTTCTCAGGTGTATGATGGGGTTGTAGACCAAATAGTTTACTTTATAATTAAGATTAATTGTTTAGAGGTTAAGATGTCTTAGGTCTAGCTAGATGTCTTAAGTTGATAAAGATGAGATATGATAGATATTTATTTACATTCAGAATTTTAGACTCACCACGATAGGAAAGATGTTTTCTTCAAGGTTGCCAAATACTAATAGCCAAAACTAAGAATGTAACATTTATATAATTCCTGATTGTTTCATGGTTCTTCTTGCTGTAGGTAGTTTATTATATTATGTGTGTGTGTAATAACATGAATGTATGTGTAAAAAAGAAAAATAAAAAAACAGGCTCAAATAAAACAGAGGTGTGGAGGAAAAAGAAAAAAAGAAATCATTTACCAAGGGGTTTGTACTGCACAATGTAGGGGATAAAATGTTTTTAAGCATCCGTGCAGTTTTGTTGGCTCTCTAAGCTGCCTCCTAAAGTAGTTCTCAAGGTATATTGTTGACTATGTAGCAGCGAAAGTTTGCACTGTTTGTTCTCATTTGTTTATGGCCCATTGAAAAAATCTGCCAGATATATTGTGTATGTTGTATAGAACTTCTTATCAGAAAGCTGTATGCCCATATGCACACATACAGAATTGTAGTTGGGATTGTTTTTACCCTTAAATCCCCTTTTTAGATTGCGCAATCATCAACTCTATGCTACATAAAAAGACAGTGGATAATATTTACCTCCTAGCTGAAACAATAAAGCAGGACTATATTTGTCATATAGAATTGATTGATCCTATATGCCGGTATCTGGTTCCAGGAAAAAGAAACTGCCACAGAGCCACACCCACAGTCTTATTCACATTTACTCAGTTCTCTTCAGAGTGGCAGGAATCATGTCAGTGTGATTCATCTTTCAGGAAGGAAGAGGGAAGTGCAGTGTAAAACCACAGCCCAGGCCACAGACATGGCTTGGTCTTGGACTGCAGTAAAGGCTGGGGCCTTCCAAGGGCAGAGGAGTGGCTGTAAGCTGAGTAAGAACTGTGTCACTGGCTTTCAGATTGGCACAGCTGAATGGAGCCTTGACAATCATCCAAGCCAGCTTATTCCACTACATGGTCCCATCAGATGTAAACTATTACAGAGTTACAAAGGACAATCAGTCTCTCCCCAGACCCCATTTACTCTCAACTCTAGGAGGAGCAATAGTACTTTATTGGCCTTAATTCAAGTGCAGGTAGTTGATGCCAAGTTTTTTCCTTCCTGTTTTGAAGATAATAACACCAACTCATTTGTAGTTGGCACATACAACTTTTCAATAAAAGCTGGGTGGGAATCCAGACCTTCAACTGCTCTTCCCATGCTCTTGATAGGAAATCTCACTGCTCAAGACCTTGATAATGCTTTTTCAGGTTAGCTAATTCTACAAAAAGAATTTCCCTATCAATAGATTTCAAAGAGATTCCCAGACTTTCCCTCCTTTTCCACTTGTTTCTCTGTTCAGAAAAGCAGAGGAGGCCTCAGATGTAACTTCCAAAGTCTCCAGGTACGGAAATAGTTGCCTTTTTCTCGATTGGAAAATAACCCTGAAGGAGTTCATCCATTTCTTGAAAGCTGCTGGTTTCTTGCACTACATGGGTCAAATCCCATATGAAGTAGTTAGAAATTGCAATCAAGTATATACATCTTAAAGGGGTAATTAAGGTTGTCTCTTCATCTTGCTCTCTGAACCATGACTCACTTATTTTAGAGTAACTTTAAAAGGGCAGGTGATTTTTGTGCACACATAAGGTGATAATTGGTAGAAAGTTTATTTCTTAACTCTTGAGTTGAATAATATTCACATTTGGCAGTAGAGTTGGGGGAAACCCAGAGGAGAAAAAAAAAGAAAACATAGTTGTGCTTCTAGCCACAAGGGATTGAGAATAAAATGAGACTTGTGGCTAGTAGAACAATGGCCTCCATCATTCAAAGTATCCATGTCTTAACGCCCTTCACCTGTAAAAATGTCATGTCACATGGCAAATGGGAACTAATAATGCATGTAGAATTAGGATTAGTAATCATATGATCTTAAAATCAGAAGTTTATTCTGGGATATCTGGTGTTAGATAGTTTAGACCTAGGTGTTGCATTACTTTTCCTAGGAAGATAGGAACACATATTTGTTCACTCCAGATAGGACACCAAAAACAGATGAAAGAAACTGTTTCACTAAATTTCAACCCACTGAAACAATGATTTTCTTGGTAGATATAGGGGGAAGTGGTATTTATGTTATGAGTAAGCCTGAATAATTGAATGAGTAAGTCAATACACCAACATCACTGGAGAGTTCCTCATCACCATAGGCAACACCCTCACACCTGACTCAAGTTCCATCAAGGAGTCCTGCTTTCAACTAACCTTCTTCCTATATAATATATCACTGACTGCCACTCCTAGACCACATATAGCTGGGAAGTGGGTAAAATAGAATCTCAGGTAAGGATCTGATGACCTTCCCTCCCTCCTCCTACTATGGAGTAGTGACTGTTCCATTGTCATTACCATAGATAGACCTACATATCATTGTCATGGCTATCAGTCAAAGGTTATCTCTGCTCCAAGATGGTCATCCTATGCTTGGAGGAAAAAGATATATTACATTAGGTGATCACAAAGGTCACTCCAAGTACAGGAGGAAGGCACAGAGGAATGCCAGAGGTGACTATGGAAGAGATCAGAGTGAAGATATTTGAAGAAACTTGAGCTGTAGTTGGCTGTGAACATGGAGAAAGAGGGTTATGCACTACAAACACTGGGCAGTATTCATAAGATAAGGAAGGTGAGGACCCATTCTCTCCTAGACTCTACAAAAACAACATGGGATTTTGTGGATTTAGATTGTAGCCTAGTAGATTTTGACTAGTGAGACTGTGTCATACTTTTACTCTTACTCTGTCACACTGTTAAGTTATAAATTGGTGTTTTTAGGCCATGTGGGTTTGTGGTTTTTGGTTTTTTTTTTGTGATATCAGCAAAGAGAAGAAAAGATGAAAAGACCCTGCCCTATTTTAGGTCCATGGTAGGCTCTTGCCAGTGAGTGAACTAAGCACATGTGGGACAAGGTAGGTGTGAAGCTAGAAAGGTGAAAAGGAGATCCTTATGCACCTGAGATAAAGGGCAAAACCTGAAGATTCAAAGGCCCTATTATAAGTGACCTTAAATCATCAGAGAATAGCTAAATTGGACTAAGAAAAACGGATGTGAGGATTCCTATGTGCTGATAATTCACGCCTTCTCTTCAATTAAGAATCAATGTATAGTGTGCTGGGATACTGTTCAGTAGTAGAGTGCTTCCTCCGTATGCTCAAGACCCTTGGTTCCATATCCAGCACAGAATTAACATATGAGATCAAAATCATTCTAATTGTAATATTCTCCTTCTTAAGAAGATACAAAGATCCACAGCCAAACATTAGGTGGAGCCAGGGAAAACCTGCAGAAAAGAAGAAGGAAGGAAAAATTGTAGGAGCTAAAGGAGATGGAGGACACCAGAAGAACATAGCTCACAAAATCAACTAAGAAGGAATCATAGGGGCTTGCAGAGAATGAAGCAACAAGCACACACTCTGTGTGGGTCTGTACTAAGCCCTTTGCATATATGTTATGGTGGTTAGCTTATTATTCTTGTGAGATAACAGTGAGAGTCGGGGTTGTCTCTTCCTATCCTTTTCCAATGTGAGGCTTAGAAGTTATGGCATCCTCCCAACAACTGAGCACAACTAGCATCTAGACTTCAGTTTCTATCTCCAAAAAAGAAACATGGAGTTCTTGGAGAAAGGGATGATTCCAGAGATAGGACAGAGAAATTTCTAGGTGAGCATCCTGGATCAGCTCTTTGAGCCAGAAGTCAGAAAGTGCTCAAAGAATAAAGGGTTTTCAAGAAGGCATAGGAGCCACCTTGGCCACTTGATGGTAAAGGATTTTAACCAACTGCGTAAAATAAGAACCTTTGGGTCTATAGCAATCTAAATATGTAAGTAAGTAAATGTCACACAAAAGAAATCTCTTTCACACAATAGGTCACAGCTAGAATTATAATGAATAATAGACAAAGAAAATCACCATTTGGCATAACCACAACAATAACAGATTCAAGCAACAGTCATCAATGGATGACTAGAATCAGTAAGTGATGTCTCATACGGGCAGAGAATGGTAGAATACTTTATCATGATCTATGTAGAAATAAAGTAGCATGCACACCCATTAAGGCTCTTGAAAATTAGAATCCAGATTCTACTGATTTTTCGAGCTGTATGGAAATGCCTGGGTAGACTCTAAAGTTCAAGAGCTGTCCATTCATGTACTCAGGAGATGGAAGCAAGAATATAAGAACAGGTTTGAGTTCAGACTATACTTACTGTAGGGAGATTATGACACACACACACACACACACACACACACACACACACACACACACACAGAGAGAGAGAGAGAGAGAGAGAGAGAGAGAGACAGAAAGAGAGAGACAGAGACAGAGAGACAGAGACAGAGAGACAGAGACAGAGAGACACAGAGAGAAAGACAGAGAGAGAGAGATAGAGAGAGACAGAGACAGAGAGAGACAGAGACAGAGAGACAGAGAACTTAGCATCCAAGATCTAAGACACAGGGGATGTTTCAGGAGCCTAGGACACACTAGTGAGTGGTGATAGAATCATGTATTGTCATTTGCATTTAATTTGTTATTTAAACTATATTGCTTTGCAATAAACATGGGTGTGCATGGATCTCTGTGGTATACAACATTTGATTCCTTAAATACTCGGAAGTAGTATAGTTTACCAAGTAGGTATTTTCCACAAGGCTTTCTGCTAATTCACAGTGTACCAGGGTTTCTTTCCTTCCAAATCTTTATCACCTATTTCACTTCATCTTTTTAATATTAGCCTCTAACCTGACCCCCATGATTAGTCATGTCAACCATTTCTTCATGACCCTGCTGGCCATGCCTGAAAAATATCTGTTTATATCCATTTTCTTTTGTGAATTTCTTATATAACTGGATATTAACTTTTAAACAAATGGTCATCTTAAAAATATTGTACACTACCTTCATTGATTATTTTACTCTACAGAAGCTGTTTAGATTGATGCAATTCTATTTTTCTAGTTCTTTCTTGTTCACATGAGGTCATATCCAAAAATGTCATGGAGCTTTCTGCTTATTTTTTCTATAGCAGTTTTATATGTTCAAGTCTTAATTTAAATATTCCATGTATTTTGAGCCAACTTTTGTATATGGCATTAGATAAAGGTTCAATTTCATTCCTCTCTGCATGAATCCCAGTTTTTCCTACATCATTTATTAAAGAGCCTGTTCTTCATTGTATGTTTCTGTTTGGTATTTTTCATCTACTTGATACAAACTAGTCATCTGAGTAGAATGAGCCTCAGCTCACAAAATGTCTCCAAGGTTAGAGACATGGGGCTCAGCTATTAAAGGCTAGTCTCACAATAAAAAATGTGAGAGAAAATGTCCCCATTAGATTGGCCCATGGACAAGTCTGTAGGGACATTTTCTGGATTTATTACTGATATGGCGGGCCTCAGCCTACTGTGGGCAGTGCCATTCCTGGTCAGATGATGCTGCATTGTATAAGAAAGCAGGCTGAGGAAACCATGAAAAACAAGCCAGTAAGCCCAATATCTTCATGGCCTCTGCTTCAGTTCTTGCCTCCCAGTTCCTGCCTTGAGTTCCTGCTCAGAATTCCCTTTGTGATAGAAGCTATAAGATAAAATAAACACTTTGGTCATGGTATTTATACCAGCAGTATAAAGCAAACTAGGACAAACTAGTGTTGTTGACACTTTTGTTGAAAATCAATTGTTGATGCAAAAGTTTATTTCTGTTTCATATATTCTGTTTCATTGGTAGTTATATGCTTTTATGCCAATAATATGTTAGAGGTTTATATATGTATATATATATTATATATATACACACACTATGTTACAAATATGCATTTTAATAAGAATTATCCTAAGAAAATATTATACACATTAAGGTATACAACATGGTGATATACCTATATACAAATATATGTTTATATGAATAATAAGTTATGAATGACCCTTGATATCCTGCAGAGCTTAGGATTAGTTCCAAAATTCCCAAGGACACAAAAAGTTGAAGATGCTTAGGTTTCTCATGAAATTAAGCAGTATTTTCATATAACTTAAGAATACCCTCTGATATACTTTAAATTACTTCTATATTACTTATAATACCCAATACAGAAGTTTATATGTTCCAAACACACATTTTTTCAGATTAAATTCTTTTTTTTTTTTTTTTTTTTATTAATTTATTCTTGTTACATCTCAATGTTTATCCCATCCCTTGTATCCTCCCATTCCTCCCCCCCCCATTTTCCCATTATTCCCCTCCCCTATGACTGTTCCTGAGGGGGATTACGTCCCCCTATATATTCTCATAGGGTATCAAGTCTCTTCTTGGCTACTTGCTGTCCTTCCTCTGAGTGCCACCAGGTCTCCCCCTCCAGGGGACATGGTCAAATGTGAGGCACCAGAGTATGTGAGAAAGTCGTATCACACTCTCCACTCAACTGTGGAGAATATTCTGACCATTGGCTAGATCTGGGAAGGGGTTTAAAGTTTACCTCCTGTATTGTCCTTGGCTGGTGCCTTAGTTTGAGCGGGACCCCTGGGCCCAAATCTGCCTATCATATTGTTAAGCCTTCACTTACCAGGAAACTGGGACAGAGGGGAAGGCATCCTATTGGGACTCTAAATGAGAGACGCATGGGAGAACAGCAAAATAAAAGGATCCAGAGGGTCCTAGATTAAATTCTTAATAATTAGTTAAATCCTTGAATAACAGGGCCTGCAGATATGGAGGGCCAACTACATAAATTAAATTAGGATAGATATTATGTCAATTATTCTGTTTTGGGTCATTGTTTTATTGCTTTATGTGCTAATTATACTCATTTTGCTTGAATTTCATATGTGAATTTGACTATAGTCTACATTAGATCTCTAGACTTGTTTATCCTACATATTTGATGCTCTGTATCCTATGGTTTATATCTCATTTCCTCTCTTCTCTTGCCCTTCACCCTTATAACTTTTATTTTGTTCTCTATCTCTGTATACTTGAAATTTTCTGTTTGTTTTTTTTTAGATTACACACACACACACATATATTTATATTTAAATATTTATTTAATTATTCAATTATTTAAATATTCAATCATACCATGGCACATTATTCAGCCATAAAAAAACAATGGCATCTCATCAGTCTTGTTATTTTGACTACAGTAGATCAATAATATGTTTTGACATAGAGGAATACTGGTTCCTCCAGATTTGTTCTTTTTTATCATGATTGTTTGGGTTGTCTGGATTTCTGTTTGTCTTGCTTTTTGTGATTCTAAACAAATTTGAACTGCATTTTCCTGTTTCTGTGAAAAAAACGACATTGGAATTTTAATAGATATTGTACTGAAACTGTAGATGACTTTCTCTTGAATAGATGTTTCAGCAAATCGTTCTTCCTGTATGTCAAATATGGGAGAGTTTTTTGTTCGTTTGTTTTTTGAGGCATTTAAATGTGATAGGTAAAATCATTGGAAAGAAACTTCTAATTGTGAATGGCTAACAGTTCTTATAATGGCTCTGAATAAGCCATACTTATTTATATTCTTGTTTTCTATAGTCCCTTTTCATAATGACCCCTAGAATGCACTATATAACTTCCTTTGGATTATAGGACATTGCCATATTCAAAACAGTCAGAAACATAATAAACATCCCCACATTGAGGTTCTTAGATGCCAAGCAAGCTGCATGGCAGAAGCCTGGCTTTCTCAAGGTTATTATGCTATCAGGCATCTGAAGCTACATGGAACATCTATGTGAGAAGGATGTTTTGCTATATTAAACAGAATACTGCCATTCAAAAGATGCCCCTGCCCTAGTCTCTGAAATCTGTGAAGATATTCTATATATAACATTATATGCTATGTTACATGTAGATTTTGTGAAGATTTTTACTGTTCTAGTTGGAGCAAAAAAATGCAAAGCAACAAATTACAAAACTTGAGTTAATTATTACTGATGGTTCTTTAATATGATTAAATGCTCACATATTTGTATTTTAAACAGTTACTTTAAGAACACAATTGTGAACATTCATAGCACAATAATTGAAAACAGTGATTAGGAAAGGAGTTCAGTGGTAGAGCATGTGCAGAGCCCTGAGTTCAATTCTTAGTAGTGCAAAAATAAAAATAAGATATAAGATATAATGACTGGAGAGATGGCTCAGTGTTTAAGAGAGAGTGGAGAGTGAGATCTGACTCTCACACAAACTTTGGTGCCCCTTTTCTGACCATGTCCCCTGGATGGGGAGACCTGGTGGCACTCAGAGGAAGGATAGCTAGTTACCAAGAAGAGACTTGATATTCTGAGAGCATATATAGGGGGAGGAGGTCTCCCTCAGTCACAGACATAGGGGAGGGCAGAAGGGGAGAAATGGGAGGGAGGGAAGAATGGGAGGAAACAGGGGAAGGGCTAACAATCGAGATGTAATATGAATAAATTAATAAAAAAAAGAAATATGAAATGTAGCCATGCAGACATTGCATTGTTGGATTAGAAATAAAAAGGATGATCACTGTAAAAAAAAATAATGAGGATGCAAATTAAACATGAAAATTTTCCAGGTCAATATATCTTTGTTTTCCATAAAATCTTTTTTCTTTTTTTTAATTTTTATTTTTTACATATATATTTATATTATTACACACACACACAAATATATATATATGTAAGATTATTATATATATTATATATATAAGAAGAACCATGACACAATCAGAAATTATATAAATGTTACATTCTGAGTGTTTTGGCTATGAAAATTTATGGCAGAGAAAATGGGTATAAATTCTATCTGTTTCAACTGCTATTTTACATTAACAGCCTCACTTACTCTCTCAAAATTTCTGTCCTATTTAACGTAGTATAGTAAGGTATCTCAGATGAGATTTGTGAATTAGAATATAAATTAATAATTAAGTGTACAGAAGAGAATCAGCAACATTACCTTATCCTATTAAAAAATCTTACCTGAAAAAAAAAAAAGAGAGAGAGAGAGTATCTTGCTCTTACAGATGATCCTAGTTCAGTTCCCAGGACCACATCTGGATTGGGATTATTGCATGTTTGTGGTAATTTGTTACCTGATTATTAGAAAATTAACATAAGAGGCAAGCATCTTAGCCCAGGTGTGAGCCAAATGTAGGTGAAAATGCACATGTCATAAAAACCACCCAACCAATCAATCCACAGAGTCCAGAGAATCAAAACATGGCTGTGATCCTGGGAGAAATTCTTTGATAAAAACTAATGTATATGTAGTAAATTAATAGATACCTCCATTGCAAATAGAAGAAACATACTTGAAGTAGTCTAGGTCAAAAATAAGAATGCATGTGAGAATGTTTGTTTAAAAGATAGAGGAAGGACAGCAGGCTACCAAGAAGAGACTTGATACCCTATGAGAATATACAGGGGGAGGTAATCCCCCTCAGTCACAGTCATAGGGGAGGGGAATAATGGGAAAATGGGGGGGGGGAGAATAGGAGGATACAAGGGATGGGATAAACATTGAGATGTAACATGAATAAATTAATAAAAAAAATAAAAACAAAAACAAAAAAATAAAAGATAGAGAAGTGTCTCAGAAACTAGCAAATGGGACTATGCTATATAAGGACCTTGAACCAAAGCCCAAAAAGCCATCAGAAACACAGCAGTGTCTAGGGTACGGCTAGGCTCAGGAGCAGAGATTCTTTTTTAGAGGTCCTGGTTTCTATCTCTGCACAACAAAAGAGAATAAATAGATATGGAAGCAGGGCTTCTGACTCTCTAGGGCCAAACGCTCTCTTAAATCTGCTATGTTCTCTCTCTGACCTTTTTTTTTTTTTAATCTGACCTCACTCTCCTTTTGTTCTTTACGCTTTTATGGTTACATGAGCAAACAATATATTCTAGGCCTAACCTTTCTCTAATTTGCAATCTTGCCTCATAGCACATATGCTAGCAAGTATTATGAATCTCATGAGTTTCATGTCTAATCTTTTGAAGAAACAAATAGTCTAGTACTAGTGTGGTCATCCACACCTGGAACCTCAGCTACTTGAAAGGCTGTGTTGAGTGGATGATGGATTTGAAGCTAATCTTTAAAACAAAGGGAAAGCTTACTTTGGAGGAAGGAAAGAAAAGAGCATAGGAAAGAGGGTGAGATCCAAGAGGGACAATTATGCAGCCCTGATCCAATCAGTCATGGCCAGGAGGGCAGGACAGGTAGCATAAACATAATCAACAGGAGCTCTTTGTTTGTACCTATCATGGGCAAGCAACAGGACATGTTGGCCTTCTGAGGCAGGCAGACATGCTAATGGCATTCTTCCAATACAGTTCTTCCAGTTAATGTGTTTGGCCTTGATGTGAAGAGATCTGAAAAGCAGGACAAGTGGTCCCAGATGCCAGTGCCTGGCATTCTGGGAGTACAGAGCCAGATGCTTATCCTGGGAGAGCCCTAGTCATTTTAAGACCTCCTGAGACACTTTCCTGAAACTCTTACAAATGTACTCACAGACAAGAAAGCCTAAACATCTGGGACATTTAGGACCTGTGAATTCAAGAAATGGACATGTGCTGTGTGCAGTGATGGAATAAGCAGTGTGTTGAGCTTAATTTGCCTCTACCTCTTTGTGTTTTTTCACCCTTCCTGGCACATGTCTCCATTTGAATAATTTAAACTCCCATGCTCCCTTACTTATGATTCCTTCTTCAAAGTAGATGAGTTATTATAACATAAACAAATGTGTAATTAAAACATTTACCACTCATTTTGAATAAATATGCCTCCAAGATAAGCATTTCTACACATAGTTTGTATCACTCCTGGATGAGAGTCTCTGATTTCAACAATAAAACAGTCCATTCTGTGGCTATTCTTAATGGAGTTAAGTACTACTAATTCAATATTTTTAGAATCTAAGAAATGACCTTGCAATGAAGATTCAGGAGAATACATCTACTTACAATAAAGAAATAGCTAGGGCCACTTTATTTTGTTAAATTTTCTTTGTATCAGACAGCTTTATATTTGCTGTTTATATGTCAGCTATTTTATATGTGCCCACATACTGTGTCATGTATTCTGAAGAATATAGAAAATGCAATTTGCACAAATGGATGCAATCTCCAATTCTATGGTTAGCTGATCTATACGCAGCTGGAATAATCAATTTTCCTATTGTGGCACTCCTGCCTATAAACCCAGTGGTATTCAAAAGCCATATTATATTTTTATGACTCTCCTCTCTCATCATTCATTCAGAATTGGGTTTAAAGCTTCTTAGAAATAATATTTCCCTTTAAAGACTCAGTTATTTTCAACATAGACCCAGAGAAGCCTGCCATGTAAAATCCTTTTTCTTGGAACAGTTAAAATGAGACTAGGTTAGGTGTTTTATTTATTTTTTGAAAAGGTCTAGAAGAACACTTTCCAAACCATGTCATCAGATATCATGTGGGTGGCATGTGATAAGAATCCTTGCTGATCATATTCAGGGGGAGGAGGTCCCCCTCAGTCACAGTCATAGGGAAAGGGAATGGGGTGAAAGCGGGAAGGAGGGAGGAATGGGAGGATGCATGGGATGGAATAACAATTGAGATGTAATATGAATGATTTTATTTTTCAATAAAAAATTAAAAAAAAAAGAATCCTTGCTGAAACAAATATAAAGACTTTTATTGAATGACCATTGTGCTAAGGGTCAGAGTTCTCTAAAGAAACATGACTAATGGGATATATGCAGAAAGAGAGGGAGGTGGGGAGAGAATGGATGGTTTTAGAGGCTGAGAAGTTGCTCCTCCTGGCATTTGCAAGCTAGATACCCACCCATTAGAGCTAGTGATGTAATCATAGTCTGAGACACATGACCTGAGACCAAAAGAAGCAAAGATTTACATTCCAGTCTGAGAGCATAAGATTGAATGAGGTGCCTCCACTCATGTAAGGAGACAGAACTGGGTCAGATTCTTTAGTCTTCAGTCTTTTCTTTGATTTGGTCCCTCAGAGAATTGGATGATGCCTACACACATAGGAGAGAGTTATTTATTTTTTATTAGCATAATTATTGAATTTTATTTTTTTAAATATAGTTTATTAGTTTATTCACATTATATCTCAATTGTTATCCCATCCCTTGTATCCTCCCATTCCTCCCTCTCTCCTGCTTTTCCCTTACTCCCTTCCCCTATGACTGTGACTGAGGGTAATCTATTACAATGAGTTCCTACATTTAAATGCTGATTCCTGACATATACTCATAGACATGCTTAGAAACAGTGATTAATCTTACCACAATCACCACTCAGAGATTTTAATACACATATACAGAGGTGTATGCAAGAAAAATATACAAGCCCTGCTTCAAAATTAATTGGAGATTTGGGCATGGAAACACATGCCTATAAATTTCAGCACCCAGAAAGCTTAGCTAGGAAGATCTAACCGTAGTCCCAAAGTCCATGGCCAGCTGATCAAATATAGCTAGTCAAGGCCAGTCTGTGCTATATAGCAAGATCCTGTCTCAAAAGACCAAGTCAAACAAAATGTATCACACAAGTACTTTATTGAAGACCACACTTGGAGGCTATAATTTCTTGCAATGTGTTTTTGAAGACTCTTACTTACTTCACATGATGTTTTTATTTTTTAATTCACTGAGATGAATTTGGCATCATTAACGTAAAACATGATCATCTGAATTACTTGATGACAATCAATACATTTTCAGTAATGTATTACCACTACCTAGCTCTAGGTCCCAAACATTTTCAGAACTCTGCCTCTGCTAAGCCGCTGGCAACTGCCAATCTCTTTTCAGTCTCTATTACTGTATTAGTAATTTCTCTATTGCTGATTTAGTTTGTAGCTTACAAAACAGATTATTTTCAGAGCAGTTTTAAGCTCAAAAAAAAAAAGCACAGACTGATCTTCTATCCTATATCTTTCCACAACATGAGCATCCCACTCCACTATCAACATCCAGCATCAGAAAAGAACATTTGTCACAAGCCTATGTTGGCTTTTCAATGGGACATTTTGAAAGGTACTTCAAAGCCACGTTTTCATATCTGAGAGTTCATACAGGCAGAGTACGCATAGCAAAGTCTATGGAATTGTTCTATAATTTAACTTTTTAAATGCTATTGTCCTCTGCCTCCCAAATGATTTCAATGACCCTCCCCCCCCCCATTCTCTATTTCATAGCATTCTTCTCCACAATGTTAGCAGATGGCTGTTTTGGCATAGTCCAGGTCTAAACCCTTTACATTCTACCCTCTATGTAGAATAGAAAACTTCAGATCATCATTTTAATTTTATTAGCCATTAGTTAAAAGTTTACATTAGCTAATTGATTAATCATTAGTTCATCAATGATTAGAGTGAGAGATAATGTTAAGTAAAATACATTATATATTAATACATAATAAGTAAAAATCCTTGAGTTTAAGTCCAAGTACCCAAACTATGGCATTTACATTGTTTTTCTACTACATTTTTCAAATGTGTTTGTACACTACTTATCTCTGACTACCCTTTGGTTAGAAAAAAAAGCTGAAATCTAGTTAGCTTCAATAACTTTAGCCAATGCGATGCTTTCATAGTTGTTTCAAAAGCTTCCAATCCTTTCCCTCAGGTGGTAGTCATGTTCTTGTGGGGTCAGTATAAAGCAAGTTTAGGAAAAAGCATCAACAAAGTAGCCATTGCGCATCTGTTTCTACGGGCTCTTACATATTATTGAGACATGGGGTGATTGACACCTGCCCAAATAGTTCTACCTGGTCTCTGATCCATGATCTTTTCTCAGCACTCTTGTAACATTCCTATCCTAACTCAGGATACTCAAGTATTGCTCTCTTTGCTCTTCTTGTGCTTAGAACAACCTGGACTTGCTTCTTTTGCAATGTGGGAATGCACAGAGCTCCCGGGTTGTTCTTAGATCTTTTTGCCTGAATATTCCAAACACTCATAAGACATTTTCACCATCCTCCTTCTCTGAAATAGAATATAAAAATTATCTACAATATAAGCCTGCCTTGTAAAAGATGTCAGTGAGCAGCAGTTGACTATTGGATAACATGGGGTAAATATTATGCAGTCATTGGCAGATAAAATCAATATGGAATGGTTTTAGGACTTTTAGAACAGGAAATTGCATTGATTGACTTACATCAAATAAATTGATGAAGAACAATTCTAATTCCACATTGAAATGTGTGGGGCTATATAGGATGTGACCACAGAAAGAATGGTTGTAGTTTTAAATGAATGGCTGTAGTAACACTCTATTGCAGCTGAGGAGAAAGAGATTCAGTGGAGGTTGTGTTCAGCTCTAGTAAAAGCTACAAAAAACCAGGGCTAGAGAGATGACTCAGTGAGGAAGAGGACTTGCTGAGCAAGCAAAAGGACATAAGTTTGGATGCCTATAAAAAACTTGTAATAACCATGCATGCACCTGTAACCCCAGAGTGTGGAGACAAAGAATCTTTGGGTTTTTCTGGCGGGCAAACAGCAGGCTCCAGGGAATAAGGCAGAAAGTCATTGACAGGACACTCAGTATTATGCTCCAGTCTCCACATACACTTATACACACACACACACACACACACACACACACACACACACACACATGCAAGCACACACGCAAGCAGGTACACACACACACACACGCAAGCACACACGCAAGCAGGTACACACACACAGACATGCACACACAGAGTCGGGTGGGCAAAGAAAGAAAGTAAAAAGTAAATAGAATTTGAGAAAAATTATGTTTCTTATTAAATACCACCAAACCAAATAATCCAATTAAAGAATGGAATACAGAGCTAAACAGAATTCTCAACAGAGGAACATTGAATGCCTGAGCTACGCCTAAAGAAATGTTCAGTGTCCTTAGTTATCAGGAAAATACAAATCAAAAGGACGCTGAGATTCCATCCTTCACCTAACAGAATGGCTAATAGCAAAAATTCAAGTGACAGCACATGCTGGTGAGGGTGTGGAGAAAGGGGAACACTCCTCCATTGGTGATGGGAGTACAAACTTGTACGAACTGAGAAAGACATGCATGCTATATACTCACTTATAAGTGGATATTAGTCGAACATAGATGTCCTTTGAGAGACTCGTCCTGACAGGGGATCACAACAGATGCTGGGTCTCACTGCTGGACTCTGGGTGGAGTGTGGAGAGAGGCATGGAAGAATGGGGGGATGGAAGGACCCAGAGGGTTCAGGAGCCCCACAAGGAGACCATCATGACTATAATATCTGGACCCAGGGAGGGCCTGCACAAACTGCTACATGAACTAAGGACAATGCATGCAATAAATCTAGACCCTCTGTTCAGATATAGCCAATGAACAACTCATTCTCCATGAGTGTGAAAGACAGCAGGGAGTACCTCTGACACGAACTCTGATTCCCCCAATTTGATCACTTCCCCATGATAGGGAGGCCTGGTGGGCACACAGAGGAAGGAGAAGCAGGCTATCTGGATGAGACCTGATAGGCTACGGTCAGATGGTGGGGGAGGAGGTCCCCCTCTGTCAGAAATCTAGGGAAGGAGAGTAGAGCATAAGAGGGAGGGAGGAAGAGAACGGAAAAGTACAAGCAAGGGGATAACAACTGGGATGTAATCTGAATAAATTATAATAAATTAAATATATTAAAATTAAAAAATCTGTCTCTTAGGAAGTTTGTACATGTTTATGTTTGTATTAATTATTTTCCAGTTGCTGTTACAAAACACCATAACTGAGGCAAATTATAGAAAACAGTTTATTTGGGCTTAAGGTTTCAAAGAAATAAGAGAGCATCATGCAAGGAAGCATTACCACAAGCCACAGGCCTGGTGGCAGAAGCAGGAAACTGAGGACTCATATCCTCAAATGTAAGCAGGAAGCAGAGAAAGAGAACCAGAAGTGGAACATTTGATCTCTCAATGTGATCTGTCAGTGATACACTTCCTTCAACAAGGCCACACCTCCTAAACCAGCCCAAACAGTGCCACCAGTTGGGGACCAAGTCTTCAAATATCTGAGCTAAATATGGGGACCATTTTCATTCAAACCACTACCGTGTTGGAAAGATGTTATAGTTTGGGTCCTGAATGCTTCTTAAAGGCATGTATTAAAGGCTTGAGTCCATTGCAGGCTTCAGAGGTGATTGCATCATGAGAGTTTTAATCAAACATACAGCTTAATCCCCTGGTAGATTCTGAACCACCTAGATTCCTAGATCCAATAATGAACTATTTAGAGGTGGTGGGAACTTTGGGAGGTAGAACCTAGTTAGAAAAAGCAGGTGATTGGAAGTGCCATTGGAGGTTTATTTTGTCCTCCATCCTCCTTTCTTCTCCTTTGACTCCTTGCTACCATGAGATGAATAACTTTTCACTGCCATGAGCTCTCTGCCCACTCATAATATTTTATGTCACTTTTTTTCTGTTTAAAGAATTATGTTCTCACTTATTTGAGAGGAAAAAATCTGACATTTGGTTATTTTTAAAATGAGCATTATTATAACTTAATTTAATGTCACCAAGCCATTTTATGCTCATCTTTATACTATATATAAAGCAAATACAGAAATACACTCAAAAGCAGGTGTTATAAGAATCCATAGCTCTAAGGGGGAAATCTAATTGACTTTACTTGTTGAGTGACCAGTTTGATAAATAAGAGACTCATAAGTAATATCTATTCTGAAGTCTCTGTATGGTAAACATTTACTGCTCACAAGTAAACACTTCAGGGACTTGGTGACTGAAATTAAAAAAAAAAAATCTGTGAGTGACAGGACACTGTCAAGGCTGAGCTAAGTGCTTGTTCATCTCAGAATTGAATAATAGCTTTGTGGGATAAAGAAAGAGCCCAAGGTAAAACGAGGTGGGAGCAGGGGAAAGTTGAATCCTCAATGACGGAAAGAGGTAGCATGAATAATGAAGTGTATGAACACAACTCTGTTGATTAATGGATTGTATTTATTTATTTATCTTTCTACTTATTTATTATTCTGGACCTTGTACTGATAAGCAATGGCTCTTCCACTACATTACTGACTTCAAAGAATTACTATTTATTTTTTAGAGATGCTCCCAGGTACAAATTTCCATTCATATACAATCATGGGGTCATCACAGTCTTTCCAATAGCTTCCCTTAGGCTGACAGCTGCCCTGGTAACAGTCAGGCCTTAACACATTCAACAGGATAAGATAATGACAAAAGTTTGTTTGCTTGCTTTTACTCCTTAAAGAGGGAGCTTTTCTGAAGGAGAAAAAGGAAAATACAGGACAGGGACTATGAAACATGCTCTTACCTAAAATTAAGGATGAGTGTTCTCTCTGTCTCTCTCAGTCTCTCTATCTGTTTCTCTGTCTCTCTGTCTCTGTCTCTCCATCTCTCTCTCCCTCTCTCCCTCCCCCTCCCTCCTTCCCTCCCTCCCTCCCTCCCTCTTTCCCTGCTCTCTGCTTGGGATTGAACACAAAATCTCATGCATGTTTGGCTCTACTACTGAGCTAGAAATAAAGAATAAATACTCCACTCAATAAATGGACAAATGAACCTAAGTGATACTTTTTCAACAAACGGAGGACGTGAGCTGAAGAGGGGCCTCAGTGGTTAAGTGCACACACGGCTTTTGCAGAGGACCCAAGTTCAATTCACAATATCCAGCTTGCAAACTTCTGTAATTTCAGCTCTAAAGGATCCAATACCAACTTCTGAATTATGAGAGTACTTGAATTCACACACACACACACACACACACACACACACACACACACACACACACACACACGCACTTAAAAACAGTAAGAATAAATTTTTTTAAAAGATGGAGTACAAAAGGCAAATAGATGTACCAACAGACTTTGGGTTCATGTATCTTCTTTGGAGAGAATATGTATGAAGATATATATATATATATACACACACACACAGACAGACATAATGCGAGAGAAATCAAGCTGATAATGAGTGATGGTATTGGTGCAATTTTAGCTATTTTATTTGGGTTCTTATATCTAATATCCTTCTCCACCGTAACCCCTTCCAACACCCCAATACAAGGTAGGAGAGATAGAAGATCAATGGGGAAAGGGAATGTAGGTCTCTTTAGGATACTTCCTGCTGTTTAGGGTCATCAGGTTCCTTGGGACAAATCCAATCTTTGTAGCCAGGATATTTCCAATTCTTCCTCATCAAACTGCAACAACAACCAGGAGAAGCAGGGAGGAGAAGCAGCCTTCTTCTTCTTCTTCTTCTTCTTCTTCTTCTTCTTCTTCTTCTTCTTCTTCTCTTCTTTCTTTCTCTTCGTCTTCTTTCTTTCTTCTTCTTTTCTTGTCTTCTCTTCTTCTTCTTCTTCTTTTTCTCTTTTCTTCTTTCTTCTTCTTCTTCTTCTTCTTCTTCTTCTTCTTCTTCTTCTTCTTCTTCTTCTTCTTCTTCTTCTTCTTCTTCTTCTTCTTCTTCTTCTTCTACTACTACTACTACTACTACAGAGTACCTCTGACCTCTCTCTAGGCTCTGAAATTTATACCTTCTCAAGAGTTCCCAGAATTCCAAATGTAAACTTTCCTCATCTGGCAAAGTCACACCACAGCTAGAGCATAGTCAGCTGCTGTGGACAGTGAAGCAGCCCCATATCCCACCCCTGGGATTAAAACAAAAACATATTCACATAGCATAACTGGTTTTTAAAAGAGGAACCAAAATTGCCACTACATGACCAAGCCCACAAACTATATTAAGGACTCAGTGCCTTGAACTGCATCTGCTCCAGTGCAATTTCTAGATGAGTCAGAATTGGTTTGGACATGAATCACCAGTGTGGCAACCTCAGAAGACCCCAAGGCATCTTCAGGGGCACACCTAGGTTTGTTTAACTCCTGATTTCTAGAACTATCTGGATTCTTCCTAACCCTGGATTTCCGGCCTTCTGCTTTTTATTCTTTTATAGCCTGTTTCAACTCTTCAGGTTTCAAATTAAACTGTCCTCCATGCCCAGGAACATTTTCTGAATTCTCCATCTGAAAAGTTGACAATTTGTAATTATATTTTTTGTTTGCTTATTTTCTCTTTTATCCCATTAATGACTCGTCCATTAATGTACTCTGGCCACTGCAACAAAATACCCAAACAATTTATTTACTCACAGTTTTGAAAGCTAGAAGATGGAGAGCAAAATATGAGGATTTGTCCCTTCCCAGGCTTTTCTTCTTGTCTTGCAAATGGTCATCTTCTTCCTGTGTCTTCAAATTGTCTATGAGTATGTTCCTGGATCCAAATTCTCCCTTTAATAAAAACACAAGTGTATGGGATTAGGGCCTAAACTTATTTTCTCATTGTAAGTTAATTACCCGTATAAAGACCCTGTCTTAAGGATAGGAACATTCTGAAGTTTTGAGGGCTAGGATGTCAACATACAAATTTGAAAAGAAGACATAGAAATTGTGTAACTTTTCCACTGCCTAGCTCAGCACCTACAACAATGTGGCATTCAATATTATATATTGTATGGCATACAATAGCTTCTTAACAATTGTTAGTAACATGGAAGTGTCTATTCTTTCCAAATGGCCTAGCACAGACCTTCTTTTGTGATTCTTGCATGCTGGGAATTTCTTATTCTTCCACGTTTATTCTCTGCATGTTGATAAGTTGGAGTTTCTGCATTAGCCATCATCTCCTGCTCAAAGAAACTTCTCCAATAAATCTGAGAGCTGCACCAATAAATAGGCATAAAGATACACATTTAGACAACAGTTTGTATAATATCCATTTAGCAAAATATTAATAGTGGGTATACATATATTCCAGCCTTCCTGAAAAATATAGTCTGACTTATTAGAATATACCAAACACAAGATGATGGGGTTCTAACATGGAACAGAGCTGGGTGTGTACTTCAGTGATAAAGTAATGTTTCTGCCTGTGTGAGGGCAACTCCAGCACCGAAAGAAAAGGTGGTAGAAGAAAAGGGGAAGGAAAGAAGAACACAATTTAAATTTGAAGGGTGTTTTCCTTAAGTAAGAGTTACTAATTTTCTATATAAAATGTATACTCTAGCCAACTGCATTTAATAGTACTAGGTGCTTGCACATTTATCTACACTAAGACAACTTAATTTAAGTCTTGTCAGTTTGAAACACAAAAAGTGACAGATACTTCATCTTCATTTTTGTCTGTGTTTTATTACTAAAGAAGTTAAGCTATATTAAGAATTATTAATGTCAAAATCCTATGAATTACCTTTTCATGGCTTTTTCATTTTCATTTTGTCATATATTTAATATAATATTTTTATTAATTTTTGATAATACTATGTATTTTTATTGTATTCACCACCCAGTCTTCCCCTAACTCCTTTCAGATCCACCTCCCACTGCTCCCAATTTTGTGAACTCTGTTTTTGAAATATACTGATTCCAGTTTGTGTTGCTGATATATTCATGAGTGTGGGGACACCTTGTTTTCACTCCTCCAGAAACCATAAAATGTCAATAGCTCTTCATGTAGGGGTAGAGACTCATGAAAACCCTCTTCTTCCATGGAATCTTGACTATCTTGATCTTGTGCAGGTCTTGTATAGGTAACCACACTTGCTGTGAGTTCACCATCACAGTGGTCCTGTTGTACTGGTCCTTTTAGATATCTGAGTCTTAGAATCTCTCTGCCCTATCTGTGACAACCCTTGAGCCTTACAGGGGGCAGGTATGATATAGATGTCCCATTTTCAAGCTGAGAACTTCATATTTATACTCTTCATCTTGACCAGTTGTGAATTTCTGTCTTAACCACCATCTACCAAAAATGACAACAACAACAAAACCATTTCAGATATATCTGAGAGTTGTACTAATCTATAGCTATAGAGATAAAAAATTTAGAGGAAATTTTATACTATTTCCATCAAATTCACCTCAGAGACTTATGAGTTTCCCAAACATGTTAATAAATCTCAGTCTAATTTATACTACTAGGCATGCATTTCATCCTATGGAGTAGGTCTTAAACCCAACCTGAAAGCAGTTAGTTACCCCTGTAACGTTTGTGCCACTATTTTACTCATAGGTATATCCTGCTACTCTGGTCATTACTGTAGTTCATAGGGTTCAGAGCTGTATAAGGCTTTTGATGTCTGTTCCCCTTGCATAGCACCTTCTGGCACTATGAGAATTTAGCCAGTAGGGAGGTAGATTCCTAGTCATTACCATCTTGATTTATCCATGGTCTGTGACTAACATGTATGCTGTCTTCAGCAATAAAGTCTAACCCTCAAGTACTCTTGGATATACAATAATGATGTCGAAAGTCTGTTTGGAGGGTCTCCAGGATATTTTAGAGAGGTTGGAATTTATTCCAAGTATAATGTTTTCGACTTGACTTCTCCACAGTCATTTAGCTACATTATATAATAAATGTTTTCCTCAGGAAAGGAGTGGGGCCTGAAGATCATCTTCCTCGACTATGCTGGGATATTTGCTGGTTTGATCTATACAAATCTTGTGCCAATATTCACAGCTGCTTTCAGTTCATGTGTAGTATACTCATGTCATATCCAGAAGATATCATTTCACAGAAAACTTAACCATTCTCTGGCTTTTACATTGTTCCTACCTCCTCTTCTGTGATGTTTCCTTAGCCTTGCTACTGATAGTGGTATTTGATAGAGATGACCGAGTTATGTCTGAGCGCTGAATCTGTTGTTCTCAGCACTTTGACTAGCTACGTTTCTCTCCGTTGACTGCATAAAGAACCTTTTCTGACCAAGGTTCAGAGCAACTCAAATCGGTGGGAGGTATTTCCACCTTCCATTCTCTTCCTTTTTTCTCAATACTTCCCCTTCTGCCTTCATGTTTGTATTTTTCAGAGTACACATATAAGAGTAATTGTCTTTCTGAACCTGGCTTATATTTTAAAATTGTGGGGTGTGTGTGTGTGTGTGTGTGTGTGTGTGTGTGTGTGTGTGTGTGTGTGTGTGTATGAGTGTACCATTGTGCACACATGAAAGTCGAGGGACAGAATTATGGAATCGGTTGTCTCCTACTACATGTACATGGTGTGGTAGCTAATCTTTGTTGTCAGATTAACTTGTTCTTGGATCTAATAAAGATTCAACCTGCTGAGCCTTCTTATAAAAGACTTTGTCTGTTTGTTTTAGGCAGGGTCTCATTTGTAGTACTTGTTGGTCTAAAATTTCCTATGTAGTATAGGCTGGCCCTGAACTCACAGAAATCTACCTGCTTCTCTCTCTCCTGAGTACCTTACCACACTTTGAATTTAAAATTAATTGTGTGTGTGGTGGTGGTGGGTGTCTGTGTACAATAAGTGCAGATACCTCCAGAGGTCAGAGGCATCATACGTGCTCAGAGCTAGAGTTACAGGTAGTTGTGAGGCAACATGGGTCTGGGAACTGAATTCAGGTACTCTGCATCTAACCGTTGCGTCCTTAGGAACTTTCTTGATCATATTCTTTGAAGTACAAAGACCTACCTTAAATATCTTTTTGCGTACTTGCCTTCAGTTTTGTTGGCACATTCATCTATCGTGTTGTTGCTGCGTTCCTTTACTGATGGTAGACCCAGCTTCTCGAGTCTTCCAATGCAGACCAAATACAAGCAGAGCTCTGGGACTCCTCCAGGCCTTCAGGGCCTGAATGGGACTGCTGAGACATTCATCCTGGTAGACTGAGCAACTAGAGGATCTTTTGTCTCTTCAGTGTGAGACAGACATTGTTAAATCCCAACACCATATCCCATAAACCAATAGATTAAATACCTCTTTAATATACACATTCATTCTATCAGTTGTATTTTTTAGGGGATTCTGCTCAATACACAAATGTTCAGGCTTGTACAATTGCTTCTATAGGGGTGGGGTGTATAGCAAAGCTCTCAAATCAATCAGATTTAGCAGAATGGAAAGAAAATTCCCTTTGCTTTGGCCTTTCTGAAAAGAACCTTGATATAATTCATGTGAATCAGCTTTGTTTCCCATAACATGCTGTTTCTTTATTTTACTCTATAGAAAAACCCCACTGTTGTGTTATCACCCAGTGAGAGCTTTTATGTTGTAGAATCGGAAGCTATCTTGACTCACAACTTGCAGTTAAAAGCCAGCTGAAACTCTAACTAAATTTGTTTTAGCTTTGTCTTTTAAGAAGGACATATCACACCTCAGTTTTTCCTGATTTTGGGGTGGCAGAACTGTGTTTTATTGTCCTGTACCCATCCATTATAGTCTACGAATTGGTTTTTCTGTTAATTTGTTTTTGAGAATTATTTATTATTATCATCATCATCATTATTATTATTGATTAAATAGTCTAAGAATTGTAAGGTCTAGTGGTGTGGTAGAGATGAGCTTAAGCCCCTGGTACTTTCTACTCCAGTTCCTGTGAGCAAAGTGACTCTTAGAGCTTTAGTCGGCTCCCCTAAAACAGCTGTTGAAGTTGGGATGTGTCCATGCTGATAAAGGAGATCCTATGGGTCCTGAGGAGAGCAATGATGATACTAAGCTCACAGTGGATTCTCTAGCTGGTAAATCATCTTTTCTAATGGTGCTTTTTTAAGGTAGACACTAAATTTTAAAAAAATTAAAACAAGGCTTCAGAATTTTTGAGATTACTCTTTCTGATGACTTGGAACAATTATTTCACCAATGCTGGAATGCTTGGGTAGATGATTAGTGGCTTAGGTTTAGTGCTGGCATTCTTTTTTTTTTTTTTAAAGCAAGAAGCCACCTAACAAGGTGTATGCCTGAACCCAAACAGCCATATTATCTCTGCTTTGAGTTGAGGCCTGGGAAAATGATGGGTGAGATTAAGGTTCTCTCAAAATTCATTTTCATCTGCATTGTATAGACATGACAGAAATGAAATGCTGAAGTTTTCTCTATGTAACAGAATGCCCTTTGCCTAGGAATTTTCAAGGCTTTGATCACTAAATATAACTCAGTAAAGAATCTAAAGTAGATTATTTCCAACAATCACAGATAATGCAGTAAAAAGAACACATTTGGAAATTATCTATATGCTAAAATGTACACTAAAAATAATTCAGTGTAGAACCCAAAATAAGTTATTTCCAACAGTACTAGAAAATGCAATAAAATAATATATATGTAAATTATCTATATGCTAAAATGTAATCGGAAGAAAGCCTCCAAAACCAGAAGGCTTTAATTCTAACAAAGCCTGTTCATGCTTCCTGTTTTATTCAATTTTTGACTAGAGTTTCAGTAATAGGTTCAAAACATAATATAATGCATACTAAAGAAGTATTTTGTATTCTCATCTCAATACTAAGGGAGTATTCATTTGTCTTGCCAAACATAGTATCATAACCCATTTATGATGTAACAGGTTGAAATGTTTTTTAACATATACATTTGTATTATTACACATGAGTAAAATAAACTACATACAGCAGGAAGAACCACTAGACAAGCAGAAATTATATAAATGTTACATTCATAGTGATTTGGCCATTCATATTTGGCAAACTTGAAGTAAACATCTCTCCTATCTTGTTGGGTCTAAATTTATGAATAGAGATTAATATCTATCATATCTCATCTCTACTAACTTAAAACATCTACCTTGATCTAAAACATCTTAACCCTTAACCTACTAAGCTTAATTGAAAGATTAAACTAACTGGTCTTCAAACCCATCAGAGACTCAAAGCTGACTGCATATATTGAAACACATGCACCCATTTTGAGACAAGGTTAAGCCAGGGTGGCCTTAAATTGTTACATAGCTGAGGATAAATTTGAATTTTTGAACCTCTTCTTTCCACCTCCCAAGTATTAGGAATATAGACATGTGCTAACATGTTGAGCTTTCATGCTTTTCTTACAGTATGATATCACAGTTCTTGACTGAGAGATAGCATTTATTTCCTTCTTTTAAACCTCAGCAAACTTTTGTAACTGCTTTAATTGATAGAATATGCCTAAACTATTACTGTATGATTTTGAAGGTCACAAATGGCCTGATATAACTCTCTTATTGCATTCATACTTAAAACCTAGCCATCAGTGTCCCTCAGTAGAAGAATGGATAAAGAAACTGTGGTACATATACACTATGGAATACTACTCAGCTATTAAAAACAAGGAATTCCAGAAATTTGTGGACAAATGGATTGAACTAGAAATGATCATAATGAGTGAGTTCACCCAGAAGCAGAAAGAGTCAAATGGTAATATACTCACTTATATCTGCACACTAGCCCAAGGGGCATGCCCCATGAAAGTCTTCACTTACCAGGAAAGTGGGACAGAGGTGAGGACATCCTATTGGGACCCTAGATGAGAGAAGCATGGGAGAATGGAGAAATAGAAGGATCCAGAGGGTCCTAGAAACCTACAAGAAGAACATTATGATAGGCAGATCTGGGCCCAGGGGTCCTGCTCAAACTATGGCATCAGCCAAGGACAATACACGCAGTAGACTTCAAACAGTTACCCAGATCTAGCCAATGGCCAGGACATTCTCCACAGTTGAGTGGAGAGTGGGGTCTGACTTTCACACAAACTCTTGTGCCCCATATTTGACCACATCCCCTGGATGGGGAGGCCTGGTGGCACTCAGAGGAAGGATAGCAGGCTACCAAGAAGAGACTTGATACCCTATGAGCATATACAGGGGGAGAAGGTCCCCCTCAGTCACAGTCATAGGGGAGAGGAGTAAGAGGAAAATGCAAGAGGGGGAGGAATGGAAGGATACAAGGGATGGGATAACAATTGAGATGTGATATGAATAAATTAATAAAATATATTTTTAAAAATCTAGCCACCATGGTGTGAAGGCGTCAAGAATATATAGAAGCGACATGGATATATCTCAGCTGATATTCCCTGGAAGGGCTCCCTACTGGACAAACCTGAGAGTTCCAGCCTCCAGCCTTTGTTCTGTCCTAGATGAAACCTGGACATTATTATATGGATACCACCTGTTTAAACTGTGCACTTTGTGAGTTCCTGACCCCCAGAATTCACAAGAGACACTAAGTTGTTACTGTCGTTTCAAATTCTAGCTTAGTGGTTAACTTTCTGAGACATGTACTAATAATCCATTGTTTCTTGTTCATTTAAGACATGACTGTCATGTAGTAGACTCCAAATTATGAACCCATTTATATTTCATCCACCTGTTTAGTAATATCTATTGAATAATGAACACTTCTGTCTGTATTATTAAATTGTCTATAGAGTATACTCATGCACCTCCAAGACAACCAGTCAAATGTACACTAAATATATTACAGTGGTTCCATAACGTAATATCATATCACAACGTTGTAGTCATCTTAGTTTTATTGTAAGTACATGTTGCACAAAGGCTGAATCACCTAATGAGACAGTTCTCATAATGTGTTAAATACCAGTGTTAAGTATGCCAATGTTGTGATAGTGTGTGTGTGTGTGTATGTGTGTGTGTGATGCTATAGTAAAAAAAAATTCGCAAGTTTCTATTGTTTTATGCAACAAAGACTTATTTCACATTCACATGAATGCCACTGTGGGTCACTCATCTGTCCAGATCTGTCCAGATAATTATATTTCCCATAGCAATTCACTGGTTTAGGCTGCTTCTGTGTTGTGATGCCACAATCCTCATATATGTATTTCCAAATTACCCAAGTGTGGTGAGAGATAGCTAGAGAATTTGAGCTCAGATTATTAAACAATTTCGTCTGGAAGTGACACTTTTCCTACCCAGTGGCAAGAATTGGTTATATTGTCTCATCAATAATGAGATGACCGAGCAACATAGGACAGCACATAGACAATGAATGAGCAGCATTATTTTTTTTTCCAGAAATTTCACAGCTATTCTCTCCCATATATTGGTCTGGACAGATTTTAGAATTTAATATATTGAATTTTGGAGGTTTTTTTTCTATAAAAATGGGAGTTTTAGATGGACATGATGGTGTATTCCTGTAATCTTAGCACTTAAGAAACGGAATCAGAAGACACGGAGTTCAACATTAACATCATCTACAGAGGGAGTTGAGCCAGCCTCAGATGCATGGGGCCTTGTCCCTACAATCAAAACAAGGAAAATCTAGAATATATTTCATTGGTGCAACGGCAGAAAATAAGCTAAAACAGAGGGGGACCTAAATGGTTCCCATCTTAATTACATTAATTACTTTATCTATCTAGCTATTTGTTTTGGAGCTTGGGCCTTGCATATAGAAGAATAAGCTCTACCACTGAGCTGTTCTCCCAAGGCCCCAACTTTCTACTTTATACAGTTACAAATTTTTATTTGTTGTGTCTTGATTTCTGCTAAGCAGTATTTTGTAGTTCTTAATGAGGTATCATGAATCATTATATAATATTTACTTCATTTAGCTTAGGCTATAACCAATTCCTAGGCCTATCCCCAAAACTAATGGTGTTTTTCAATTTTCCCAAGGGCTCTTCTCTCACAGCCATTGCTCCCTTGCTGAAGTCCTAGTCTGAGAAAATTTGATTTGAAGCAGAAAATAAAGCACACGATGGGAAGTTCTCAATAATTTAAGAGTTCTTTGGCTTTAGAATAGTAAAAGATAGGATTGTTCCATGAAAGATAAGATAAAATAATGCATTAAATAAAGAGCTTCACTCCAAAATGCTTTGGAGTGATTACATAATCTTGTTTGGAATCTCTAAAACAGTAAGCAAAGTATGGACTTTTGTCAGTTTCTTGGTGAGCTGGCATACCATTCTCCTTAGTGGAGGGACGGAGAAACTTGTGCTTTTAATAGTCATATGCTCATCGTTGTTGATATAGGAGAGTGTAGACATACTCCACCATTGCCTTGGAATATGACCCACAGTCTTTTGTAGGCCTGCCTCATTCAGTAAATCATAAGTATTATTCTGAGGTTACTTTGTGTTTACATGTTTCTACTTTCTGCCTGTAATGGAAGTAGTCCTTAGGACTGCTCAAGACTTTTAAATATTAATTGACACAATCTGGGAAGGGGCCAATCTGTGTCCCTTTTCTCTTTCATAGTTGATCTTGAAATGAACTTTCCCAATGGCATCCGCCAGGTAGGTTGATGATACCCACACATATATCTGTGCTTAAACCACTTCTCTGCTTAAGTATATGGTGAGCATGTTCTAATCAGAATTCATTTTTTCTCTGATTGAGGTGGGTCTTCTATGTAGCCAAGCCTGGTCGTGAACTTACTACCTATGCTACATAGCCCAGGTTGACTGTGAATTTGTAATCGTCCTGCCTCCACCTCCGATTTGCTGAGGCTATAGGTGTACGCTACAATGCCCACCCTTTCAAATTCTTGATTTCACCTCCACCCTTATGCCAAAGTCTTTACGTTTTCTTATTTCTCTCAATAAAAATATGATTCAGTCAGTTGTTTAGGATAAAAAGGCTATACAATCTCTATTCCCTCTTTCCTCTTGTGTCATAAAACTAAACCATTAGCAAGTTCTTGAGGAAATCTACATTCAGAGTCTTTCCAGAATCCAACAACATTTCACCACTCCACTACTACTAACCTAATCCAAGTTTTCACTAAGAGGTAAGTGTTAATTTGTCCATGAATTATCCCATGCAGAGACGAAATTGGCCTCCTGCTAATCTCCATAGAAACTGGCCCAGGCCAGTACTTAAGGCAATCAATCTTGGTCAACCCTGAGGCTTGGATCTCAGCCTTCCCAGCACAGCAGTTGGGATAGGGTTTGGTGCTTCTCCAATGATAATCACTGATGTGGTAAATCCTGCTGTCAGCTCCTCTCCTCACTTCCATAGCATTGGAAAGGGAACTGTTAGAATTGAGTGGAATCAGGTTCTGATATATCATAGCATTATTATATTCAATTCCCCAATTAAACCAGAGGAGAGATTGGCAAAATAGGAATGGAGTCTGGTATCACTGAATCATATTCTTTATTTTTCCCTGTGACTCTGAAGATGGAGCATGGTGCCTCAGGGCATGCTATGCAAGCATTCTGCCACTGAGCTATACTCCTTGCTCACTGAGGCATATTCCTATAACATCTTGGCCTCTTAGCATTTCATGAAAGATCCCTGAATTTACCCTAATGGTTCAGCATAAACATCCTACATCACCAAATTTCCAATACTCTTTCACATCTGGAGTCTGATGTAAAGCTTCCTCTGAGTGTAAGGAGCATTGGGAAGTTCACATGAATGCTGTGGACACCTTTTCAGCAGATCTGATGTATTAGCTATCTGAACATCTGTACGTATTGTACAATAGATGTTCTATTATTCCAAATCAGAGTTTGGCTCTGCCTCCTACATTGAATTTACTGTGCTCATATTATATTTTCTCCTATTTTGATCTGTCACCTCCACTATCTCTTCTCCCAACTCACAAATTCAGTCCACCAGCAATCTCAACAAGAATCCCACTTTCAAAATATAGCCAGAATTCTACTACATTTCATTGCATTGGCCTTCAAAGCATAGTGCCTATTTGCACAAAGGGCCTAAGGCGATTGTCAATATGAATCATGTCATCCTCTAGTTTACTTCTCCCCAAGGGCTTCCAATCACTCTACGATATACTCTAATTTGCCAAATGACCATAGGCTTATCTGTTCGTGACTCTTCTCTTGCTTTTGTTCACTTTGTTTTAACCTCAGTAGTTTGCATTCTTGATCTTGAATCTGCTAAGATTTCTAGCCTCCCAAGATCTTCTTTTGTGTCACCTATGTCTCCATTCAAATACTGCTTCCTTCTGAGCAAGTGCATGTGCTGATCAATTTATCTGAAATAAGACTACCCTTTGCTTTGTATGTTCTTAGCCTATTCGATTTTTCTTTTCTTTTCTTTTTTTTTTTTTTTTCACTTGTTTTCATGTGGAAAGACAGAAAATATTGTTCACCGGTTTGTGATCTGTCCCTCTAGTATAATGTGAGTGTCATGAAAGCAGGAGCCTTGTTTATCTCATTTATAACTCTACCATCTCTAAGGCCAAAGATAAAGCTTGATACAACTTAAAACTTATTTCTTGAATAACTCAATAATAAGTGTTTTTTTAAAGGTTGGAAAGACATTTCTCAGATATCATGGAAAATCAGGAGCAAATAGTAAACATAACTATCCATTAATTCAGTAACTAATATGTTCTTAATGCTTCTAAATTGAAAAAATAAATGTATGAATAAATTAAAATTGCCAAAAAAATTGCCTTTGTGCACCACATAGAAGAACTATAGGATGTCTTTATATGTACTATTTTCTTTACTAAAATGACCATTTTTAAATATTTTTAATTGAAACAATAAATTTCAGACAAAGAGACTGTTCAGTATATTAACATTTTCTTTAGCAAAAAGTAGAGAAGTGTCAAATATGATGAATATTATCTTTTTCTTCTTTTGCTGAGGGAAGATCAAGAAATAAAATGTTTATTTGAATAGTTGATGACTAATCATCATTTCAAAAGTGTATGCTAATTATAAGCTGTCAGGATAAACCCTAGAAATAATTTGCCTATGTGAAATTGGTCACACTGATTTTATATACATTTGTTGAGCTACTTGCATCGTAGTGATCTTGAGATACAGAAGTTAATTAAAAATATACTTCTAGTTGAATGTCACACTTTATTCTAAAATGAGTGAAGATTCCTCAGGATTTTGAGAAATAATGCCTGAGGGCGGACTCTATTATTTAGCATGAAGAATAGAAGAAACAGGCTAGATGTGATAGCATATACTTGTAATCACAGCACTGAAGAAATGGAAGCAGGAGGGTCAGGAGGTCAAGGCCAGACTCAGCCATCTAGTCAGTTTGAGGCCAACCTGAGCTACATGACACCCAGTCTCAGAAACAAATAAGCAAAATAAGAATGATATGAGATTGAACTTCAAATTTGATTATAATCACTTTGTCTTATTTTATGGAGGAAGTTATTCTTTCCCAGTCTTAGGGGCATCAGCGTATATAATTAAACACAGAGCGACACCATTTGATGTCTAAAGCAGTGGCAGTTCAATGTCTCAAGTCACCTGCTCATCAATCTCTTAAATCAACCTTCTGTATCTATAAAATATTCTATAATAAGTTATATTTTTCAAAATTCTAGAGCTCCGTTGACCGTCTTGGTCTGGAACAATTTTGATGTTGCCGAATTAAGGGTGCATACACTACATAGAGCCCTGTGAAGGAAACAGATAAAACTCAACTTGATACACCAGTGAAGGGTACCAGTGGGATATTTAAATTAAGATTTACTGGGAGTAAATCTAGAAATGATTATTATGAATTTCCCATTGGGCTGACTGACTTTTTGAAGCATGAACTAAAAAAAAAATCACTCATTTGATAATAAGTAGAGAAGAGAACTAAGGTGTTGAAAGAAATGAGATGCCAGAATAAGAATGAATCCTATAAAAACATGAAGACTAAGAGAAGAAAGAATATTCTGGAATAGTAGCTCATGGATGCCATCTACTATTGAGAAAACTTAGAAATTGAGGAATAAGATCACTGAAACAAAATAGACACAACAGTTTTGATATGCTACCATGGAGCTCATCAGCAGTAGAACAGAGTCCCATGCTGTGACCTTACTTTTCATGTAAATAGATCAGGACTAATTTTAGCATTGTAGCAAGACAAGGTGACACACATTGCTGTTGTTTCCTTCTTAACAAAATATTAAATGTATGTATACAAAAATAGAAGTCCCCCCTTTCCCCTCAAATGTTCTTTGGACTGCCTTGAATCGTAGCATTTTAGTTCTATGTATAAAGTTATTATCTTTTGGGACTATTTCTCAGAGAGTCTACTTAGAAAGAGAAGGACTAGATAAAAATCTTGATTTTTCTATTATACCAACAATGTTGCTCTTCAAGCAATTTCTACAAAGGTCAAAGGGTGCTTAAATTTAGAGCCTAGAGTCGTTTTCCTTTCAGTATCTTTTTTATCAAAATACTGGTTTATGCCTTTGATGAGATGTGCAGTATGTTGTAAGAAAAAATGTCTTTTCGGGACTTTGATGGAGCTCATAAAATGATAGAGAAGATGCCAAGAGAGATTATTCATTAAAATTTGTGCATACCTAGTAATTTGCTAGCTCAAATGCACGCTCTGAAGTTGTTTGCTGAATTGATGAACTGAGTACATTTATAATGGCTAATGCCTGCTCTTTGGAACAACCTAAATTGTTAGTTTTTTTCTTGAGGCAGTCTCCATAGCCCAGTAACCTTAGGAGATATAGGACATGTGCACATTTTGGGGTTATTCTTGTTTTTCATAGGCCATTTTTTTAGACCAATCCTAGTCTTACAGAAAAAATGAGTGCTAAGCAAAGAGAGTTCTCATATGCTACCCACAATCAGTAGAAGAGTGACATATTTGTTATAAATGATCATCTAACAGCAATATATCATTATGCAGAGTCAACAGTTTACATTAGGATTCGTTATTGATGTCCATCCCAAGAGGCTAGACAGATGCACTCACCATTACACTAAGGTGCATAATGATCGATATCTATTTATATAATATCACAAAGAATAGGTTCCCCGATCTGAATCTCCTCTGCACTCCATCTATTCAGCTCTCCCTCCTGGAAGCCACAGTTCTTTTTATGTCTGATTTAGTATTTGGTGTGGCATTGTTGTCAATGACCTTTTTTGATCATTTAATAGTATGCATAGTGGTATCTTATTATTGGTGTGTCTCTGTTTTTTTTTTTTTTTTTTCCTTTTTTGTGTGGTGGTAGGTATAGAATTTGGAACCTTTGGCTTACCAGGCAATTGTTCTACCATTGAGCTGTTTTCCCCAGCCCTCTCATTGGCATTTTCATTGGCAGTTCCTTAGCAACATATGATGTAGCATTTTTAATATTATTATTAGCTATCTATGTATATACTTTGCTGTGATATCTCTTCAGGTAGTTGGCTAATTTTTAATATGAAGTCATTGTTAATTTTTATTGATTATATGTATGATATATATCATTATATATATATATATGTATATATATATAAAACAGTCCTTTGTCAGATGTGTCTTTTTATAAATATTTCTTCCCAGTGTGTGGCTTTTCCTCTCAATTCTCTTAACATAGCCTTTTTTGAGCAGAGTTTTTCAATTTTAATGAAGTCCAACTTATCAATGAGTCATGCTATTAGCATTATAAAAGGAATATAAAAAAACCATATTGTTGGGAATAGTGTATATGCCTGTAATCCCAGTGCTATGGAAGAATTAATGAAGAATTGTCATGAGTTTGAAGGCAGTCTGTGTTATGTAGCATGACCATATTTCAAAGAAAAATGAGGTGAGGGAGAGTGTTAACATTCATCAAACATAAGGATGTATGAAAAGGACACATAGAAATACACTGGTTTATAAGCTAGCTAAAAGTTTAATTAAAAACAATCAGACAAAAGAAGAAAGAAAGAAAGAAAGAACAACCAAACATACCCAGTTCCTACCCTCTACAAATTGTTTTAATTACCCTGTATGAAATCTGAACACCAGCATTTTCAAAGCTCTTCATTTAATTCTGAAGTTACGAATCACAGATCTAGATCCACAGAACCTTTTGTCTAGTTTTAGGCAATAGCATTTTAAGATTCCAAACAAAAACAGCCCTGGAGAGATGGCTTGGCAGTTAAGAGTGCATGCTGTTCTTGCAGAAGATGTGAATTCAATTCCTGGAACTCACTTCAAGTGGCTCACAGCCACCTGTACCTCGGGTGTAGATAATGTGACACCCTTTTCTGGACTCTTCTGGCATCTGTACACTCTCTCTGTCTCTCTGTCTCTGTCTCTGTCTCTGTCTCTGTCTCTGTCTCTGTCTCTGTCTGTCTCTCTGTCTCTCTCTGTCTCTCTCTGTCTCTCTCTCTCTCTCTCTCTCTCTCTCTCTCTCTCTCACTCACTCTCACACACACACACACACACACACACACACACATCAAAATTCACTTTTCTCTTGACAACGTAACAACCTATCCCGTTCTCTCACCTCTGACTTCTTCTTTTCAGTCTCTTAGAATGGTGCTCTCGCACTCTCTCCTAGACCCACATCTTTCCCTTGGTGGGATTCTGTCTTTATGGAGGTGACCTCATTCAGCCACATGGCTTTAAAGGCCTTTTATAGGTTTACAGGCTGCAAATGCATAGTTCCAGCTCTTCTGTAGTCCCTGAAAAATCAGTCTTGATTATCAAACCATTTTCTACATTTCAGTTTCCATGTCCTTGAAGAACATCACACTGAGCCTGTTCTGAACTGAACAATGATTTTGACTCTATACGAACCCTGTACTGCTTTTAGTGCATTATGGGGCCAGAGATCACCCTTGAAGGTTCTTTTTTTTTTCAATCACCTCAAACATCCAAATCAAAAATTTGTTTTTTGTATTCTACTCCCAAACCATATCTGAAATTTGTCACTTCACTCTGTCTTTAATGCTTCAGCTTTGATGAAAGCCACTACCTTATTTTGACTGGGACACTCTCATGGTCTCTACCCTGTCACTCCTTCTTCCATCCCCTCACTGCACCTGCTCCTGATTATCTCCACCCAGAAGCCATAATGATCTTCTGGAGACACAAATCATTGTTTTCAGCCCACAAATAAATTTCTCTTTAATTTCAAACAAGCAAGCAAACAGGTAGAATGTATTCATTTCTTAGGTCTGCTATATCAAAGTACTCCCAAATGGATGATTTCCATCAATAGAAATGGAATGTAATGCTCTTCTGGAGGCTAGAAGTCACCAATGCCAAGAGAGCCATGCTTACTTTGGCAACTCTAGTGGAGATCCTCCCCTGTTGATTTCCATTCCTGATGCTTACTGGTAATCTTTGGCATTCCTTGGCTTGTGGACATATCACCCCCACGCACATGACCATCCAGTCCCTATATGTCTTCACACCAACTCCCCTGTCTGCATTTCTGTCTCTTGATCTAACATTTACTTCTGCCTTTTTGAAAATTAAGACATTAGTCATAATAGACCAATATTTCATTTTAATTTGATTATCTTTGTAAAATCACTATTTTCAAATAAGTTCACAACCTGAGATATAATGGTTAAGACTTCAGCATATCTTCTTGTGGGGAAAGAGCCCATAAAAAACCCCAAACTGCCTATTTTTGCTTATGCAGCTTTATATTGGCCTCTCTATGCACAAGTTCCACATCCATACATTCAATTAACCCTGGAGTGAACACAATTGAAAAAAATAAACTTAGTACACATACTGAACTTGTGTAGCCTGTTTTTATCTTATATTTATTTCCTTAGCAGTACAGTATTACAATTATTTACATACAATTACATTGCATGGGGTGTTATAAATAATGTAGAGATTATTTGAAATATATAAAAAGCATAAGCATGACTTCTATGCCAATACTATGCTGTTCTATGTAAGGGATTTTAGTTAACATCAATTCATTTTGCTACCCTGTAGATACTAAAGGTCCACTACATATACATACATACATACATACATACATACATCATATGTGTAGAATATATATATATATATATATATATATATATATATATATATATATATATATATATATCCTGCCTTCATTTCTAACATTGTCCAATCAATTGCTCTTCTTGTCCTGTTCAACTACCTAGGTATTTCTGCTAATGCAGCTTGCTTTTAGCATTGAAATACAGGTGTCACTTCCACATAGAGTCCCACTCAGATCTTCCTATTAATTTACTTGTTAGTCTCTGTCTCATTACTGCTTCGTTTTTCTAATTAGAGATTTCCACAATCTGAAGTCATCCTGTGTACATATTGTCATGCCCATTGTGGCAGATGCTACTAGTTATCTACCCAGCTGTCACTTATTCTGGCACATGGCTAAGAATCTGACTACACACCCAACCCTAAGCCATGTACTATTACAAGATCAGGACAGTGATGCCAACTGTGTTTACTTTTGAAGAAATTGTTGTTAGACTGAGTCAAGTCCAAGTCAATGGGATGTGAAAAAAAAAAGACTGATGTTTCTGGAAATTTCTCCTTCTTAAAACACACAAAGAATAAACTCTTCTGTTTACTCCTTGACACCTACATTTCAATGTGATTTCTAGAATTATAGCAGCCACCTTGTGCCCATTAATTGACCTGCCAAAGGACAACAGAAGCCACCAATGTTATGATGGGAGAGCAAAACACTTGGGTTTTTGAGACACCCTCTAACTTCAATAAAATTGTACACTTTCTGATCAAGCATACCTAGCTGTATGTTAAATTGACACAGGCTATAGTCATGTGAGAGGAGGAAACCTCAGTTGAGAAAATGCCTCCATAAGATTGGGCTATAGGACCGCAGGCAAGTGATTAATGGGGGAGAGCTCAGCCCATTGTAGGAAGTGCCTCACTGAGTTGGTGGCCCTGGGTTCTATAAGGAAACAGGCTGAGTAGGCCTTGGTGAGCAAGCTGGTAAGCAGCACCCCTCCATGGCTTCTGAATCAGCTCCTGCTCCCAGGTTTCTTTTTGTTGTTGTTGTATTTTTTAAATTTTAATTTGTTTACTTTATATCCCAATTGTAGTCTCCTCCCTCCCTCATCACCTCCTGGTCCCACCTTCTCTCCCTCATTCCCCCTCCCTCCCCCATCCCCTAGTCTTCAGAAAGGGGGAACTCTATTCTCCTAACATCTGACCTCAGCCTATCAAGTCTCATTTGGACTGCCTGTATTCTCTTCCTCTGTGGCCTGGCAAGACTACCTCACCAGGGGGAAGTGATCAATGTGTGGGGAACAGAGTCTATGTCAGAGATAGCCCATACTCCTCACATTATGGGACCCACAAAAAGACTGAGCTGCCTATCTACTACATCTGAGCAGAGGATCTAGGTCCTCACCATGCATGGTCCTTTGTTGAGACATCAGCTTCTGCAGGTTTCCTGGGTCCACATTTGTTGGCTCTGTTGTTCTCCTTGTGGAGCTCCTGTCTCCTCCAGGTCCTTCTATCCCTGAACTCTTCTATAAGACTCCCTGAGCTCTATCCCAAAGTTTGTGAGTCTCAGATTCTACGTTGATGTCCTGGTGGATGGAGTCTTTCAGAGGATCTTTATATTATGCTCCTGTCCTGTTTCTTCTCTTTTACCACTTCCAGTGTCTATTCTATTTGCCCTTCTGAATGAGTATTAAGCATCCTCCATAGGATCCTCCATGTTATTTAGCTTCTTTAGGTCTCTGTATTGTAGTGTGGTTATCCTGTATTCTGTGGCTAATATCTTCTTATAATTGAGTATATACCATGTGTGTCTTTCCGGATCTGGATTACCTCACTGTGGATGATCTCTTCTAGTTCTATCCATTTGCTTGCAACTTTCAAGATTTCCTTATTTTTAATAGCTGAAAAATATTCCATTGTGTAAATGCACCACAGTTTCCTTATCCATTCTTCAGTTGAGGGACATCTAGGTTGTTTACCAGCTCTGGCTATTATGAATAAGGCTGCTATGAATGAAGTTGAGCAAATGTCCTTGTCATATGGTGGAACACCTTTCAGGCATATGCCCAGGAATCATATAGTTGGGTCTTGTGGTAGAGCTATTCCAAATATTCTGAGAAAGTGCAGGTTTCTTGATGTGGAAGCACAAGACAAATAACTCCTTTACTCTCCAAGTTGCTGTTGGTCATGGGGTTCCATCACGGCAATAGTAATCCTAACTAAAATCATCTTCATAAATGTCCTTATGTTTTAATCCATGAATACTTGACATTTTGGTCATTTGTATTTAGTATTTCCTTGTGGTTATATTGTCCCAACACGGTATTAGATACTTTATGTTTGGAAACAATGAAACCCTGGATAGAGAACACAGGTAGGAGGCACTCAGAGAATTCTCTTCTAGATTTCAACGTTTCTTGCCACTTACTTAGTATTACTTTGGGACAGTGGTCGTGGTTTTTGGAAATCAGTTCTTGTCATAAAAGAATAGTCAAACTTGGGTTAGTTGTGCATGCCTGTACCCTTAACTACTCAGAAGGCTGAGGCAGGATGTAAGGGGAGCCTTGAGCACATGATGAGACTCTGTTTCAAAATAAGAAGGACTGAAAACATATTTCAGTGGTAAAGAGCTTGTCAAGCATGCATAAGGTCATGGGATTAATCCTCTATACCACACCCCAAAGCCCTAAAAACGTTGCTGAATGAAAATGGAGGCATAATCTTTATTGCTCTGCCTCAGTTCTCTTTTTTATATAATCTCTTCTTTGTCTCAGACTGACTTTTCACTTTACCTACTCCTTTTGCTTTGTGTGTTTTTCGGCTTACTTGTTTGGGAATTGATCACTAGATGTTGTACATGAACAAGAACTCTTGCTACCAAGCTTTCCTGCAGCTACTCTGCTCTCCCAGTCTGGCCTCAGCTTCCGACCTTGGCTCTATGTTGTTTATCACATCTTCCAGGATCACTATGGTGTAAATTTAGGCCAAGAGAAAATGATTCTCTATTATTCCACAATCAGACCTTGCTTCTCTGTTTCCCACTGTGTGCCTTAAGAGCTTAAAGCCAATGGGGTTGCACATCCCCTGAACGTACCATGTCTTTTGCTTTTCTCATGGCCCCAATCATATTCTCCTGGGCAGTATCTTCACAAGCCAGCATTTCTTTTTTGCATATCATTTTATAAACATCTTAAGATCTGGATCCACACCTTCCTTTTATCTCTCTCTTCCACTAATAGCACAGCTGCTCAGGGAACACCTGTTGCATGGGAGTATCATAGCACAGTGAGTGGGTAAGCCTCAGCCTTTGAAAACAGGAAAGCTAGAGGTTATACCTGCCATCTGTTTGCTATGCAAACCACATACAAATCATCTAACCTCTCAGAGCCATGTTTTCTTCATTGATAAAAGAGAGACAATAATAGTATATATAGAGAGTTGGGTATCATTTTGAGAGAATAAACATGGAACATTTGTTACACAGTATAGCAGAGAGTAAGCACCTATTAGGTGATTGCTATTATTATTAACAGACATTTTTAGATGAATGAAAATTTTATCTGGGAGTGCAAAAAAAGATTAGTATTCTCATAGATAAAGATAAACTGTGCCCAATATATTGTGATAGTTGGTTGGGAGCACACACACACACACACACACACACACACACACACACACACACACACACGAATACACAATGCCATGCACCTTGTTATATACCCATTAAAAATTTCCTTTGTATCTGTAGTGTCATAGCAAAAACTATAACAAAGTTGACAATGATTCTGAATCTATTTTTTGAAGGTGTGGTGTCTGCATGTTTATATGTTTACGAATGGTGTTAGTTTTCCTAAATTTGTAAAAGTAACATTAAGAACAGGTTACCAAGCTCCAAGACTGACTCTAGCTAATTAAATCAGAAAAGAATTTGTTGGTAAGATCATGGTAGCACCGGGATTGGATTGTAGTTCAGGGAATCATCAGGAAGGTGCTCTGCAACTTTCAGTTTCATAAATGGTGGTGAATATAGATACAACCATAAAACTCAAACTAAGATTGCCCTCCAATAGGCCCTGTGTCCCCAAGGTCTCCCACTGTCATACTAGTGGGCTCTGTTTTCCCTAACACTGGCCTGTTGTAGCCCCCAGGCTTTCCATCTAGTGTGACCACAGAGAAGAATTTCTGAATATCTACATGCCTTGTTCTTTTTTCCTCATCCTGTCTAGTGAACCACACTTGATCACACTGGATACTTCCATCTGCTCTGAGGAAGAGAGAAGAATGGCTTGCTCCTTTAAGTCTGCAATGAGGAGGGAGGTCCTGTATCCCACAGGCCTTGGGCTTACATTCCACAGGGGTATTTAGATGATGGGTAACTCTTCTCCCTGCCCACTAATCCATTTAGAGAGAAACAATTGGCAAATGGGAACAGAAACGAAAGGTTCAGAAATGATCCCTTGGAGCTGGAGTGTAGGTCAGTGCCAAAGTGCTTTCCCAGCATGTCTGTGTCCCTCTGTTCCTCCTCCAGCATTGGGGTACAGACGGTTCTGAAGAGTATCCCCTGTGCAGCTGAGAGATATCTTCTTCTGTAGACTCTTCCAACCTCAAGTTTATATATGAAGCAGAATCCACATCTGTTTGCATAGATGGAAATATAAAGGGAATCCTTCTTTCCCAGCAACGTTTGTCATGACCAGTAACGTAACTTCATGGCATACTGACATTTATACAAAGCCCAGTGATGTGCTGAAAACAATTGCTGTTGCCAGGTACCTATTGGCAGGCTTGGAAACAGGTCCCCTAGAGCCTGATGGGCAGAGGCAAGAACTTCCCTTTTCAAAGACGCAGCAGATGGTAGTCTTTACCATCCCTAACAGGGTAAAGCAGGAGGAAGCCATGAGGCTCCATCTGGGAAAAAGCCTGTCTTCTGAGGCCAAGGAGTCAGTGTGTCTGCAGTCTTTCCACTTTCCGAAGGGGCAGATTGGAGAAGGCTGGAAAATTCCATCCAGGAAGAACCACACCTTTTTATGTTGCTTCACAGCAGAGAGGGCAACCCTGAGAACCCGAAGGCAAAAAATGACAAGGTGGAGCACTAAGTGTTTCTTAGGAAAATGAAGAGGTGGGTGGCTGTCAACCTCTGCTATCTGAAAACGTTGGTGATCTAATACTTTCTTCTTCTTTCTAAATCTGATCCACCCAACCAAGCCAGAAAATGTATTCATGACTGCTTCCGTAGCTCTTACTCAGGGACAAGTCATATCTGCTTGAAGACTCTTCCCATTTTTAAGGTCCATTGCTCATTTGCTCGTTGAGCTTCTGCTTCTCAGACAATTAGGTGATGTCCCTTCCCTTCAAGGCTTTGATCCTGTCATCCATCCGTAACTTTCAGAAGTAGAGTCTGTGACTGGTTCAAAGCAGACAGGGCTTTCCTGATATAGCAAATGAAAACTGTTTGAGGCAAAGCTGAAAAAAGTGTACATGTCTCCAATAAAACACTAGTAGCTGTTTGGAGTAATAGTTCTGTAGAAAAACACAACTTGGTTATCAGTCTATTGATGAGAAATAAATGACCACATGCAACATGATATGATGGTTTGGGAATCAGCAGTAAGCTAGCTGGAGCTCTCAAGAGAAATTTTCTCTTAAGGATTATGATACATTTACTTTTTAATAAAATACCTTAGATTTCTCTTCATTTCCTTGGTTTAACTTTTCATCTTTCTTAATAAAGTAAATTATTCTGTGCTTGAATCGACCTGGCAATAAAACAATTATAAATAGTTTGGTGTATTGCTCGCAGTTTTCCAAAATTGCTGATACTCTTGTCTTTAGGCATTTTGAGGGCAAGGTTTGTGAAATGTTTCCCTTTGTGGCCCCAAAGCTCTTAAGAGGGCATTATTCACCAGCAGGTGATTAACCACACACATAGTTTACCTTTGTCACTTTTCTACTAAATGTGATGTGGTGGGTTGGCCTTACCTATTAGTCACACCTTCACATGTCTCAAGGATTTGCCCTTTGTTTCTAAATCTATTACAAAGTTTTGTTGTAAATTATGTCAGTGAAGGCACTTATTAAAGTGCCACTGAGAGCTGAGTCGCATTTATGCTGCTAAAAATCATTTAATGGATGAACAACTTGGAAAAAAGAACTCTCACCACCCACGCACATCATGCTAAAAGGGGTAGCATTTTGCACTTGCTTCCCAGCTTAGCCTGAGAAAGATTGCTGATGTCCATCTTTTCTTCCCTTAGCATTTCAACTCCATCCTAGCCAGCTGCTGAATCGTTCAACAGAATGCCACCCTGTCTTTGTATTTCCAAAACCATGTGTCCCTATTGCCAACTGTACATCTTTATGGCAGCCACATACTTGCAAAAGAATTGAACTGAGAATATTCTTAGCCTCTTATTATTGTAAAAATACAAAAACAAAATGGGGGGGAAGGGAAAGAAAACTTCCGTGTTCTATGCTGTTGTTCTCATCGTGAGATGCTCCACGGAAAAGAGCCGAGCAGTGGGCAGAGGCTGTGACTCCCCCGATAACAAGCGCCTAACATTTCCGTGGTATTCCCATTTGCTAGTGCGCTGCTGCGGCCACACGCCTGATTGATATATGCCTGCAATGGCACTTTTCCATTTGACACTCTCCCTCTCTCTCCCTCTCTCTCTCTCCCTCTCTCTCTCTCCCTCTCTCTCTCCCTGGGTCGCTTAAACAACAGTCCTAACTTTTGTGTGTTGCAAATATAAAAGGCAAGCCATGTGACAGAGGGACAGAAGAACAAAAGCATTTGGAAGTAACAGGACCTCTTTCTAGCTCTCAGAAAAGTCTGAGAAGAAAGGAGCCCTGCGTTTTCCCCAAGGTAAGCAGGAAAACAAGCGCTGACGGCTTGCCTAGGAAATTACTTCTTTGCAAACTCTGCCTTTCATCCCTCTTGCAGACAAAGAGACAACCTTTAAATACCACTTAAATTTGCATCACTTTAATTTGCATTAATCTGTAGCATGTTAGCCTTGTGGGGATTTGTTTGTTTGTTTGTTTAAATGAACGGGGTCTTTGAAGTCTGTGACAGAGCAGGAAGCGTCCAAGAGAAGCTCGAAAATATCTTTTGGGTTGATTTCTTTTCAAACTCTGCGTAGTTAGATGTAACTTTGGGATGGTTCTTCTATGTGACACCATGAAGGGGGACAGAGAAGCCGCAGTTGCCGACTTGCATTTGTGGAACCCCGTATCTTCCCCACCTCCCATATCCCACTTACAATGGGGGCACTATTAACGCAGGCGAGTCTGCGAGGTTAAACGTGCACTGTTTACTTTTATTACTTCTTATGTATGCGGCTGATCTCCTGCCAGGGCTGTGCCGGAGTGCTCAGAATGACTTCAAACAATAGGCAACATTTATGCCTAGCTTGCAGTGTCAAGCTGATCCTTTGCACTCTCCTTCCATCCCGCGTTGGGACATTGCTTCCATGGATACATTCAGAAGTGTCGGGGAGAGATGAGGATGGGTTTGCTGTATGATTTTGATTGGGCAGAAAGTCTGAGGAAATGCAATGCTATTTGCCTTGGCCTTATTGCAAGAGGTTATTTTTAGTAGTTGGTTTGTCCCTGCAGCACGACCAATGATCCAATGTCCAAGAAGTGACCAGGAAAGGATGCTCCTGACAGCACAGGGACCAGGAACTAGAGGAATGACTCCTACAGACACCTGAGGAATATTCAGAGGGTTCTTTCCAATTCCTGAATGCAAGTTAGTTCTCTCATTAAATGAACAATTGAGCTGTAGGAGGCCCGGGCATAACTCTCTTGAGGGACGGGCAGTTTGATTGTGTACAGAATGTTAATGACTCAGAAAGCTCAGTAACTGAGGGTCATTGTAATGGACAAGCCCAGATAAGTTTCCCTGAAAGAGCACCCCACCCCCTCCCCCACTTCGCTGAGATTCAGGTGCGAAAAATCAATCTCTTTGGCCAGATGAAAATCCTTTATACTTTGCAACTGTCATTCCTAGCAGATATGGCTGTTGCAGAGCCTGCTTCTCTCCATTTCTAATATTAGCGTGTTTTAATTACAAGGTACAACATGGCAAATTGCTTCAACACAACATTAGCTGCCAGGTGCATGTGGAAACACAGAGATGCTGCAAATGCAGCGTTGGCTGTGGGTGATAGCCAAATATATCAGGAATCGTAGACTGTCTCAAGATGGCATTTAGGATTCATGCAAGTATCTGCTCACTTTCTTTTCACTAATTTTATTCCCAAATGTGAACTTAAGGGTTCTGTTGGCCAGCTTTCTGTGGAACAGGGGGCAAAATTTATGGGGATTTCCCCCACCCCCGATTTTCACAAATAATTAGCCTAAGGAGCATTGTGGAATAAAAATCAGGTATTTAAAGGAGCAAATTTACAACTGGTTCACTAATCAAGAAAGGCTGTAAAAATTAATATGAATTGGATTGGATTGTAATATTTTATGATGATTTTTTAAAAACTACTGCTCTTAGCAAAGCATTTAAGTGACTCAAAACAATTTTCTTAAACTGTTATTCAAACCATTATATGAGACTGTTTGAACACAAATGCAATACCATGCATCATTTCTTTTAAGATACATAAATAAAATAATGGGAGAACTAGCTAAGGCCTTCTTATTATGACTGTAGACCAAGCAGCTGACACCCACAGATGGAAATATGCCTGTGGAGTTCTCAATCTTCATTTGAGTTCCAATGACACTGTCAAGGGAAAAATAAATCATTTTTCAATACATTTAACAATTTCCAACTCATTTGTTTTCCTGGGCCGTTGAAAAATGGCTTTCTCAGAATTATAAGCACCAGTGCTGGCCAGAGATGGTTTCTGTCTGGAGAACTCACAATTTCACCACCATTGTTCTTCCTGGTTAATAATTCATTCCATCATCTTTTTAATAAATATTTATTAAGCATTTACAGTGTGCCTGGCACTATGCTCATCCTGATGGATACAAAGGTGAATGAATGGAACATTGTCCCACACCTTTATTTTTAGTCTGTATACTCTTTCTTATTGAAGCTGGCAGGATAAATTAACGGGCTTTGCCAATGGGTAATTGGGCAAGAACTTTTTGCTTATTAAGAATGATGTAAAATAGCTTCTAGTGCTCTAGATTTACTTAAAATACTTATCAACAGAGTTTCTATTTATAATGAAGGGGTTCTCCTCCCCTTTGCCTGTTTGCAGTAGATTCTGAGGGTATCATGCCTGCACATGGTCTGGCTTTTCTGGGGATGGGGGTTGAAACAGTCTGGAACAAGAGCAGCATATCCTTCCTCAGTTCTCTTGAGCACTCTCTGGAAGGGAGCTGTCTGCTATCTCTATCAGGAGATGAGTGTGAGTCACCTCCCCAGCAGCTGACATCAGGCCTCCTTGATGAATCACTGTATGAGAAACAAGCACACAGGAGGATGTCATCACTCTCTCCCATCACTTACTTGTCCCATTCCCTAGATTGAGGAAATCAGTGACCTCTGGGCTTGGCCAAATTTTATGAGGACCCTGGAATAAGTGGCTGAAAGTTTTCTCCCCCAAATCTAGGTCTTTATTTGAGCCACACACAGTGCTGCTTTCAAATAAGCCAGTCTAGCATTTCATGTTTAGGTTACTGGGGGAAAAATCATGTAGACAGCATCAACTGTTTCCTTGATTTGGTGCTTATTAGCAGAAAATGTTTGGTGGTTGGATTGCCTCTGACCCTCTGGGGTGCCTGACACGTTCTAGCTAAGCCACATCTTTGTGGCCATTGCATTGGCCTTTGTATCCATGTTTATTTTTTTTCCATGACAGTCAGTTATGACACTCTCCTGCCAGGCCAGCAGGAACAGAGGGCACGGAGAGGCAGGTGGAAGGGCTAAGAAGTGTGAACACTGAGAGGGAAGCAGGGCCATGGGAGGGTGGGTGAGCTCCGGGACCCAAATTGCAGTGGCCTGCCTTGGCTGTGATCAGCTGTCATTTCCTCTTCGTGTATGACACTGTGGAACATATTAAAATTTCTCTGAGATGGTATGTTTGGAATTCCTCTGATGCCCCACCTCAACCAACTTACCCGGACAATAAAAGCGAGGTTGTAAGCCATTGAACAGCTGGCTGGCTATATATTTCTCCTCTTTCTTTCCCATAATCTAATACAGAAAAGAATCCAGTTAGACTGGCAGTGCCATGTCTGGGTACTTGATTCCTGCAAGCACTTCCTCCACGACCTCCTCCTGCTCACTGCGGGTTCTTCCTGGGTGGCAAGTAGCTTCTTTTCTTTTGTTCAGTACTGCTCTTAGCCCTGCCCCGTCTTCCCTATGCCCTCTCTCCTTCCATTGTGAGCTGCTGTTTGCTGTCTGTTTTCCAGACAGCCCGGGTCCTGCTCCATCTGGGGAGAACAGCTCATGAGGTCTCCTCATCTCCATAGTATTCCCAGGATGTCATTCTTGGCACAGGTTCTGCTCTGCCGATAGGATATGGGGGCTTTTTTGTAGCCAGGAGCCTGAACCCACTCACAAGAGAGGAGCAGCCATGTGGCTCGCCAAGAGTGGGGCTGGAGTGACCCGGGTTGGCAGAGACAAGCATACCATCACAGTGACCGGACATCTCTGGCTAAGGCCTGAGGGTGGGAGTGCTATGGGAATGACTGGATGCACTTAGGTCCCCACATTAAGAGAAATGTGGTTCTTCCGTTTTAGACTGAGAGACAAGTGACTTGGAACAAAGACCCCAGATTTTTCTGGGCTCTGGGGTTCTTCAAGTTTCTCTCCTCCCCAGACAGAAAGGAGAGACAGGACCCTCAGCTTGGCCAGCCTAGGCCCATTGCTGAAAGGAAGAACTGGGAAATCCCTTTTGAGTTGAGGGCGCTGAAAATGTGTGGGGCTTAAGGTGAGAAAGAAGCTTTACTTCGGTAGTCCTCCCTTCCTCCCTTCCTCCCTTCTTCCCTCCCTCCCTCCCCTCCCTCCCCCTCTCTCCCCTTTCTTCCCTCCTTCTCTCCTACCTTTCCTTTTTCTTCCTCTTTTTTTCTTTCCTATCTCTTTACCTTAGAAGAGCAGTTTGGTTCCTGAGTTTCAAGCAGAAAGCACTGGCCTCTTCAATTAGAGATTCCCATTTAAGACCTTTATTGTGCACATCCCCAAAAGATGCTGCCAATGTACTTGGGAGCACTAGGTATTAAACAGAGATCCACAAGGAAGTTTCCTATTCCTTTTCATTTCCTGGGAGCTTCAGATATCTTTTCCAAATTAACTCAAATTAATTAAGAGACTCAAAAAAGAATGGATGAATTAAAATGAACCTTTTCCTGTTAGCTTGAGGCAGGGAGGGAGGAAAGGAGGGGGGAGATGAGGAGGGAGGGAGGGAGAGAGAGAGAGAGAGAGAGAGAGAGAGAGAGAGAGAGAGAGAGAGAGAGAGAGAGAGAGAGAGCAAACCAGAGAACTATCTACCCTTCACTGCCAGTTCTTGGGTTTTAATATGAATTATTCCATACAAGTCCCTAGGCTAGAGGATCTATTTAAAGCAGCCTGGCAGCATGAAGAAAGAGGGTAAAAATACAACAACTCTTTTGTCCATCAAAGGTTTTCTTTGGGAGGACATTAAGAGCATTTCTGTTTTCCTGTCTGCCCCTGCCAGTGGCAGCATTCCAGCTGGTAGTACCCACTCCTCACCCATCAGGTCAACAACCATGCACTGCTATGATTCCAGGAGAAAGCAAAGGCTGAGGAATTCTTTAGAAACGCCTCTATGTGGGCAGCATGCAGGGGAGGTTGGAACTGGAATGAGTGGGTTCTGGCTAGGCTATGCAGGTTGTCTGGTGAAATTCACCCCCCACACACATTTTCAGCCTTTGAGGAAGATTGTGCCATTATGCTGGTGGCATTGCATGCCATCACATTTGCAAAGCTTCCTTCTCATGTCTCTGGCAATACTTTGTTTGGTGCTATTCACTCGGTCTGCTTCATCAGAGTATTTATGAGCCTGGTGCTTAGGTATATATTACTAAGTGTCCCATTCCATGGACCATTTTTAGCTGTTAGAACGTAGCAGTTTAGAAGAAGTTTGCAATCTGGAACAATTACATTTCTGTTGGAAAGAGTGCTGACTCAGAAGATTCAAAGAATGGGTTAGTTCAGTTGGCAAGACATCCTGAGTGCTTATAATTAGGATTTCATCCAATTGAGGTCCATTTCATCCTCGTGTCAAAATCTGGACATGAATGCTGACTGGTAGCTTGGTATAAGATTTTCTTTTTTCCACAAAAGCTGAGACTTATTCAGACAATTTGCTCTCTTCCAAGGCCTGGCTCTGTCCCAACTGTTTCTTTTAAACCATGATCCAACCAATTGCAGAATCCCTTAAAAATGAGAGGGCAACAGGTTAAGATAGTCAGTAGACCAACTGTCAGAAAATGGTAAGGTGTGATCTTTCCTTAACACAGTAAGGCAACAATAGGCCTAAACCTGGACTCCCTTTTCATCCTTTCATCCATAGGGAATAAAAATAAGAAGAGACAAGTAATAGAAGAAGCAACAACAGAAAAGGAAAAAGGATTACTTTTGATGTTAAACTTGACCACAGCCCTTTTAGCTTTTTTTCCCCCCCTCAAATAACTGAATTTCAGAAAGGGAAAGTTTCATTTTCCCTACTCTCTCCCATAGAGGGATATGGAATTACCTTCCTTACTTGAAAAGTGGTCAAACCCCCAGGTGAAAACATCCTCAAGCTCAACTTTAGGTAAAAATGTAGGTATACACTTCCCTAACATGGACATGATGAACCAAAGGAACCAAACCATTCAGTAAAGTCCACTTTATCTTTAAAACTCAAGGAGATGCACTGGGACTTACTTGATGCATTTGTGTGATCCTGTTCCCCTCTCCAATTCTGAAACAGGGGTTCAAAGGCAGCCCAGTAGGATTGTGACAGGACTGTGACAGGATAACTGGCAGGGCTGAATCAAAACAAAAGACAATAAGAAAACCCACAGCCCAACTAGGCGGTGTGATTAGCAGCACTGGAGTGCTTGCTTTTCACTTGAGGCTTGTACTTGTCTTGCCCCTTTTCATGTAGGCCTACATCCAGGAGTGTTCTGATTTGAATTGTGTATTCAATCATATCCTGGGGCAGAAAAGGCAAATTGCCTGAGCAATGGAAAGACTGAGCTGCTCTTATTGTTTTGGACCCATTCCTTAGCGAGGACCCTCCAGCTGTTAGGTGAGATCACTCCCCACCATTCCAGAACATGGTTTCCGGATGAGGAGATTGCAATACAGCTTTAGAAACACTTTACTAGACACTTTGAAGAAAAGCCAACACACTCATTTGGCTTCAGGGTGAAAAGGAGCTGGGTCTGACCTAGGATGGATCATCTCTCTTCTCTTAAGGCCATGCCACAGCCAGCAGTCAGGGGCAGAGCAAGTGTTGCATTATATCAGCAAATGGGTCCCCACAATACCTTCTCTTTTCTACAGTAAGGGTGCATCTCTAACAAGGCTGTATCCTTTGGGTTGGGTTTCTCAAAACTCAGGGTCTTAACAAAGTGAGTAGTAGTAGCTTACAGCTCACTACTCAATTGTATTTAGCTCAAATCTCACTTCCTTAAGAGGGAGTGGGTACCATAAATGGAATATTCTTGTCTTGAAATTGTGTTGTTTGAAAAAAAAGCTGTGGCATATTTGGGGTATCCAGAATCACTTCTTTTCTTCTGTTACTGCTGAGGTCTCTACTATGGTGTGTGTATGTGTGTGTGTGTGTGTGTGTGTGTGTGTGTGTGTGTGTGTGTGTGTGTGTGTGTGTGTGTTCTTCTTGTTTCATTTCATTCATTTGTTTGTGCTGTTTTTTTTTTTTAAAAGACAGGCTTTCATGTAGCCCACGTTGGTCTTGAACTCATCTTGTAGCTGAGGATGCTTTTTAACTTTTCATCTTCCTGCCCCCATTTTCTGAGTTTGGAATCTGGGACATACAGCACCATGCTCAGTTTGTATTGTGCCGAGGGCACACACTTGAACTCCATACTCAGACCAGCCCGCTCTGTTTATGTTTATTCTCTGTGGATGAAAGAATAGAACAAAACTCTGAGGTCAGAGCTACTGGTGATTTGTGGCACCATAGAAAGGCTACCAGTGAGCATTTTTGACAGCTCATCACCATATCAGCCATGTTTCATAGTCTAATTGCTAGGTTTACAGAAATCATCCAAACCCCCAGAGAAAAAGAGTTTTAACAGAAAATGCTTCACTATGCTCCGGTCACCCAATTTGTGGAGAATTTATATTCTAGAAGTCAATTAGTTCCATCAACAGATGCCTAGTAGAGGACCCCACAGCCATACTCAATGGTCAATTCTTTTAGTGTCAATACATAATTGAAATCAGGATCTCAGGACTGTCCCTCCCTTAGAACAGAGGTTCTATAGGAACCTTACTAAACAGAGAGTTATTTTTGATCCCCTGAGCCCATTTAGTACGCATCTTCAAGAAGGCATAGCAGATCCAACCTTCCCATCTCTCTTCTCCTGGGACAGAGCCCTGCACATGGCCCATTAAGCTCTTAGCAACTGTGGCTGAAACTCATTGTGGAACATGGGCCATTCCTAAGAAAGGATCTGGCAGGTAAAATTCAGCCTATATCATCACCATTATCAAATTGAAGAATTGTAATTTTAGATGGAGTGACTACCTTTGACTGTTCTCTTTGACATCCATCATCTTGATGGATATATTGGGTGAGAATAGAACAAAATAGCACAAACTTTAAGAGAACTTCAAGAAAAATAGAAACTGGTTGACTATATACACCAAGTACTTCTTGTTATTAAAAAGACATGAGCTTGGTATGGTGGTACACACCTCTAATATTAACATTGTAGGGGGAAGGATAAAGAGGCTCACCCAAGAATTCAATGTGAGCTTAGACTACATAGTGAATTGCAGGCTATCTGGGACTACATAGCAAAAGCATGTCTAAAAAGAAACAAAACAAACACAAAGAAAAGCAGGATATTAATAATTTATGAACTACATTTAGTAAATCACAAGCACCAAATCAATTGGATATTGGAAGCTATTTTTATTACAGGCCACCCAAATGGCCTCATGGAAGAGAACATGATAATAGCTTGACCTCCTGTTGGCTCCGGCACTTCATTAGAATGTTCTTGGAATCCTGGATGATCATTAACTCCTTGAAGAAGAAAGGACATCTTGTAAGATTTCTTGGGGGAGTATGTAGTCCCAGAGCAGTACTATATAGTCTGAGAGGCTTGGGAAGAGTCAGACATGATTGAAAATGGACAAAGCTGTGAAGTATTACAACCAATTAACTTATTTCATAGATAAGGAAACTGGGTCCTAGAGAAAACAAATGGTTTGATAAAAGCTCTCCTAGGCAATCATAGGAGGAATGATGTAGCTTGAGGGTCATCAGGTCAGCCTTCCTTCTACTAGATCAGGCAACAGCAGAATATTCTATAGGTTTCATGATGCACTGAAATTAGTTATTCATTGTTTTGGACAAGTGAATAAATAGTTCAGAGATACAGAACACTAATAAGTAATATAGGCTGGCCATTGTCTGGGGAAGGAAACATGATGGTGCAGGTAAGTGGGAGACTGGATAACAATGAGAGCTTTCTTTCCTCACAAATGTCTCAAGGTCAGGAGTTTTAGTTACAGTCAAGCTCAAGGTCAAAGCCTCCCACTGCGCTTCCTCCCCAGGCTGTGAAACTGTTCAAGCCAAAGACACATACACACAGCATGGGACCCCCTTGACAGTTGGCCCATTGCTGCTCCCTATCAACTTATTTCTATTCTCAGGCCTTTGTGTGAGTATTGTTGTCTACTGGGATTGTGATATATTGCTTCTTTCCCTGGCTCTCTTCTTCCTCTTCTTTTGCTTTCCCTTCCCTCCTCTTCCATCACTTCCTCCCTTTACACAGATACTGGCTCCTGTGGAGCTTTGTCACAGATAGCTTTGCCACAGATACAGGGAGAAGAACACAGTGTCCTATCATAGAATAGGGCAAAGCTATTTATTTAACAGCAAAGCTATTTTCTTCTTTTACCTAAAGAAGCGCTGTGGAGGTGGCCACTGCCTTCCACTATAGAACAGATGCCCTGAGATGAAAGGAACTAGAGACACATTCTCCTCTACTGACCTTATGGCTGTATCCTTGGAGATCCATGGCAGCCTTGCATCTTTTCCACCAAGCATCACTGCTTCAGGGTCAGCCCAGACTTTAGCTTCTTGGCTGCTACTGATGTGCTGCCAGACAGAAATACTCTTAAACCATTCATTGAGTGCAGGGGATGCTTTATACAATCCAACATACTGTTTACAGTTTATAAATCACATGTCTTGAGATGGAGCATCTGACTTATTCTCCTAGGCATCTCTTTGATTAGATCCCATTGGAATTCTTTGGGTTCCTGGGAAGGAGCTACTTAGCACTTTGCATTTTCTGAATAAGACTCAGAATTTCTTGTTTTTCCAATCATTGTATGAAGTTCTGGTAGCAAGCTTTCTTGCATCCTTACAGTTTTAATCCCCCCCTCCACTGTTTTTTCTTCTGTGTACTGCAGTGTTTACCTTATTCTTGACTCAGGAGATTTTTAAAAATTACAACAAATATCTGAGACCAGTGCGGCACACCTTTAATCCCAGCACCCTGGAGTCAGAGGCAGGTGGATCTATGTGAGTTCAAATCCAGCCTGGTCTACAGAGCAAGTTCCAAGACACCCAGGGCTACATAGAGACATCTAGTCTCAAAAAATAAAACACAATTACAATAAATGATAAATATTTCTGTCTAGATACACTGAGTACATTCCAAACTCATTATATTTTATACTACATCTTCTCAGAGGTAATGCTGTACATGCTAGTTATAAATTAGTTGGTAAATGAGGTATATCAATGGGCCCCCAAATTAAATAGGAAAATAACAGGCCAAGAGTCTGCTTATACATGCAGTGAAGAAGAAGAGATATCTAAGATGAGACCTGTTTTTTTCCTCTGACCTTTATCTTTTTTATTTGTTTTTGTTGCTGGGAATTTAACCCTGGGCCTTGGCATGCCAGCTACCTACCACCCCACCCCATTCTTTATATTTTATCTGCTAGAGTAAAAGTAGGCACCTGGTAGTTGCTCAATGCATGATTATATTATGTTGGATAAATGCTTGTTGAAAGAAACCAGGGAAAGAACACCTGCCTATTTCAGTACTGAAAACAGCCCAGGAGGAATATAGATATGGAAACACTGCCCTCCTTTGCCTCACAAGTAGGGCAAAAACAAGGTCATTCTTGGCACATGACACTTGTCTTAGCCTCTTTCTGGAATCACTTGTGCAAAGCTAGTGCTTTACTCTTTGCCAGGCAGAAGGTCAGCACAAGAGTGACCTGATCTGTGGGCACAGCATCATCGCTCACCCAGGAGGCTGCTATATTATTTCAATGAGCATGACAGGTGGGGAAATCTGGGCACCAGTTGTTCTTTTCCACTGGTGGCGTTTGGAGTATAGCTCCAAACGTGGGCATGCTGGTCTACGTGCTTATCCTGCTGCAGAGGCTCTGCACTGGAGCCCTGAGAACGTGGGTTCTGTCCTGTGGCCAAATTCAGGCCTCAGAGACCATACCAAAGCACAAAGCAGACACAGGCCTACTGAGTTCTGTTGTTCAACTCATCATGGGCTGGCTGGCTGGCTGAGGTCCTAAATCCTACTAGTCAGCATTTGAGTTTGTTACACATGGTTTAAAAAATGAAAAAGACAAATGAATTAATTTTGTTTCAAAAAATGCTAGAAGCTCCCATAAAGTTTATACTTTAAGCCTGGCAGAAAGCAAGGAATGCCGTGGTGTGAATGCTCTTAATCCCTCATGTTCCCCTTTGTAAGTCCCTGGTTACACTGCAGATCCTGGTCTGTGCATGCTATGGCTTGACTCAATAATCCTTCTTTCATGAGCTTTACTTTTACAAATGCTTCTTCAACACAGCAGTGCTGGCTCATTCAATTTGTACAATTAAAGCAAAACCAAGATGAAACAGGAATCTCGGCTGTTGTTGAGTGTTGTGGTACAGGCCTGTAATCCCAGCATGCCTCAGGATCTCAAGTGGTCTACATAGTGAAAGTCTTTCTTACAAACAAACAAGGCAGGGCTCAAGAGATGGCTCAATGGATATGAACAGTTGTTGCTCTTACAGAGAACCCAGGTTTCATTCCCAGCACCCACATCATGATTCACAATCATAAACAATTTCATTTCAAAGATACTTGACAAGTTCTTCTGATCTTGTCCAGTAGCAGGTAAGCACTTTGTGCACACACACAGAAATACACCCACACACACACACATGCAGGTAAACACTCATACACATAAAAGTAAAAATATATTTTAAAAATCTAAACAACCACCACTACTAATAAAAGAAATCCTACTGCTACATTGTAAAGATTTCACTTCTGTGTTTTGAAGGTTTGATGAATTGTGTTTATCATTGCTCGCATTGTTATTTCAGTGTTAATAGAAAAACTAAAGAAAAATGTCATGACTTGTATGAATGCACTGAAAGCATAAAACTTAAAACTAGATGTAAAGCCATATTTACTTTATTGTTTTTACTGTCTTTTTTCTACTTTTTATTTTATGTGTATGGGTGTTTTTTCTGCATATATGTCAGTGCACAACTCTGTGCCTATTGCTCAAGGAAGCCAGAAGAGAGTGTCAGGCCCACTGGAACTGGAGTTACAGAAGGTTGGGAGCCCCCATGTAGGTGCCAGGAATAGAATGTGGTGCCTCTGGAAGAGCAACCAGTGTTCTTAACCACTGAGCAAACTCTCCAGCATGCTTTTGTCCTTTATAACTACTTCTGAGTTCAGCGTATCACCTAAAAAAAAAAAAAAAAAAAAAAAAAAAAAAAAAGCAAAGCACGTCACAGGTATATATTGTTCAGTGAGTAAAGTATGTGCACTGAAACATGAGGGTGCCTGTGAATGTAGACCCCCAAGATCCATATAAAAGCTCATGTTTAGAACTCCAGCACAGGTGGTTTCCTGGTGCTCAGCACTGAAAGCAGAAGTCAACAAAAGCTCACATCTCTAACCTTTGGACTGTCTCTAATTGATAACACTTTCTCTCTCTCTCTCTCTCTCTCTCTCTCTCTCTCTCTCTCTCTCTTTTTCTCTTCTTTGGTGCACACCTTTTTTTATTTATTAATTTATTCAGATTATAACTCAATTGTTCTCCCATCACTCATATCTGTCTGTTCCTCCTATCCTCCCACGCCCATCCTATTTACCCTCTCTTAGGTCCATGTCTCAGGGGATCTCCTCCCCTACTTTATGGTCTCAGGCTAACAAGTCTTATCTTGGTAGTCTGCCTCTTCTTTCTTTGAGTGCCACCGAGGCTCCTCCCAATGGGAGGTGGTCAAATATGGGGTACCAAAGCTCATGTCAGAGTTGGTCCCCGCTCTCCGCATAACGGTGGAGAATGTCATGTCCATTGTCTAGATCAGAGTAGGAATTTGGTGTTTACTACTTGTATTGTCCTTGGTAAGTGCAATAGATTGAGCAGACACCCCTGGGCCCAGATCCACCCGTTACGATGTTTTTTTGGTTTCTAGGACCCTCTGGATCCTTCTATTTCCCCATCTCCTATATTTCTCTTACCTAGAGTCCCAGTAGGATGCCTTCACATCTGTCCCAATCTCCTGGTAAGGATAGCACTTTCTCAAATGAAAAATAAGGTTTCAACAGTCTCACTGGGTATGCACACCACACTTAACAGTAGGCCCCATGCTCAGCAGTAGATGGCCAACACAAAGCAAATAGAATGACATTTTTTGGAGTTTTTGTGTCACAATGTTTTGTCTGAGCACTTTTTAAATCATTATGGTTTCTGGGTTTGTGTTTTTATGGGATCTCTGTGTATGCAAATGTGTATGTCTCTGCATCTATAGGTGTTTTTTGTGCTTTTTCTTTGGCTCTTTTCTCCTATTTATTTGTTTTGCCCTATTCTGGTTTGTTTGTTTTTATTTTATCATTACTATTTTTTAGATGTGTGTTTGCTTTCTAATGAAAGAGATCATAAAAGACATGGTTTTGGATTGGGGAAAGATGAGCAGGATCTTGGAGGAGTTGGAGGAGGAGAGACTGTAATCAGAATATATTGTATGTAAAAAAAATCTATTTTCAATAACAAAAAAATGTTCTTCTTTAGCCTTTGCCTATTGAGATATCTGGGCACAGGCTTGAGCTATTTCAATGGAGAGGTTGCTATGAGCATGTACATAAAGAAAAGTGGTGCAAGGCTATCTGAGAATGGGCTCTTCCAATCTTTAGGATTATACTCTGCCTATTGAGATGGTGGTAAGCAATTCCATTGCTATTCAGTGCTGACATTTTGGAGCAGGAGGGGACAGCAGATGCTATTGCTGTCAATTCCTCTATCCTATCGGTGAGGAAATGGCCTGGAAGAATTTAAGTGAGCTGTGCAAGATGCCACATCTGATTAATAGCTGTGCCACGACTTAGTCCAGGTGGGTCCTCTTGTGACTGGTCCCTACCATTCCTGCAATTATAGGACTTCCCAGAGTCACAAGCGCTCAGCTTTTGATATTGCAAGGGATGCTTTGCTCTGAGAGTGACCTGTTACTACACCCTTTTCACTCAGAATGTCCAGCCCCACACTTACAAACTGGCTAGTTGCAACTAAGTGGGTCTCAGGCCACACTTTATTACAGCAAAATGAATTGGCTCAAACCACCTTGAACCTACTTGATCACATAAACACTCTACCTGTTTATTCAGTCTGTTCATGAGTAGGAAGTTAAAGAAATACTTGTACTATAAAAAACAATCAAGCTTTGATCTGAAATTTCTTTGAAATGTTTTTGAAGCTTTAATTACTCTATTCCTTTGGTTTGGGGTGTACCATCAGGTTCTTTCAATTTTTCCAAATGTTTGAAAAATATTTTTGATATTCTGTGTCTTCTGTTATAATGAAAAACATCAGTGAGGTAATTTTAGTAGATTACTGAATTCAGGTCCTTTGACCAGGAGGTATGGTTAAAAGAACAAAGCAAATTTTAGGAAAATCAGTCCAGCATAATCTCACTTTAATGATAGTCTGCTCCAATGACCACTTTTTTCAAATTACACGGTGGGCTTCGGCTACAAAGGTTTTGCAGAAATGTGTGACCATTGGGAAATACACGTGTACTCCCTTAGCCATGCTGGAGGTCAGTGATCATAATGTGGGTTTCAGACAGCAGTTAGCCACTGATGCTGGGTGGCAAGGGCTTAAAACAAAAACAGGATGAGCCCTAGAGCACAGAAGTGGAAAATTAGGTGAGTGGGTATAGAATGGAAAATGTGCTCCCTCGGGCCATGGCCTGTGTTAATTAGCACTGGCCTACCTCCTCTCCTGCCCTGTAAGCTAACATTGATACTAAAGCTTTGAGAGAGTCTGAATAAACCCTCCTGCTTTGCCAACCAAGGACAAAGAAGAGACCACCCAATTTAGTTATGCTGTGGCCAGAACTGCATATTTAATCTCAACCATGGGCTCAAACTATTCTTGCTCCCAGGCATATGGACTCAAACAATTAGAGTCCGCATATGCTTCCACTCAATCGTCTTGTCCATTTCCAAATGGCCATAAGCATGGAGCATAAACAGTAAGGTCAGAGAACATGAAATGGATGACAGCGTAAGTGAATAAGGTTCTAGAAACCAATACTCTTCACCCCAAATGACATGGAAGTGTTTGACTACATAACTCTTCTTGTTTTGCATCCATATTTCTGGGGCAAATCACTTCTGCTCTCATTTCAGCTGGGCAACAGATACTGCGGTGATCAGTTGCAAGTGAAAGGAGCAAGCCAAAACTCCTGCACACAAAGGACAATGACAACCAGAAAACGGCAGCAGCCCCATCCTGCCCTGGCCTTGAAAGGATCTGGATCCTAGGAGGTGACAGCATTTCCAATCTATTGTCCTCTGTCTCCCTCTGCTGTTCCTCTGGAGACATTTCCCCTTACAACAATGAGAAACCATGTACTAGCTGCATCCATTTCTATGCTCTCCCTGCTGGCCATAATGGGAGATACAGACAGCAAAACAGACAGCTCGTTCCTGATGGACTCTCAACGCTGCATGAGGCACCATTATGTCGATTCTATCAGTCACCCATTATACAAGTGTAGCTCAAAGGTAAGATCAAGGTCACTCCAAAGCCTTTGGAGGATATCTTTCTCCCTCATTAACAGAAGATCAACCGTATTTCCTTGTCAGGGGATAAAAACTATGACCAGAGCATTGGAGCTCTGTAACTGGCCGGCAGAACTCATAAGGGAATTGTTCTTTTAGAGTTTTCCCACTGTGCTTTGCACTTCTGTGCTTATAATGCAACATGTCCAAGCTTATCTTGTTGTTGGGGAGTCTTGTTCCCTGGTTGGGAAATTTATGAGCGATAATGTTCATTTTCTTTTCTGTTTTTGTTTTGTTTTGAGACAGGGTTTCTCTGTGTGGCTTTGGCTGTCCTGGACTTGCTTTGTAGACTAAGCCAGCCTTGAACTGGCCTTCCTCTGCCTCCCTGAGTGCTAGGATTAAAGGCGTGTGCCACCATGCCTGGCCATGGTGTTCATTTTCAATAAAATAGGGGCTGGGACTAGGACAAAGTGGGTAAAGTGAAGACTTCAGTTTAGATCCATGGGGCATGCTAGCCCAGTTAGTGAGCTCCAGGTTCAGTAAGAGACCCTGTCTTAAAAAGTAAAGAAGCAATTGAGGACCAAACCCTCTACCAACCTCTGCCCTCCACAATCACCTGCACACATGTGTACACATGTGTAGGGACATGCACACATATCACATAGGCATGTGTACATGAAAACACACGTGTGGGCATGCACACACACACACACACACACACACACATACACACACACTATACCACATATGTAAAAAGAAGAAGCATGGAGCGTATAAATTCTCCTAATTCCCTCTACTTCCACCAACAACAAAAAGACGAGGAAGCTGTGGCATACGATTGGACAGCGGAACCCATTCTTGGAGGCTCTTCACACGGTTTTCTCAACTACCCCAGAACCAGCTGTGTGGTCTAAACCTTCCTCCATGTGGCACATTTATGTTACAATGACTCCAGAACTAAGGGTGACAATTTGACCCTTTATGATTGTATCTTGCTTAGCAGTTCATTCTTATTAGCAATGGTAGAGTGCTTCTTGCACAGGTCATTTATGACTCAGTGCTGAGAAGCGGTGTGCAAAGTAATGACATGCTAACAGACCACCAAGAGTGGCTGCCACATAGACCACCCAGAAGGAGGCACAATGTAAGATAGAATGGATTCCAAAAGAGAGCTCTCACAACTATCATTGCCCGAGTCACATGCACTAAATTTGTCCACACTTAGTAAATAAGACTTTGTTTAGCTCAGCCTCAAAGGATTTTCACTTTAGTCCCAAGATTAAAACAACAAAAGCCATTTAAACATTCTCATATGCCAAGCATTTTAAAAATTACCAGTATAATTAAGAATTTTCGAAATACTAGCAACCACTAGAATTAAGGTCATAAAGATCAATCCATCCTCTCTCTGTTTACATTTTCCATAAGGTCTGTGATTTTAGCCTGAGGAAGGTTCCTTCTTTTAATTTGAGGGGATCAAATTTTGAGTTAAATCAAGTTTCACCATTGCGCTAATAAGACCTAAGACTGTGAGAAAAGAAATAGAGATTTTTTTTTTCCCACTTAAGAAAGTGTCCTGGATCGTACATATAATAGAAAACAAAACCAGAGAGAAATCATTAGAAGAGCATAAGTTTTGCTAAAATTGCTTCTTGGAAATGGAGATCCGAAGAAGGAGTAGCTGGCAGGAGGTGGGGGTGAGAACACACTTGCTTAGGGTTCATTTCAACACCACAGAAGCACAAAAAAAAAAAAAACAAAAACAAAAAAACAGCAACATCCGCTAAATTAAACTGCTAGGAAAAGATAAGAGAAGCATCTTTATAGCCACGATTGCATAGAAATTGCTTCAGAAGCAGACAGCACTGATATGTAGTGTTTGTTAGTCTGTGCATGATTTCTTCCTTTGTTGAGCTGTCCCCTATAATCGTATTTCTTTAAAAGAAGAAGAAGAAGAAGAAGAAGAAGAAGAAGAAGAAGAAGAAGAAGAAGAAGAAGAAGAATAATTCAAATGTAAAGAAAATGTCATTGTGATGAAAGGAAGAGTTATAGAAAATAGTAGCATGTATCAAAAGTTAAAAGGGGGCTGGGTAGAATTCAATGTAGAGTACTTTCCTAGTATGTGTGAGGTTCTAGGTTCCATCATCCAACCCTCCCCCCCCCAAAAAAAAACCCAAAATAATCGGGGAAGATAGGACAAAATGATGGAAGACTGTCTTAGCATTTTAACCTAAGAGGGGAAGGGTCAGGAAAGAAATGACATTAACTCAAACTCACAGGGTTTGAGCATGACTTTTAGAATTGAATTTTAGTTGATTGTTATTCACCTTTGCTTCTTCCAGAATGCAACAGTAAAGAACACTGTAAAATTATGATGATAGAAGAAATGTTCATAATTTCATGGGAACAATCTGTTTTCAAACATCCCCCCAAATAACCCCAAATATAGCAAAGGCTTATGTAAACGCTGCTTGTAATTATTAAGCTTCCTTCCTTGGCCACAAAAATATGTCTGGCAGAGTTTCAGCTACCAGACCCTTTCTGGATTAAATTTTCTTTATGTATTCAGGAAGAAAATTATCTTCATTTGGAAATATTCTATGGTTCTTAATTGTTATAGACTTGGGCCACCGATCTCTCTAATGGATCTCATCTGATGAACCTGCTTACCTTCAGAGATTGACATAAAACCATTTAGGCCATGTCCAGAAAGAAAAGATGAGGGCAGGTTTTATATCTCTGCAAAGATTTTTTTCTTAATATCATAGTCAAGGCCATTATTCCTGGACACATGACCACTCCTTGCTGACCAGTTAATGCTCCTGACTTTGATTTTTTTTTTCCTGTGTGTGTGACCTCCTGAATACAGATGGAAAGGACACGTGGCCCAGGGAAGGAAGGGCAGTGGCCCCAATGCCTAATCAGTGTCAATCACTTCACAACATCCATACTAATCATTGCCAACATGCCTGCCATTGGGGTTCTTATTATTGCCATGCTGCAATGGAGGAAACCCACAATCCAGAAGAAAAGAATGATTGGGTTTCCTGATGCCACATACTCTAGGAATGGCAATGTCTTCTTTAGAGGGGTTGTTTTTCCACTACCTAATTCCTGATAATGAAGAAAGGCAAAAAAGTATGTAGGACCTATTATCTATAATCCAGGCCTAGCTGCCTGTGGTAATGATTCATACCATGTAATACTCTTTTCTAAAGCCGGGCACGGGGGTACACACTTGTCATTCTAGTACTCAGGGAGGCAGAGGCAGGCAGATTGCTGTGAGTTCGAGGCCAGCCTTGTCTACAAAGCGAGTTCAGGACAACCAATGTTACACAGGGAAACCCCATTTCTAGAAAAAGGAGAGAAAAAAAAAAAAGAAATAATAGAAAAGGCTTTTCTGGACCACCTTTAGTGGGACTTTCTGTCCACCATGGCCTTGAACTTGTATTTGGCCAGTTTTAGGTCCTGTCACCTCTTTCTAGAAATTCAGAAAAGAACTAAGACTCAGGCAGAAAATATTGACCCATGAAGCACAGTCAAACATTGGGCGGAGGGGGAAGAACAGAGGGACCTGGAGATGACAAGAGTTCCACACGACCAACTAACCAGGACCCAGAGGGGCCTTTTGAGACTGAAGCACCAACAAACGACCATGCATGGACTAAACCTAAGCCTCCTACACAGATGTAGGCAATGGGCAGCTCAGGCTTCATGTGGGTCCCCTAGAAATTGGAGCAAGGGCTGTCTCTGAAACGGACTCTGCTATTTGCTTTCTGAGGCTAGTTTGGCAGGTCACAGGAAAGAGGAAAACACTCAGTCCTGATGTGATTTGATGAGCTGGAGTGGGTTGTTGGTATGGGGGTGGGGGAAATCCCCTTCTCTGAGAAACAGGGGAGGGGGAGGGGGAAGAGGGAGGAAGGGTGGCACTGGGAAGAGAGGAGAGAGGAGTCTGTGATCAGGATGTAAAATGAATATGTGTGTGTATGTGTGTGTGCGTGCGTGCATGCGTGCATGCGTGCGTGTGTGTGTGTGTGTGTGTAAGAAAGACAGAATGGCCACTGTTTAGATTATACCTGGTGGTTTTGTTAGTGATTATATCTCACAGGATTGGGTCCAAAAGGGCCTGGGAGTGGCAAGTTCATTTCCACTCTCCCCAAGAAACCACATTTCCCTGAAATTCTGAGTAAAGGTCATGGAGCAAAACCGGCTGAAGATCTGCAGTTAGAGAAAATTGTCTGTCTGGGGAAAGTTGAAGGAACGAAGGCATCCTAGGTTTCGAGGCAGCAGAGATCTGGTTTCTGATTCTCAGTTCACAGCTCGCCAAATGGGTGATTTCAGGAAAGGCAAATCATTGTTTGGTGTTTCCGTTTCCTTCCCTGCAAAAGGAGCTGCTTGCCCAAGGTCATGGACATATGGTCATAGTGGTAATGTTTGTAAAGCAGTTCACACAGAGTCTGTCATATACTAGACATGTAATAAATCCTATTATGATCCTGGTGATGAAGTTGTAAGCTAGACAGGTGTTTCAACCCACTTTTCTATTTCAGTCACTATTAAGACTTCAATAACTGTTGGGATCTCTGCAGACTTAAAGGATTAGGAAAGTGAACCTCCAGATGGCTCTGTTGGGTGTGGGAGGAGTGGGGGAGAACAGAAGAGCAAAGGAAATGTAAGCCACTGTGCTGGGTGCTAAGAGGGTGGATAAAGCAGGGACACACTCTCCTGGTTGCCTTCCTTCACCAGGTGAGTGGAGGCTGTGCTGGGGTGAGTCCTTACCTCTGCCAGGCGTGGGGTTTCAGGAAGCTGGGTTGGCAAACAGGCCGTGGGTGTTTTAAGCCCAAGCTGATGAGAAGTAAGAGATGGTGGTGGTTCCAGGCAAGGGAGGAACAGCAAGAGGTTAGAGTGAGGCACAACTACTTTGAATGAGATGAGCCAGCAGCTGATGAGAAAAGACAGAGAGGGGAGTTGAGGGGATAAAGGCTGTGAAAATTCTGAGAAAGCTGCAAAATTGGGAAGGCTCTGTTAGGATGCCTAGGCCATCTCCTGTTGCTGCCCAAAGAGCTCATAGGAAAAATGACGGGTATTAGGAGCATAACATAATTGATCACTTGAGAGATGTGACTTGATATTTTTTTTTTAAAAAATAAAAACAAAGTTATATTGAGAGCCTACTGTGTCCAGGCATCATGGAAGTTGACAGAGACAAAACTAAAGTGGGAAGACGACAATGAAAAGTTTACCCTTCACACTGCTTGCAGGTCAATAAGATGTAAGAAAAGGAAATGTTCTGTATGCAAATGCGTCTTCACATCTGTTTGATTGATAGCCTATGTGACAGAATCCACTCAAATCTTCAAGTAGCACCACTCCTGTGCTACTCTGTTTCCTGGTTGTCATTTTGTTTTTTACCTCAGCCTGGCACAGACTCTTTGAATATTGGCCTGGTTTCCTAGAGTTAAGCTGAATAGACATGTCTTGATGTTGTCACACTTGAGGGAAGTGGCATGGACGGATCTTGTCCCTGGTATATTATATACTGACATCATCTGGAAGAAAGACATATGGAGCTCAGAATCATGTTTCTGAGTATGTTCAGTTCCCATTATAAAGGCATCCCTGATCTCTCTCTCTCTCTCTCTCTCTCTCTCTCTCTCTCTCTCTCTCTCTCTCTCTCTCTCTCTCTGTGTGTGTGTGTGTGTGTGTGTGCACACGCGCGTGTATGCGTGTGTGTGCGCGCGCGTGTATGCGTGTGTGTGTGTGTGTGTGTGTGTGTGTGTGTGTGTGTGTGTGTGTGTAGAGAGAGAGAGAAAGAGAGAGAGAGGAGAGGGGGGGGAGAGAGAGTGCGCATCAAATCCATTGTTTCAGTGTCTTGGAGGAGGAGGCCACAGACAAGATATAGAAGTGATTTCATTTGACAGAACCAAGTGAAAATGACATTTCTAGGTGAGTAAAGAAATGCACAAAGACAGAAGACAAGGCCCTTGGACTCTTAAGTAGCTAAACTTGACTGTAGCTGAGAGTGGATGATGAGAACAGCTCTAAGCTTGGAAGAACTTGATACCTTAGGCAGCCATGGTAGGTGCTGACTGTACATATCTGTTCATTCTTCTTGAGCAGAAGCAGCTCTTGAGAAACAGGGGCCAGCTCCACTGGAGGTGGTTCCAGGTCCTTTCATCCTAAAGATCTTGTCCTTCACTCTGGACCGGGCGTGGAATTTGAGATTCTGAAAGTGTTTAATGAAATCACAATTAATCTAGCTTGGCTTCAAGTTGCCCTGTATTGAAGACCACAATCCTGATAAGTTAGGGCTATCTTTGACTCACCATGGCTTTCTTACTGGGATGTGATTTTCTATGCTGTCTTTAGCCCTTCTTAATTATTCATGCCGGCACAGGTTTGGTTTATCCATGTAGACCTCTAAAGACATTGTTGTGGATAATTGTTTCAGTCTTCAACAGATAATCTGGATTAGGGAGCAACAAATTTTTCTCTGTTCCAGCATGCGAAGCACCTCCTTCCCATGACCTGGCAGATACAAGAAGAAGGAACTGTGGGAGGTCTTGGACTCTTTTGTTAAAGAGATGGGTGTAGACACCAGAAATGGGCCCTTGTGTTACTTATGTATGGCATAACCTCCTCAAACCTGCTTGGGAAGGTATTTACTTTGTCTACCAATCTGAAGAACAGATAGGACAGGATCAAAAGCTTTAAAAGAATAAAAACACTTTACAACAGCCATTATCTCTCTGCCTTTGTGACCTTGCAAAGAAAGTAATGTTAGGCCAGTCCAACTTCTTTCTTCGTTAGTCATGCTACTTTTTTCCTGCTGGTATCTCATTGGGTGTTTGTCTTACCCTGTAGGATAATGCAAGAGATCATCTCTAGTAAGTCATTAGTGCTAACTTCTAATTAACAAAATATTATAAAGTTATATAGCTTATATAGCATAAGGAACCATGTTGCCTTGCTTTTGAGTGATATGAACTGCCCTATATCTTTGAGGGGCAAACTCCCGTGTTAACACACATTCAAGGCATCTGTTCTTTTGGTTTAACTCAAATTGCAGGAAAAAGAGAGCAAGGGACTCCACCAGCCCAGTATTATAAGTGAAATTAACCATGGCCAGAAGAATTCTTGCTTACTATCTTATCATCCTGAACATGAAAAACTTGATAGTTTTGACCTGGGTATGCCAAGGATGTGTTCAGCTTTTCCTTCCTGAACTATGACCTCAAACCGGGCATGCTTGGGCATCTCTTCCTTATGCTTAGTGTGCTCAGGAATATACCCACACCTAAAGTGCTTTCCAATGCGAATACATATAGACTCCCATAGGAAACCTCCAGGGTTCCTTTGTTTGGGGGAGGGTATTGCTTTGGAAATTTCCCCCTGAGTTCCTTACCTCTACTCTTAAAAAAAATCAAGGAGGCTTTGTCTATCTCCTTAAGTGTATGCAAAGTGTATCATGCATACATTTTTCTAAGGACAATTCTGATTCTTTTTAATCAGTCTTCTGTTTTTTATATTTATTTAGTTTATTTTATGTATATCTCTGTGCCTGCTTATCTATACATGCATCACATAGATGCAGGTGTCAGAGAGGATCAGGAGAAGGTGTTGGACCCCCTCCCCCTAGAGCTGGAGTTACAGGCTATTGTGAACCAATTGATGTGGGTGCTGGGAACAAAGCTAAGGCCTCTGGAAGACCAGCAAGTGGTCTTAGCCACTGAGTCATTTCTGCAGCCCCTTAACTACAGTCTTCATAGTGTCTTCTGCTACAAAGAATACACAAGCTCTGATGTAGCAGGCCAGCCCTTTGGAAGTGGAGATGATCAGAGTGACTGTCTCTGAGTGACTTTGAAGTCGCTGACATAAACGGTACAAGTGACAGGTATAAGGCCCCCAAATGTACCCTAATTCTCTAGTTTACTTTTTTCTTCTAAGTTACAGCACTTGGAATGTTTCTTCCAAAGCAACACTTTGTTGACTCCTTTTTCTTCTAGAGAGACCACATTCCTCCTCTTCAGCTATTTCCCATTGGAATAACCCTCACTCCCACTGTGTCACTCTTCACTCTCTGTTTCCTCCTAGATTTCAGTCTGAAGTGATTTTCAGCTTGGTAGAATTGCAATACACTTGTGCCATGGTAGACCTCCATCCATTGGGAGAAGCTCTGGTGGCTTTTGCTGTTGTTGCTTGAGGCTAGGTTTGAACACAGTATGTACTTGAAGATGACCTTGAACTCCTTATGCTTCTGATTCTACCCACTAAATGCTGAGATGACCGGTGACTGTGAAGTGCAGTGAGGGTTTAGAATCACCTAGCATCTTGAAAATCCTTGAAAATACTGAGCCCTTCTAAAGGAGTTTAATTCAAAATGGTATCAGACTGGGTAGTATTGACTGGCTTCCCATCAGCCCTCAGGGACTAGGGATTGAACCTAGAACCTTGTGCATGCTAAGCAAATGCTCTACTGCTGAGCCACATCACTTTAAACACATATTTTAGGGTTACCAATAGATTCTGATGTGTAACCGGCGATTGGAGCCACTGGTCTAACCCAGCAAGAATCAACAAGGAATGTTGGGGTCTTTCATGGGATGCTGTGGTAACATGAGATTTTGATACATGCACAGAGTAATCACCTCCCCTTATTTCTCCAGATGGTGCTCCTGGCCAGATGTGAGGGGCACTGCAGCCAGGCGTCACGCTCTGAGCCCTTGGTGTCCTTCAGCACTGTCCTCAAGCAACCTTTCCGTTCCTCCTGCCACTGCTGCCGACCCCAGACCTCCAAGCTGAAGGCTCTGCGTCTGCGTTGCTCAGGGGGCATGCGACTTACTGCCACTTACCGGTATATCCTCTCCTGTCACTGTGAGGAGTGCAGCTCCTGAGGCTTGCTGTTGGTTGGCTTTCTGGCTGGCACAACCACAGGAACAGTTCAACTATCCAGAGAAGGACTGGCAAGAAAAGAGTTAAGGCAGATAAAGATGGAGCAAGTCCCACAGGATTGTGCATAGTCTAGTCCTAAAGAGTCAATGTGCTTTCGACAGAAAGTGACTCTGGTAACTCGTTTTCCATTCCCATATCCTTTCCCTGAAAGAATTTCTTTTGGTTACTTTTCAGCTTCAGGCATTTTCCCCCTGATGGCTCTGAATGTGGTTTGGGTTTCTGGCAATTCTACATTAGTGGGAAAATGTGGGGCCCTGTGCAAGAGTGTATCAGGCCTTCCATATTTGGTGCATATTTGGGAAGAATTTACCCAACTCTTCTTAAGAGGTCTTCAGTTGTTTCACCTTGTCGTTTTGGTCTCAGATTTGCCTCGAAAGGTTACCAGTTTCAAGTTCCAGACACCAAGTCCGTGGATATGTTTAGTGAGGTTTACTCACAGACAGCTAACTGCTACTAAAATAACTAACACACGGGTTCTTTTATGTGACAGCACAACTCCTGACGGCTATAGTTATCATTGAGAAACGACTTACGGGGTAGAAAGGTGGCGTAAGCAATTTATGATCTGAAGGCTTTTGCAGGTAAATGATGGCAAAATTTGTGAGGAATCAAACTTTCAAAGATTCTCATACATATACACTCAGATGGATCCTGCACTGACTCTGGAGAAGGCATACACTTCTAGTGGCATGGAGAAAACCCCATACTCATAACTGAGAATTAGTCAAACATGTAGGAATCTATTTGTGGATGTGCAATAGCTTCAGCCATGTCTTGAGTACCATTCCCTAACATCCACCTGTCTATGTGAGGCTTGTTGCCATAGTGGTGGCTTGGCTTATCCTCTGAAATTTTCGTTCCAATATATTTTTGGTCCTTGAGGCTCAAATTTTGAATTCTCCCCCTGTTTTGGAATAAAAATAGATTACCTTCAAAATTTTGGCTGTGTCAGTATTGTTATTTCTTCCCCCTCCTCTTTCTCATCCTCCTTTTCTTCCTCCTTTCCTCTTTAAGAGCCTTCTGTGATGTGGACATAAGATCAACATAGCCACTGTTTGGACATATCCAAGAATATGGTAGAAGTGTGGACAATATGATGTAAAAAGAGTTCCAGAATGCGTGATGGGAACTTAAAAAAAAAAAACCAATATACTGTGGTGGGTGGGCTTGGCTGTTGGTCTCAAGTTTTAGCACAAAATTTGATGTGTTCTGGCTTCCTTGGGTACCATGGTGTGAAATAGAAATGTCTCGTCCTTTTTAGTCACTTCATTTTCCTTAGAAGAGATTAAATATCCATAAGTCAGGTCAACAGATCCGGTGGGACTGAGTCCATAAACAATAGTTTCTGTGCCATTGAAGTCTGTGCTCCAAATCTAATGATGCTACTATGATCCTCCTCAGCACTGCAGAAATTGTAACACTGGCATAACATTATGTCCACTACAAGAACCTCATTGTGAACCCCAACATGAAAATTCAGTTTCCAGGGCAGCCTTGACACCCCACTGTCCTGACCAACCACAAATGATAGTGCTCCCCACTGTTAACACAACTAATCCATGAATTATTTTTTGTGCAGAGATGATGGTTTTCTACACTCTTTGGTCCCATTTCCACATGATTTTATGAAAGCTGTCAGGGATAAAATTGTATGCATGGCTTTGAAACAGAATTTTTTAAAAAATCCTGAACTTGATGTTAACCTTTGCCATGATGGAGTCAGCTAGTTCACTGAATTGGAAAATGTCCTCATCCTGAAAGCAAATTTAAAACGGCAATTTGGACCATTTTATGAAGAGAAAATTGTCATATGAAGAACTAAATCTAACAGTGAAAGTTATGTAGTTATACAACCCTGTGTTTGAGATAGGGTTTTGCTCTATTTCCCAAGACGGCCTTGAATTCTGAACCCTCTTGTCTCAGCCTCCAGAGTGCACTGCCATACTCAGATAATGAAAGGCCTTACTTTTGGCCAGACTAGTGGATGTCTTTCCTGTTGCTAATCAAAAGTAGAAACATGGCTAGAGAGATGGCTCAGCGATTACTACTCTTTCAAGAAAGAGTTTGGACCTCAGCACCCACATCAGGTGGCTTACAAATGCCTCTAACTTAAGCTTCGAGGGATTCAGCTCCCCTTTGTGGCTTCCGTGGGCAACCATCCATACATAGACAGACAGACCAATAAAAATAAAATAAATATTTTTATTTAAGTAGAAATGATACCTTTAGCTTTAAAGTGTCTCTTCTTGGCTTTGACATGTCATTTGACTTTGAGTCTATACCATAACCCAACAAAGTCCAGTCTTGATTTGTTTTTTAAGTGTGTAGAACTAGAGCAGGAGGGTGTCATATGACTCATAGCTGCTAAAATATCCAGAGGCCACGGAAAAGGGCCAATTCAAGTTTCATTATGTGGTCCACCATTAAATCTTAATGCATAATAACCAGAAAACACTAGGAGCATTTGAGGACCTTTGGTGAGAATCCAACATCCTATCTAATTATATCAACAAAAAAGATGCCTGCATAAGTTCAGGGACTTGAATTTGGAACTGTAGTCCAAACCTCCTGCTCCCCACATCCATGAATGCTTCCCTTCCCCCCACCAGTCAATAGCACCCTATTCTTTTTATCATCTTGTATGGTAAGTAGAATGGATAAGCTGAAAAGAGTATTGGGAGACTGAATGAAGTTTAATGGCAACATACCAAAGCTGAGAAGGAAAAAAAAATAATTATATTTTTCCCCTAAAGACCTTAAAATAGCCCTGGGAACCCAGAGAATTAAGATGTTATTGAATATTAAGTTACTATGGAATTTGTACTAAACCTTTAAAAAAATTAAACATATTTAGGCCTATTTTAGTGTTTACCCCTAAGAATGGAGAAAGAACCAAATGAAAACATTGATCACTTATGAATATTATTCCTGGAATGCCTAAGGAATGCTTACTTGCCTTCTCCATTTTATGCATGAAAAAGAGAAATTAAAATGTGTTACAGTTTTTACAGCTTGTATCTTAGAAATCTATGTTAACTCATAATACTGGAGGAAAGAATTCCTGGAAATTGATCCAAGTCTCATCATTTATGAACACTTAATAATAGTAATAATAATAAGCTATTACTGGAATGGAAGAGAAAGAACCTTATGAACTTACATGATTTCCACATCCTGGTTTCCCAAACATATTTCTTGTGTCTTATATGTATAGTAAGATCTTAAATTTTCTCCAGAAATTTAGAATGAAGGATAGGCCAACCTTTTTTTTTTTCTGATGAAAGGACAGTTTAATTTCTCTTAAACTCAAGTGCTTACTTACCTACCCAGTACATTACTTATTGTTAGACAGAGCAGACTGTGTGTGAATCAGGCCAGGGGACTGTTGGCGTAAATACATTTCTCCATCGTGACTTAGGAGGAATTGAAATATGGATTGGCTTTTGGTTACTTCCTCAGGCCCCAGTGAAACATGACCCTTAAGAAAGTGAGTTGCTTACTGGAGAAGACCAAGTGTGTTGGCACCAGAAGACGGGAATATGGCTGAAGAATAAGAATTAGGTCAGAGAAGAAAGCATATTCTGCTGCTGGTGTCATCTTTGTGTCTCTAGAGTAAAATACATCCTGGTGAACAGATGCACTTGCTCTTTTTTAGGAGCTAGAACAATGGAGCATCTTGTGGCTTGGAAGAATTTTACATGCAACTGTATCAAAGCAGTGGAGGAAGAGCTTTTTGTTTAGTAAAAAGTTGTGTCCATACAGAAGTAGGTACCCAGGCACACTTAGTGAAAGACATCATTTCATAAAAAAGATAACATGACATGCCAAAATATATATGTTAGAGTCCCCTGCCTTCCTCTAAGTCACACTGTGTGAATAAAACATTTTAGACTACCATAAGTCTACAAAAGCACAGGTGTGAATAAAACGTTTTAGTCTACTCTACCATAAGTCTAAGCGAGCACGGTCTTTTATTTTATCCCATAGAAAATATGACATGAAATGCCTTGCTAAGAGCATTCTGTATCCCAAAAGATCAATTCTAACTTTCTATGTGGTAAACAGACATTTAAAATTGAACAACTATAGCAAACATGGAAGTGCTCCAATGAGGTTCACCTTCAAGCAAGGGGTTGTTACCTCACTTGTCAACCTCCCAGAGGCCTCCTCAGCTTCAGAGACATCTTTCCTAAGGGGAAGAAGTTCATCCAGTGCTAGACAGAGGCCTGCCTCCATTGGCCCAGTGAAGGAATAGTACTGGCTCCAGACCTGTCCAGAATGTTCGCTTTGTAACCATGTGTGCTTCTCTTTACAGGAGTGCTCATCTCTAATAAATAGTAGCACAGCAAACTTAATTAGTAGCTTTTTTAAACCTATAATTGGATAGAACCCATATAGTCTCATTGGATAACACATAATAGTATATCGAGCTGGGTGTTGTGCCACACACCTACAATCCCAGGATTTAGAAGATTGAGGTAGGAAATTTTTGAGATGGAAGCCAATCTGGGGCACATAACAAGTTCAAACCTAGCCTTGGCTGTATAGCAAGACCTTGTCTCAAAACAAACAACAAAAACCAGTTTTCTCATATCTTTTAAATACAAGGTTTAACGTGTGTGCCAGTACTCAACCATGTCAGCAAGAATTCTAAATGCTAGATATTGAGGTGATAAAGTCACAGACTTGTTATTCTTTTTTGTTTTTTTCAAGTATATTTAATATAAGAGATCAGTTTGTCTGACATTTGATAAACACAGTCATGGACACAAGATATGCGATCAAGGATACATTGTGATTATTAACAAAAGTCACTTTGCATTCCAGCATCCATAAAAAAAGAAATACTTTGTGACAATAAAATGCCCTGTGATATCCCATTCCTGTTTTTATCCAGTGACCCAGTTTTTCTGCATCCTTCAAATACGGTTAAGTTGAAATTAATAATCACAGTCTTCATACAAAACATCAAGAAATCTGTAGCCAGTTTTTCTCCTACTCCAGAGATCAAGAATCACGGTGAAAGCAAAATACTATCTCTGTTCTCTATATCTGTCTCTGTCTCTGATTCTGCTGACTTTGTCACCATTGCCTTCCTTCCACCATATTATTTATCTCTACAGTTTCTCATGGAGATGAGAAAAAGACATCAAATACTCTGGAGCTGGAGTTACAGAGGGTTGTATGCTGGGAACTGAAATGAGTCCCAGAAAGTTTCATTCCCTTCAAAATGATCACTGGAACAAATATGGACATGATTGTCTCAAAGTGTAGATAAAATGTCTGTCATGCATATGTGTTCTCAAAATGAATTTAAGGTGAGAAGTTCTGTATTCATATGAAAGCTCACTTGCTAAACCCTGCTTGTGGTTTCAAATGACTAAACTTATAGAAATGTCTTCTTATCAATCTTTTATGCATTCTATTATATATTTATACTCTTAATCGTATTATATGTGAGTTCCCCCCTTTTTGTTGGTGTATTTCCTTCTCTTTTCCTAATTAGATTCTACAACCACACTTCATGAATCTTTAGGCAGCCATTGTTGAAAGAAACCATCAGAAAGCACAACACTAATATAGACTCCGGTTTGAGCAAAACACAGAAGGCATGTAGTCCAATGCACATCGTTTCTATAGGGTGTGACCTTCTAACATGTGCTCACATCACTGACCACTGCTATGCTTTTGATTCTACTTGTAGGAATCAAGATGGACTATTAAATGTATGTTTACACTAGGGTTTACTGGTTTTGGAACCAATATAGTATGAGTTTCTCTGGTTCTTTGTCTACCCCTCCTTCAGTGCAAAGTGTTCTCAACTGAATAGAAAGAGTATAAACTCTAGGACTTTGTTGCCCCATACTCTCCTGTTAATCATGTGACTTAAGCAAGTTCCTAGTCCTCTGTGGTGTGTGTGTGTGTGTGTGTGTGTGTGTGTGTGTGTGTGTGTGTGTGTGCTAGCTTCCACATCTTTAAGACAGAGATGAAGAAAATAAAAGTAAGTTTTCTGGCATTATATTGAGGTCATATGTAAAGACCTGAAACTACACTTGACACTAAGTGAGCACTCCTAAGTAACCATTAGCAATGGTTCCTATTCATGCACTCATAGCCTTAATAAGCTGTTGTTCCTCAAGTATAGCTTTAGTTGAGCTGAATGTGATTTTTAGCGAATTTTTCCAGCAAATTTTTATTATATATTAAACTTTTATTATATTATTTCTTAAGCTTCTTATTCTCTTACACTATGATAAAAGTTTCTATTTAAAAGAACGAAGTACTGAACTGATAGGAAAAAATTAGAGCTCATTGTTCTTTCATAGACTATTTTTATCTTGTGTACTCTGCCTTCAAGTTGCAGTCATGTAAGTGACAGAAAATGCTTGAGATCAATTTTGTGCCCACCTACATGCGTAATCACACCTCAAATAATGAAATACGAAATTTCTCATTACTTCTTCTAGGAAATATTCTTATTCTTAGGTAAGTTCATGACCTTCACTTCTTCCTATTATCCAACTATTCTCCAAAGTTGCACTCACCCCTTAATGACTTCTGTTAAGGAAGTCTGCAAGTTCTGCAAGAGATTTGATTGAAGAACCTCATAAAAGAAAAATACATTTTCTTTTGTTTTTTTTGGACGTGCTAGGTATGGAATTCAGGGCCTTGCATAACATTGGAAGGTGTTCTATCCCTGAGCCACACTCTTAACCTCAATTTTAGGCTTAAGAATAGAGAAAGTTGGCCAGGCACAGTCATGTACACCTTTAATCCCAGCACTTGGGGAGGCAGAGGCAGGCAGATATCTCTGAGTATAAGGCCAGCCTGGTCTACAGAGCAAGTCCAAGACAGTCAAGGCTACACAGAGAAATCCTGTCTAGAAAAAACATGAATCGAACAAGCCAAATCAAACCAACCAACTAGACAAGCAAACAACAAACAAATACCCCCAGAAAGTCAGAAAGAATATATTCTATCATCTTATGGTAAAGAGGGTTGTAGCAAATACCACATATTTATACATGAGATCTTTAGATAACTTCTTTTTCTTTCCCCCAAAATAGTACAAATCTATTTTTATTATTAATTTTTTTAATTTATGCAGTATTCTGTCTGCAGGCCAGAAGAGGGCACCAGATCTCATTATGGATTATTATGAGCCGTCATGTGGTTAGCTGGAAATTGAACTCAGGACCTTTGGAAGAACAGACAGTGCTGTTAACCTCTGAGCCATCTCTGTAGCCCCTAGTGCAACTCTTGATTGGTATCAGTCAGCATTTTCTAAAAAGCAGCCCAATTACAGATTGTCACACATTTGTATCTCTTAGCAGTACATCTCTTCCATTCATGTCCATTTTCTCCACACAGTAGCCACTTATCCAGAAATCTTTATAGAACGTTTTTCATTTAAATCAACTGTAGTTAAAAATAGGAAAATTGCATTTTAATATTATTAAGTCAGTGTTGCTTAATAGAAATAAATCTTGACCTACATATATTATACTATACTATCTTAGTTGTCTTATTTTTATAAATTAAAAACATTAGTGACTCTGGTACCAGAGTTCTCCTGTTCAGAAAATTCTTTCTTGTGCCAATAAAGTTCAAATGTATTTCATACTTTCTTTTCTGTCAGATTCATGGCATCAGGTCTTGTGTTGGGGGTCTTTGATCCTTTTGGAGTTGAGTTTTATGCAGGATGAGAGCTGGAGGACTAGTTTCACACTTGTACATGTAACCATCCAGTTTGACCAGCACCATTTGTTGAAGACAGTCATCTCTCCAGTGTCTATATTTTGGCTTCTTTGTCAAAAATCAAGTTTCAAAAAAATGTGTGGAATTATGTTGGTGCTTCAGTTCTATTCCACTTATCAATATGCCTGTTTTTTTATATCAAACCATGCTTTTTTTATTCCAAAAGCCCCATAGTATAACTTAAAATCAGGGGCAGTGATACCTTTAGTAGTTATTTAATTGATCAAGATTGGTTGGGTTATCCTGTTTTTGTTGTTCTTGGTTTTTGGTTTTGGATTTTCAAATGAAATTCAAGATTATTTGTCAATTTCTGTGAAGCATTGCACTGAAAATCTGGTGCAGATTGTATTGAGTCTGTAAATTGCTTTTGGCAGGATGACCATTTTCACAAAGTTGATCTTAGCATTGGAGGCCTTTCTATCTTCTGGCAACTTCTTCAATTTCCATTTTACAGTGTCTTAAAGAATTTTTACTATGTAAATCTTTTCATATCCTTAGATTCATTCCAGAATTTTTGAACTTACTGTGAATGATATCCTTCTGTATAGCAAAGAACTTCATCATTTTCGTGATGAAGATCATCAGAGGTAGCCCACAAAACAGGAAAAATATTTACTAGTTGCATAGCTGACAGAGGGTTAGTATCTGGAATATACAAAGAACTCAAAATATGAATCATCAAGAAAGCAAAAAATGTAAATAAAAATGGGACAAGGATATAAAGAGAAAGTCCTCAAAGTATGAAATACAAATAGCCAAGAAACATTTTAAAAATATTCAAGATCCTTAACCCTCAGGGAAATGCAAATTAAAACTACTTTGAGATTTCATCTTAGTCCAATCAGAATGGCCCAAATCACAAAAACAAATGACAGCAGATGCTAGTGTGGATATCAGGAAAGGAGAACACTTATTCACTACTGATGGGAGTGTGAACTGTTACAACCATTATATAAATAAGTGTGGAAGTTCCTCAAAAGCCAGAAATAGCTATACAATATGATCTATCTATACCACTTTTAAGCGTATACTAAAAGAACTCCGTATGCTACTCTAGAGATACCTGCTCATCCATGTTCACTGCTACTCAATTCACAATAGCTAGTAAATAGAAACACCTAGGCATTGATCAACCAATGAACAGACAATAAAAATGTAATACATTTACACAATGGGATGCTATTCAATAGCTGTTTTTAAAAAATACAAAATTTGCTGGTGGATGGATAGAAGCATAAACACTCATTCCAAGTGAGGTGGCCCAGAAAATGAAAGACAAATGTTACACTTTCATCTCTGGATATTAGCTTTGAATCTTCAGATCTGTGTGTTCCATTTGAAATAACCATAGCCTTTTTGGAGGCGGGAAGTTAAAGGCAGAGGAGATAAAACACATTTGTATAAAAGATTAAAGGGAAATATTGGAACAGAAAGGGTTAAATAGGAATAAGAAATGGAGGGACAGGATAGAGGAAGGAGTAGGGGGGCATAATTGACACTAAAGGTTTTTGAAAAATTCACATGGAAACCTACTACTATAGAAATTTCCTAAAATATATACATATACATATTCCAGTAGCTATACCTATCCCTATACCCATACTCATACATACAAATACATATACATAAATAAAATAGTTTTTAATGGCATCACCTACAATGGGGGAAACAGTACCCAACTATATAATTTATGCTAGTAAATACAAACTCCAAAGTCAGAAATGAATTATCTCCTTTTGAGTTATTAGCCAATGGGGTTACATAGACCCTTTCCCCCTAAGAATTATGGATATTGCTCATACTCTTTACTGCTTTTCCAAATTTGATGGTAAGGTCCTATTCCTGAAGACAACACACACTTGAGTCACAGAACATGGATAATTCAAGCTAATACTCACCAGAAGGATCTATATCAGCCCGGGGTGGTAGCACACGCCTTTAGTCCTACCACTCAGGGAGACATAGGCCAGTAGATCGTTGTTGAATTTGAGGCCAGCCTGGTCTACAGAGTGAGTCTATGACAGCCAGGGATACACACAGAGAAACCCTGTCTTGAAAAAAAATCTATCCCTACTGATTAGTTTCCATTGTGATGGAAGGCTACCAGATGCATCCTATCAGAAGAGAGAAACAATAATCAGTTATACCCAGCTGTGAGCCCTAGAAACTACAATGGTTGTCCTGTCAAGATATATCCACTGATACAATAATGGCAGGAATATTATGGGAATAAACAACCACTTTCTGATCAGGTTGAGTCTGATCAGGTATGATGAGTTGAAATCATACCTGACACTATTAAAAGGACCAAGAACCTGTGGCTAGATAGGGCATAGGTCCTAGGACAGAACCCAATTCTACTACTTCACTAAATGAACACAACAATAAAATAACTCCTACCTAACCACTTATTACTATTCTCAGTGAACAGTATACCTCTCAACCCTCATCAGAGAAAGATGACGTGGCCCCTGATAGGTAAAGTACATGACGGCAGACCCCACTTCCAGGACTAGTTGGGCAACATAAACTGGAACATAAAATGGGAACATAAAAAGAAAAGGAGGAGGAGTGAGAGGAGGAGAAACAAAACTCAAATTTGAGTGGGTAGGAAGGGTAGAGAGTGTGGTTCTGAGGAGTTGGGGGAGGGAACAATATGATCAAAATATATTGTATGAAGTTCTTAAAAATTAATAAAAATGTGGCCTTAAAAAGTGAAAACAAGGGAAGGTGTGATGGTACAATGTTGTAATCTCAGCACTGAGGATGATGGCTTCGAGAAAAGCTTGGCATACATAGTGAGCTCCAGGCCACCTTAGTCTACACAAAAAGGATCTGTCTCAAAAACTAAAACACACACACACACACACACACACACACACACACACACACACACACACAATCAATCAATATTAATGTTAAAACATGGGTCATTCAGTCCAACATCTGAAATATTATTGTTTCAATATGTCATCAATATGAAAGATAGTAATGAAACATTGCATATTTTTATATCAACTCTCTGAAATCTGATATGCATTTTATACTCAACACATATCAACTGATGCTCTCTACATTTGTGAGATTTCATGGATACACTGAAATCATTGGGAAAAAGAAGCAGGTAAGTTAGACAAGATAAAGATCAAGAGCAAAGAGCATAGGCTAGCAAATCATGGGTGAAATATAATTTTCCATAGCCCCAGACAAGAAAACAGTTTCTTAGGATTTCAGGGACTATTGTCAAAGGCCTACAAGTCCCTAAAAAGTCAGAAGCCTACTGCACCTGGCCATGCCACTGAGCAACTGTGATCCGAAGTGAGTCTCTTCAACTTTTAAAATTACCTTAGACCAGACTTCAAACATGTCTTCTTGTACACACAAGCACACAGAGAGGCAGGAAGGGAAGGAGGGATGGGGAGAGGGAGAGACATGCCTCCAATAACATCTGTTTTCAAGATAATAGTACTTAAAAAAAAGACACTCTGTTCCTTTTTTATTTTCATCACTAAAAATTTATATTTTTACTTATTGGCTTTCTCTAATTTTCTTTTTTTATTACAAGGGTTGTGCCTGGGGCCAGGTGGCTGCAGCTCCACGAGAAGGCACTCACTTAGCATGTATGAGGGCCTGGGTTCCCCCCAGCATTGCAACAAAACAAAACAAAACAAAAGAAATAAAGTAACGAGCTTCAGAAAAGGTGTGTTATATGAATGATTCAAAATGGGGGTAATCAAGTCCTTATCCTGAAACATCATTATGCCAGCCTGTTATTCCCTCTTCCTGAGGCAGCTGGACTGGAAGTGGCAGTTGCTAGGCAACACCAACTGCTCATCAGCTTCTCATTTGGCTTTGTGAACATTGCTTGGGTCCCCAGTACAATAATTGGGCACTGTCTTAATTAATTTATACCCCAAAAGAAAATTTTTAAAAATGATTGTTATCTAGTAATCTCATTAAAATAATACTTTAAATCGGGACCCAGTGGTACAGACTTGAAGTTCTAGCTGTTTGGGTGACTGAGACAGAACAATCTTAAGCAAACTACCTGCCTGGGCAACTCAGTAAGGCTGTGTCTGAAAATAAAAAGTAAAAAGTGGTCAAGGATGTGACTTAGTGGTGGATTACTAGACTACTATGCATGAGGCCTGAGGTTTACCTACTAAAACCACAAATGTGCAAATATGCTTTGACATACATATGTTTTTAAATAAACATCAGAACATAGTTAACTTTATTATGCCATGTAGTGTGGAATTGATGGTGCTATATGTAGCATTCATTCTAAGAAAATATTTTTTTTAGTGGTGAGCATGGGAACTTTGGCCCCTTGAGTTTTTTTTTTTTTTAATGGAAAAAGTGTTGCATTTTTCTTTTTGTTCCTCCCATCTTAGTCTTCCTCTCTCTTTCTTTTTAAAAAGGTTCAAGCAACAGAAGGATGGGAGGGACGAAGGGTAGCTCAGGGGTGTGTGTGTCAGTCATCCCTTTGTTTTTGTCTACTGAAAGCTGGAAACATGCCAGGCTTTGTGAGGAGGAAAAAAAAGAGAGATGGGGGCTTTTAGGTTGAGTGCTCATCCATAATTGAGTTGCTTAGTAGTAAGGCATCAAAGACAAACTACAAACACTCTGATAGCAAAAGCCCCCAGCTGCTGAGATGGAGTGGGGTCCTGCAGGGCCCATGACAGGAAGCAGTGAATAGGGAACACATTTGGAAAGACAAAGGCTAGTCGTTGAGCTCCGTGTCAGAGGACTCTGGTCATCCTGTTGGTTACTCCTGAGACCTAGAATCAACCTGGTCCACCTGTACTCCTAAACAAGAGGCTTTAGCCTTAAGCAGGAGACTCTGATTTTAAGGTAAGAAAACTATGACCTCATTCACAGCATTTTTTTTTTTTTTTTACTCTGCATCAAGTATAATACTATGTACAGTGGGCATGAGACTGAATTTAATCCTCTCAACAACTCTGCTGTTAACCACATGTACAGCCATAAAATGCAGGGCTTTAGAGAAATGCCATCACTTGTCCAGAGGCTGAGGACCAGTAAGGGGCAGAAGGTAACTTTAAGCCCAGATCTGTTTATGAATATTCATTTTTTCTTTTCTGCTTCATCCACCCTCCATTTTTGCGCATCCCCTCATTTGACCCTCCAACAGAGTATATTTCAACAAGTGACTACATTGCAAGGAGGAATTGGGTCCAGGTCAGTTTGTTCTAGAATCTCCTACCATTGAAGTAAGTCATCAGATGAGCCTTATTTCTAAATAGTTGTTGGGAGTACTCCAGCTTCTAGGAACTTCAGGGACAACAGAGAACTACTGGGGCCCCTGTAAACTTCCCAAGGAAATTTCAAGTCAGATTTTTTTTCTTGGCTTTGACTTCAAAGAATTTGTATGAAACTTGTCAGAGCTTAAGAATTTTACAATCAGACACTGGCCTGGAGTGTTTTATGTCATTCTCTGCAATGACATAAAATAAAAATAGGAGATAGACATCTCTATCACCTTCCCAGATCACACTGATGTCAGGAGAGGAAAAGGCCTCAGTGATATTCCAGAAAATGACCTTGTATTCCAGATTAGAAGCTCTGAGAGGTTCACGTCACAAACCTAGCACCCAGCAAAGCAAAACTGGAGCTGGAAACTCCCAAGCCTCGGGTAATGGCCTTTGGGTGTCTGTCCTTCTCTTAACGGTCAGTTTCTGACTAGATTCATGGGCAGAGTGACTTTGCCAAGCTAAAAAATAACAGGGAACTTGTACAAGAAATCGGGCCAACAAAAGCTATTGCTACACACAGCCCATTGTTTGACCTCTTTCAAAAAGGCAAGTGGTGCAGGAAAGCATAACTTATATTAACTTCCTGCAAGAGTAGAACTATCATGGGCCCTGAGTTTGGCATGGTGGCTTCCTGGTGCATTTCAGGTAAGGAACAGTTTTCAGAGTTCTGTTCCTCCAAAGAATCCTATAAGGAGAGCAAAGAACATCTTGAGCAGTGTGAATGCTTGTAAGTCGTTTGGTATGCAGCCTTTAGATGGTGCTAATGATCTACTTTAACACAGGGCCTGTGAGTGCCTGGTGCTCAGAATCGAGGAGGAAGATGAGACCTCAACAGAATAGCCATCTTTCATCCTTTCATCCCAGGTCCGAGGAACACATTCACAGACAAATCTCGAGGCATCTCAATGCAAATAAAATTCTGGGACTTTGACAATGCTAAATGTCCTCTAGGAAGGGATCGTGTACTCCACCACTTAGACGAGCACTTTCAATATAACTGGACATCCTTTCCATTCAACATTTTCACTGTGTCTGGAGCAGGTAGAGATTCTGGTTTATAATGTCCAGTTGTGTTGCTGCACTGTGGGATGGAACTATTCACCACGTGACACAGTTTTCTCCAGGAAAATCTCAGTCACTCACTTAAAAAAAAAAAAAACCTGGTGAAATGGAACCTCTTCTTTTCTTCCTTCTCGTGATCTGGTTCTAAGAAGAGGGCCAAGGAAGGACACATCACATTATAGCAACATTTCTGCACCAGGATTCTATGTCTCATTTCTTCTTTTTTCTATACATGTGACATCCTGATGTTCCATCAGTTACCCAGTCTTGACAGAAGAGACAATGCTTTGCTACTCACTTTTCTTTTGCCAGTACCATGAGTGACAGGGTGTGTCACAAAGGCATTGTTTTTTATGCAGGAAAGAAAATAAGTCCATGTCCATTCCATAGATGGCTCTACGTGTGTGGGAACTGGCAAGGATTTTTCACCAAGACGAAATACTTAGAACAGATGTGTGGTGTTTATGGTTGTCTATACTTGTATGTATGTATGTATAACTGTCTGGCTACAAGGCAAAGGCTTGGGAAAGGGAAAACCATATGTCACGACAGGTTTTCATGCTAGGGGCGGATGATGAGAAAAAGGAAGTATCAGGGTACCTTTTCTGAAATTCTGTTTTAACAGAAAACAAATGTCTAGAAAGATTATGTCAGAGACAGAATTAGAGCCAAAGAGATATAAACCTTTAAAAAGATATTTCAATGTAACATCAACCATATTTTACAGCTTAAAAATTAAAAATAATTTCCAAGTACAAAAGAACTTCAAGAAAAGTACAAAGACCATTCAAATACTACTCATCTAGATTGCTCAAGTTTAATTTTTCTTCATTTACTCTGTCTTGATATAAAATTATGTATATATATATATTTATTTATCACTGAACTGCTTGAAAGCAGATGATATTATAATGTCTTTACTTCTAAATGTTGAAAAATGTATTTTCCTAGAGACAAGCCCCTACTCTTACACAATCAAGCTAAAATTACACACTTCATGCTCAAAGAAATCTAATTTCATCAATTATCTCAATAGTACTCTTTAATCAACATGTTTCCTCTGATCTAGGACTTGCTAGGATTTATTGATAATAAATACAATGTGTTTTAAAATTTGGCATTTTTCAGGAAGGAAAGAGATTATATCATTGATCAATTTCAATTATTGTCTTGGTAAATGTATCATATGTGCAACACCAATTTGAGCTGTGTGGCAGAATAAATGACCTAGCAAAGTTAAATAACCAAGAGTTCAGGGTGTAGTACAGCAGAAAAGTATGTTATGAGTATGGTTGAGGGTCTAAGGGTAAATCTTTAGAAATATAAGATGTTAAATTAAATGATATAAATATCTAAAATCATCATGGGTAATTTTTGTCTGTGTGCATCTCTATCTTAGGAAAACTTGCTTTGGGCCATAATCCAGACATTGATGTACGTCTCTAGACAGCTGCCTGATTTGTAAATAAAGTTTTATTAAGAGACAGGCAAACTCACTCATTTAGTACTATCTATGACTGCTAGGTAAAGCTGAGTAGCTGTGACAGAGACTGTGTAGCCCACAAATCCTAGACTATTCCCTAGCTGGCCCTCAACATAGCAAACTTGCTGATCCTTGCCTTAGATATATAAGTCCACCCAAGACTAACAGAATAGAGTATCTAGCTTGTTTCACCCCAAATTCACAAACCACAAAATCATAATATAGCACACAGTTGGGTTTTGTGTTTTGTGTTTCTTGGTTTTTGGTTCTTGAGACAGGTTTTCTCTGTATAACAGAGGCCTGGATGTCCTGGACTCACTTTGTAGACCAGGCTGGCCGTGAACTAACAGAGATCCACCTGCCTCTCGAGTGCTGGGATTAAAGGAGTGCCACCACACCACACAGTTGTTTTTACCAACTTGATTTTGGAGTCATTTGTTGCATAGCAAAAATTAATTGGTACAGTCTGTCAAAGGCTTTTTAAAGGACTGTGAGAATATCACACAACACAAGGAAGCTACATGGAATCCAGAAGTCAGATGAAGATCACAAAAGCATCAAGCACAATATTTTCATCTTGATCCTTTGACAATGCTTTGCCAGAAGGAATTGATTTATTTTCATATATCTCTGCACACATTTATGAACTGAACAAAGCAATTTGTCACAAGAGTCATATATAGAGCTCTACAGCTATCAACCTGTCAACATCTATCAATCTATCCCAATCTTCTTCATTGGAGGAGATTGTGGCCATATTAAATACTGGATGGTACATCCATAAGAGATAGCAGAGAATTTACAAATAGAGATCCTTGGACATTAACTCTTGATAAAACTTCTATTAAAATCAATGAAACTCTGCTTTTCTTGATAAGGAAGAATATTGACAGTGCCATTAAGTTGTCTGTCTCCCATCAGAATGCACTCAGCCCATAATTAAATAAAAGCATTTATTTTGCAATGCTGGAGATGAGACCTAGGGCCTTAGACATGCTAGTCAAATACAGAGCTTTATTCTGGGGCAATTAGGTGGGCTTTTAGGCCTATGATAAGAAAAAAACATAGATTTTTAAATTTTTAACTCCTAAGGAACATTGCATTATTTCTATTAGGGCAATTAGTTTGTGAAAAGGAACTGGTCTTTTTTTTTTCTTTCTTTCTTTTTCTTTTTCTCTTTTTTCAGCTTTCTAATTCCAGGCCCTTAAATTCTAGAGAATAGAATGGAGTCGCGGTGATAAGATCACATCATTAGGTTTGTACACATCTGCTTATTTTCAATCATTGTGTCTGTTTTTAAAATGGTTGTGTAATGTTACAGAGATAGAAAGATGAGCTGGAGCTGTAACTGGGAGATAGGACAGTTGCTTGGCATGGGCAAAGCCCTTAGCTCAATCTTCAGTATCTCAAAAAGAAAGCCCCAAATAAATACATTTTGTGATTGATAAATTCACTAACTTGCTACACCAAACTCTATCAAGATTTATGTAAGAAAATAAAGATTTGTGATGATCTGTAGATGTGTGAAGAAACCAAAGCCATCTCATAAAATGCTTTATGGGGCACAGAATTTCCTGACATTCAGGCCTTGTAGAAATGACAACTTTTTACTGTCTAATAAAAATTCAAAAAGTTAAAATTGCAAAAATATTAAGCTCTAGGTTTCTACGGATTCCTTTCCCATGAAAATATAAGATTCATGTGATCATCACAACCTTTTGCTCTTTAATTAAACTGCAGATTAAATTTGCTTTTCTTCATCTGCTAGGTACAACCTTATTCAATTTCTGATAAATTATCAGCCAGTGTTTTGCTGTTCTAATGAACTCAGGGTATTTGAAATCACAAGACGATATTCCACATAGTGTTTTTTCAGCTGCAATTTTAATTTAAATGGTCTCCAAGAAAAAGGCAGAAATATAATATTTTGGCCTTAAGAGCTTTATCTCAGAAGCTTTTCTTGTATCTGAAGTAAAAAGGAGAAATTCATAATTATGTAATCAGTCCTTGGAGAGTTATCAGGAGACATACATTACACCCAAATTCAGAAGAAATAATTTGGTGACAAAGTGTGAATGTTAATTAACCCCCCCAAAACCAACCCAAACACCCACATCATCGTGTTATTCCACCTTGTTCCTGAAGGTCCCCAGCATTACTTTTTAGAATACTGGAGAGCAGGAATGAATAGCTATAGAATGTATGCTTTGTTGCTGTTGGTTTTGTTTGTTTGTTTGTTTGTCTAAAATGTATTTGTATTTGTGTGAAAGATACTTTATTTTTAAAAGGAATATTCTAGTATCAAGTGAGGAGGAGATTGTGGAGTACTTGACCCTAAATGGAACATCTATATCACACTCCTTCCTGCAAAGTCCAAGGACCATCATGAATGAAAGAGTGGAACGATTGTAATTACAGCCATCTAGGAAGAATGAGATGAAGTAGGGTTTTCCTGACATGGCTGTCATTGCGCTTAAGAACTCACAAAGGCTGGAACTGAATGCACCAGGCCTGAATGCAAAAGCCAGCCAAGTTTCCTGGATGAATGTGAGAGAGGGCCACAAAATGCCACCCATAGTTGAGGATATAGTGTCAGTTGAGGGATGATGGCAGAGGAGAGTCCATTTTCTTCATGGAAATAGCCACTGGTAGGTTGCCCATGTCCCAGTAGACAATTCTCCACCTAGATGCATGCTGGCAGCACTAAATGGATTCAGTAGGTTTTATAAAGAGTACATAAAATTGAGAAGAAAAAGTGGTGGGGGTATGTACAGAGCTGGGGTTGAGATGGATTTTGTTAAAACACATTTGTATACATGTATAAAATTCTCACACAATAAATAAGAACACCCCCCCAAAAGAACATCCAACTTGTAAATCATATCCATGCCCAAACAAGTACCTATTTGAGTACATAGCTTTTCACTCTTTTCTTTGTCTTTCTTTCTTTTTATCATTGTCTTTGGGGGAAACAAATTAATAAAGCAAGGAACAAGTTAAAATGGACATAAACTTCTGAAAAACTAGACTTGTCTTGACTTGACTCTGAGACTCTTGGGGGTAAATTTGAAGTGGAGCTATCAGATGGTGGTTCACTTTCACAATGGTAGGGTGAAGCTGAGCATCCAACAGTGACACCTTTTGGTTCTAGATGTGACATATCATTGAAGATTTAAAAAAAATAACATGTTTTCCAAATTGCAGTTGATGGAATTTATCATGTACAAAATTTGATCTGGATTGTTTGGCAAATAAATGCTCAGGGAACTATAACAACCTTGTCTTTCCATTTGCAAGAGGAGAACAAGAGATGCTGAGAGAAAGGGGAAAAGTCAAAGATCACATGTGGCATGTAAGTGGAAAGGAGGTGACTGACGTGGAGGAAGACAGGGAAGAATTAAGTCAGAAAAACAGCACAAACCAAATTTTTTGGTTTTGCTTTTTTGAAAAATGTCATAAGGAAACAATTCTTTAAAAGCTAACAAACAAAATAAAAAGGCCATCACCTGAAAATATTGCTGCACTCTTGGGTGCATGCAAAGGCTGAGGGCCTGTGTGTGAACTTGAGGTGGCCCTTGTGAGAATGAGGTGCAGAACAGAATTCATACATGAGGCATTTCTTCTTCTTCAGCAGCAGTGCCACCCCTGTCACACTTTCTCTGCTTCGCTTCTTCCATTCTTCCTCTTCTTCCTTCTCTCCCCTTATCAGGAAATGTACCACTAGGAGCTATTAAACTGTAAACTAGCCTCATCTAGCTGTTACTCTTGCTTCTAGTATTGCTTAACATAAGGAATTCTTTTTAAATCCCCAGGTCTCGTTTTCCCTTTCTCTACCATGGCTGATTGTTGACCAATAACACATCCAAAATCTCATCAAGTACTGAAATTTATGACTTTATTGTTTCATTTACAACCAGCATCATGGGTTATTCCAGTGTCTTGCTGCTCCAAATTCACTCCCTAGATCCCCTGTCACACCAATACATTGTGGACTTATTTGTTTCTCCCTAATTACAAAATACTTCATATTTCTCATCTCTCTGCCTTTGTTTTAGTCCTGCTTCTGGCATAACAAATAACTGCAAACATAGAAATTAAAGACAAGTTCAGTCATCATAGTTCTGGAAAGCAAAATTAGAGAACCATCCAAATAAGGTATGGGTGAGAGTTTGGGGGTGGACTGTTCTGGGACAAAATGGTTTTCATCCACATACTTGAAAAACAAGCAAATCATCTGCTTCTAGACTATGGGAAGACAATAGACATTTCCTTCTAAAAGGAGAAACTGGAAGGATAAAAGGAGATCACAGGAGTGAAGAACTATCAAAACTTAATAGGACAAACTCCACCAGATTTCAGGACCTGAGAATAATTTCCTTAGGCTCCATGTTGTGAGCTTCCTTCCATTCTACTACCACCTTGATCCTAAGTGAGGCCTCGACCTTGTTGGCCCTGAGTGTTGGTTTTGCCCTTAGGGAAATGAGAAGATACCGTCTGCCCAGAGCACTGAATCTGTGGCTGAATCCTCAGAGTCAATCTTTGTTCTCATGAATTTCATCCTATTTTTGTCCCTTTCAGTCCATGTGGGCAGTGACACGAAAGGTTGAAAGAGGAATTTAGGTAAACACACACACACACACACACACACACACACACACACACACACACACACACACACAGAGAGAGAGAGAGAGAGAGAGAGAGAGAGAGAGAGAGAGAGAGAGAGAGAGAGAGAGAGAGAGAATTAATATTATTATTTACTACTTTTTTATATTCTTATTTAACTCGAGATCATTGTGCCCCAAGGAAAGAAAAAAGAAAACAAAAATATATGTATGTGTATATGCTAAAATACTAATGATCCTCTGAAACAAAGTGCAACTAATGAAGTTAATTTAGGAAACTGCTAGATAACAGGTCAATATACAAGGATTAGCAATCGTTTTATACATGGCTTATAACAAATATTAAAACTACCAGTATTTCATAACACATATATAATAAATTTAACAAAATGTTGAAGTCTATAAAATATTACTAATGTAAATTTAAAATGAAATAACTGATAATAAATATCATGTTCATTGATAAGAAAACTGATCATTATTAACCTGTCAGTTTCTGATAAGTGGAGTGGCACATGCCTAATACAAGCAAGTAAGGAAACTGCAGCAAGTAGGTTTTCTTATGTATGGCCTACAAAGTGAACTCAGTCTCAAAATGTCATTTTCTTATAGAGTAAATTATAGATTTTGTGCAGATATAATCATAATGCAAATAGTGCTTTTCAGTTTTGATGAAAATTGATAAGTGGATTCTTAAATTTACATTATAATGGAATGGGCCCAGATTAGCAAAAACAGTTTTGGGGGGAAAAGACTAGCATAAAGCCAAAGAACTATTAATTATTTCAAGATTTACTATCAAGAATATGTTGTGTGGTATAAGTATATGGATAGATATTTAGATCAACGGATTATAACACTTGTACCTACATAATCAGTTTATATTTAAAAACCCACAAAACTACTTAGTAAAGTATAATCATTTGTGCCTGAATAACTATCTAAATGAAATAATATAAAGTGCATCAAATATCTGATACTAGTATACTCAAGACTCAAATACTGACAACTACATTATTTTTACTGAATGGGATAGAATGAAGTATTTTTACCAATAATTCTAGCTTCAGTGATTTTGGAGGCCAAAGTATGTCGTCCCAAAATATTTTACCATGCCATAGTGTTATTTTGACACTATTATCCTAAGAAATAGCAGACACAGGAGAAGCTGTAAAATCAGAGTATATGTTTCCCTTTTAAGCTGTTTGTTTTTATTTTTAAATTGTGAATGTGTGTGCATTTATGTTTGTACATGTAAGTGCGATGCCTATGTAATCAAGAAAAGGGAGACCAATCCATCTGTGCTGGAGGGGTAAGCTGCCAGACATGGGTGCTGGGAATCAGGCTATGGTCCTATGCAAGAGCACTACACTTTCTTAACCCCTGGGTCACTTCTTTAGTCTCACATGTTGACCTTTTACAGAGGAAATTTATGTATAAAAGAAATACCCATGTGTCTCCTTCTTTATATTGGGAAGAGAGGAGGGTTTCTAAGTTTCTAGAGACCCTCATCAATAAAGGCTGCAGATCTGTAGTTAGGTGTAGGGGGCCTAGATCTAGCCCATGTATGCTCTTTGATTGGTGGTTCAGTCTCTGAGACCCTCCATGAGCCCATATATGTCTTCCTGTGGTGTCCTTGATCTCTGTAGCTCCCTCAATTCTTCCTCCCATTCTTCTACAAGACTCTTCAAGCCCAGCCATTTGTCTGGCTATGGGTCTCTGTATCTGTTTCCAGCAGCTACTGGGTGGGTCTCTCAGAGGACGGCTTTGGTAAACTCCTATCTGCAAGCACAGTAGAGTATCATTAATAGTGTCAGAGGTTGGCTCTCTCCCATGGGCTGGGTCTCAGGTTGGGCCAGTTATTGGTTGGGCCTTTCCCTCAATCTCTGTTCGATCTTTACCCCTGAATTTTTTGTAGACAAGACAAATTTGGGATCATAGGTTTTATGGGTAGGTTGGTGCCCAACTCAGCTAGGATCACCCTCCGTAGACTCCCAGTAGGCTCCCTGGAGCCTCTCTTGTCCCAGAGATGCCCCCATACCACCTATAATTCCCATTCTCTCTCCCTGTCTGCCCATCTCTCCTCATACCTGATCTCTACTCCCACTCCCCTCTCCACCCCCTCTCGCATCCAGTTTCCTTCTTCTATCTACTTCAGATGTCTATTTGCTTCCTGAGAGAGATTTAAGGATCCTTCCTTGGGCTTAGCTTCTTTGGGTCTGTGGATTGTAGCATGGTTATCCTGTACTGTATGGCTAATATCTGCTTATAAATGAGTGCATACTATGCATGTCATTCTGGGTCTGAGTTACCTCACTCAGGATAATATTTTCTAGCTCCATCCATTTGCCTGTAAATTGCATTATGTTTTTAATAGATGATTAATATTGTATTGTTTAAACGGGTGCATTTGCTTCTTTTGTAGCTGTTTCCCAAGTACTACAATTAAGTGTGTTCACCACAAAAATAGGTTAAAACTTTTTTTTAAAAACTGTAGTATAGGATCCTGTTTAAGTAATTTGACAAGAATTTTCAGTGCAATGATAACATGAGTCACATTTTAATAAATGAATGTTTCCTGGTATGCACATTAAAAACATAAAATGAAGTAGGTACAATTCATGATACATTTGACTTACATGAAATGTCATTCTTTCAATATATAATCAATGTGATAATCAATGTGAACAGTTGTTAGTAATGCCTTCTTTGTTCTTTTTCCATTTCATGTCTTCAAATTATAGTTTGTTATAAGTGAGTATATACCGTTTGTCTCTTTTTGCTTCTGGGTGAACTCACTCATTATGATAATTTCTAGATCAATCCATTTGGTCCAAGGGATACGTACCATGAAAATCTTTACTTACCAAGAAAGTGGGTCAGAGGAGAGGATATCCGATTGAGACTTTAGGCAAGAGTAGCATGGAAGAAAGAGGAAATAGTAGGACCCACAGGGTCCTGGAAACCTACAAAAAGAACTTTATGACAGGCAGATCTGGATCCTGGGGTCTCCTCAAACTAAGGCACCAGCCAAGGAGAATATAGGCAGTAAGCTTCGAACCCCTACCAAGACCTAGCCGACGAACCATGATACTCTCCACCGTTGAGTGGAGAGTGAGATCTGACTCTCACACGAACTCTGGTGCCCCTTTTCTGACCATGTCCCCTGGATGGGGAGACCTGGTGGCACTCAGAGGAAGGATAGCTAGTTACCAAGAAGAGACTTGATATTCTGAGAGCATATATAGGGGGAGGAGGTCTCCCTCAGTCACAGACATGGGGGAGGGGAGAAGGGGAGAAATGGGAGGGAGGGAAGAATGGGAGGAAACAGGGGAAAGGTTAACAATCGAGATGTAATATGAATAAATTAATAAAATTTAAAAAATTATAGTTTGTATTTTATCCTTATAGCACACCTTAGTTAGAGCCATCCACATTTTAAGTGTTCAATAGCTACCTATAACTAGTGGTTAATGTACATGACAAAACAAATCTGTGGAATGAAGAGAAATTGTTAATCAAATCTTAAAAATCAGGAACCACAAGGCATACTATAGATGTTCTGAGTATATTTTGGAGAAAGCAATAACATAAACAATGTTTGACAAGTGAAATTTGAAATCAATAAATATATGTAACAAAATGGTAAACAGAGAGTCAATATTTATTACAAAGAATTGCTACAACTGAACAAGAAGAGTCAAAGTCCACAAGAAAAAGTCCAACAAATATCCAAATTTATGCAAATTAAATTCATGGTAGGATTTTACTTCGTATCTGTGAAATTACCAAAAATTAAAAGAAAACAATACTGCTGACTGCTTCAAGGGATGAGAATCTCATATACAACTGCTCAATTTATTAAAGTTGAGGTCTCAAGAGATTGCTCAGTAGGGAGTTAGTGTGAGATTTTTTCTCAAAAAGTAATAAAATGTATGCACATGAAGGTATATATATATATGTGTGTGTGTGTGTGTGTGTGTGTGTGTGTGTGTAAATATATATTCATTCACATGAAAGTAAAACTATTTTAATGCAATTTTTTGAAGTTTTCTATACTTCACAGCCATACTTAAAAGAGCCTTTTGAATTTGAAGCTGATGCTTACAGACGTCTTTTGTTTTGAGTGATTCAAACTAAATAAAAGAAGTATTGTTTTCCTCTAGCAAGTATTTCAAGATCATGTAGTTCATAACTTCTGAACTTACTGCCAAAAAAATCTATCAGCAACCGAATCTATGACATCCACCCTTTGTTCTTTGGTCCCATCCACATTCATCCTCTATTGCTTTGTCTCAGACACAGACATCTGGCCAACTTAGAAAGCATTTGTTGTGCTGGTGGTGGTCAAAATTAGACAGTCTATGGTTTAACTGAAACAAGTGGGAGACAATATGATAAAATTTGTCTAAGATAATTTTTTGTTGCAATTACCTTGAAATTCCAAATAAGCAAGCTTTGTGTTCCACTAAGAATTAAAAGAATATGCTTTTTCCTTGTGGGAGTAAACAATATCTGATTTGACTTAAGGCCCATTAGATGGAACCAATACCTGATACTGCTTTGGTGACCAAGAACCCAGAAACTAGATAGCTCAGAGACCTACAGTGAAACCAAACACAACTTTTCTTACACCTATGAGTGAGAAAATGACTTCTAATGATTTTCTGCTACACTCATGGATCAGTGTCATACTCAGCCTTCATCAGGGAAGTTTCCTCCTGAAGCAGATAGGAACAAATACAGAGACTCACAGCCAGACATTATGCAGAGAGAGAATTTTGGGGGGAGACCTTGGAATATGCAGCTCTAAATGGCATGTCTTCATCAAATCCGTCCCCTCAGAGATCAGAGAATCTCCTGGAAGAAGAGGTAGGAAGAGTATAAGAGACAAGGTATAGAGGACAGCAAGCAAACAAGGCCCTCTAAATCAACATGATCCGAGCTCATACGACTCACAGACACTGAAGCAGTATACACAGGGCTTGCATGAGTCTGCACCAGGTCCTCTACACTTATTTTTTAATATATTTCATTAATTTATTCATATAACATCTCAATTGTTATCCCATCCCTTGTATCCTCCCATTCCTCCCTCCCTCCCATTTTCCCCTTACTCCCCTCCCCTAAGACTGTGACTGAGGGGGACCTCCTCCCCCTGTATATGTTCATAGGGTATCAAGTCTCTTTTTGGTAGCCTGCTATCCTTCCTCTGAGTGCCATCCAGGGGACATAGTCAAATATGGGGCACCAGAGTTCATGTGAAAGTCAGACCCCACTCTCCACTCAACTGTGGAGAATTTCCTGTCCATTGGCTAGATCTGGGTAAGGGTTCAAAGTTTACTGCACGTATTGTCCTTGGCTGGTACCATAGTTTGCGCCAGACACCTGGACCCAGATCTGCCCATCATAATGTTCTTATAGGTCTCTAGGACCCTCTGGATCCTTCTATTTCCCCATTCTCCCATGCTTCTCTCACCTAGAGTCCCAATAGGATGTCCTCCCCTCTGTCCCAGTTTCCTGGTAAGTGAAGACTTTCATGGGACATGCCCCTTGGGCTAGTGTCCAGATATAAGTGAGTATATACCATTTGAGTCTTTCTGCTTCTCTACACTTATATAATAAATTCCAGTTTAGTATTTTAAGGGACTTGTTTCTAAATTTGTGAATGAGTGGGTCTCTGATTCTTGTGCCTTCTCTTGGGGCTCTTTTTCTTCCATTAGTTTGCCTTGGATATGATGTTTTTGTTTTATCTTATTATACTTTATTTTGCTAAAAAGAAAAAAGAAAAAGAAGAACTTGCTTTTCCTCAGGATAGTTGTGAAGATCTGTCATAGACTAGTTGTTATACAGAGGTCCTAAATACCTAGTACCTGGACACTGCAGAGCTTTTGCCAACATAAGCACAGCTCTTGCCAAATAAGAAGTAGTATCTTGAATCAACAGACTGATTAAGTAATCCAGAATGCAGACCTATTTATATCTGAAGCCTACACAGGCAAGTGTGAATAGATGTTGTTCTTTAATCTCCAAACTCAAGTTAATGAAGAAATAAAATCAATATCCTTCAGGAGAATCAAGACACATTGAAGTGGTTGAGGAATTAGAAGGCCTCAGTCATTATTTTCTTATGGAAATGAGAGGAAAAGATGAGCAGTGACGATTCATATATAACTTAGGTACAATTGAAAATCTGTACAATGATGGAAACAGGTTGCTGTTTGAATCTAATATTCATTATTTGAATCTCAGTGAGTGCAGCTTCATGTAGTACTCAGATTGGGTAAGGTGGTGGTGGGGAGGTCATGCCTTCATGGAGCAAGGCAGTGAGAGGGAAGTTCTCATTCCTTGGGCCTAATTTTACCGTGAACCCAAAACTCATCTACAAAAAAAAAAAAAAAAAAAAAAAAAAAAAATTAAGTCTTACCAAAAATCTTTCCTGTGACCACATCTGCCATGGTTCAGAGTCCCTCTGCCCCTCACCAAGAATACAGGAATCTTCTGTCGTTTTTTTTCTTCTTTCTTCTGATCAGCAGTTTGTCTAAGCTGCATACTTTTAATTATTGGAGAATCTTAAAGAGTGCTCACTCCCACCCTCACAGTTGAGAACGCCCCAGATCCCACTAGGTTTCCTGTCAGCATCATCAATCTGAAATACAAATGCTTTCTACACCTTGAAATTGTGTCATTTAAAATATTTAAGTTATTTCCCTGATTTTATGTTTATTATTATACTTATTTTAAAATATGTTATATTTTCTTTGACAAATGTATACATATATACAATATAACTTTGAGCTCATTTATTCTCCATTACTCTCCTCTACCCACTCCTACTCTCTCTGACCCCCTCTTCTCACTCCTTCTCCTTTCATGTGCTTTCTTTTTTTGTCTTTGGTGCATTATTGAGTATCACTAGAGTTGCTTCCATAAACATGAGTGTTGAATTATTTACTGAAACATTGACAACTTACAAGTCACTACACCACTGAAGAAAATGATAACTCTATGCCCAGAAGTGATTAACCGTAGTGTGCATTTATAATAATATGTATGTATATATGTGTGTGTTGTATATGTATAATGTATGTATTATAATATTAGAATGATTTCCTTGATGTTCAGGATACATTTTATTTATTTATTTTTTAAAAATATATTTATTAATTTATTCATATTACATCTCAATGTTTATCCCATCCCTTGTATCCTCACATTCCTCCCTCCCTCCCACTTTCCCCCTACTCCCCTCCCCCATGACTGTGACTGAGGGGGACCTGCTCCCCCTGTATATGCTCATAGGGCAGGATACATTTTAAATACTTTCTCCGTGGTCTAAAGCCAATGTCCATGGTTCAACATGATTGTCTTTCTTCTACATTGTCACCTATCATATTCGTTAGGCTTCTTTCCTATTGGAACCACTGAGATATCTTGGATGTGAACTGTGTTTAGCCACTGTACTCTCTCACAGGAGGCTGTGTCTTCTGAAAATGCACTTTCTTCATGTAGCAAACTCCTACATCTTTAAAAAAAGAAGCTTTAACTAGAACATCTTCGTAAATATGACAAAGTTGTTGTTGGCAGTGCTGGGGATCGAACCCAGAACTTTGTGAATGTTAGGTAAGCAGCATACAATCCAGTTACATCTTAGCTCTTTATCTTTATTTCAAGGTATTGTCTAGGTGATCATGACAGTACAGGTTTGCAATCTTAGTACTTGGGATGGAAAGGCAATGAGATCAAATGATCAAGACTGCCTGGCAAGTTCAAAGTCAGCCTGAGCTACAACTCTCTCTCTCCTTCAAAAAGCACACAGTGTTGCTATATTGCCTAGACTGATCTTGAACTTTGGGGCTCCTGCTTCAGTCTCTTGAGTAGCTAGTATGATATGAAAATAACAGATCCATGCTGCTATGATCAGACCCAAGGACTTAATTTTTAAACAAAAGATATCATTTGAAACTAGATGGAATGAGAAGTTTAGAAAAGTAAATGTACAGAAAGTAAGAACTAAAAAACCCATTAGAGCTCCTATGACTCCCAATAGCTTCTTGCTTCTCACTCTCTAACCCCTCCTCTTTCCTCTTTGCAATTATTTTTTTTCTGATTATTTGGGTCACCATAAACCATGAAATATATGTGATTCTAAATCTTTATTTATCTAGGGGCAAATGAGATAAGAACATTAAACAACTCGATGTCATTTTGTATAACTTAAAGGAAATGATGCTTGTAAAAAACCTAGCACATTCAATTTCCATGCAATACAGGCTAGTTATTAAATTATTGCATAAATGGATCATTTGAGTACGGAGGCCCTGGGTATGTTCCAGTCATGTCCAAAGACACTGGAAGAATTCCACGTCCAATTAAGCAAGCCACAAAAGTCAATTGAGCAAGGAATTTCTATAAAACACTCTGTGAAGAAAATATAAAACTGAATGAATAGATTTTGGATTTGGAAAAATGTTCTGACTTTCTAAAGCAGAAAAAAAAAAGATGATTTCTGAAAACCAGAGAAGAAAGTGCTTGATGGAAGTGCTTGACCAAAGTCTAATGCAGATAAAAACAGGTGTGATCTGAGATGTGGCTAAAGATAAAACAGCCACTGAGACAGCATGAGCTCACCAAAACCAAGGCAAGCTTTGTTTCCTTTCTTGATAATGTTAATGACTCATGAGCTAGATGCTTCACAAAGCATTTCATTCTATCTTTGCAGACAAAACTATTAAATCAATAGAAAATGTTTGTTGCTCTTTCTTCTTATGGTCTGAAGTTTAGATTAGTTTTTAATTTATTTCTCATGTATATATTCACTTTACATCCCGATTCGTAGGCCCTTCCCTCCTATCCTTCCGGTCTCACGCTCCCTTCTTCTTCCCCTTATCCTCCCTCCCTTTGTCTTCAGAAAAGGTGAGCTCTCCCCACCAACCCACCCCAGCATATCCAGTCACAGAAGGACTGGGCTCCTCCTCATGCACTGAGGCCAGGCAAGGTAATCTGGTTAGGGCAAAATGATAGAAAGCAGGCAACAGAGTCCACGTCATAGAAAGTACTCATTCAACTTACTAGGGGACCCCGTGAAGATAAAATTGCCCATCTGTTGTTACATATGTGTAGGGGGCCTTAGGTCCAGTTCATGCATGCTCTTTGCTTGGTGCTTATGTCTCTGTGAGCCCCTGTGGATTAGTTGACTCTGTTGATCTTGCAGCATTCTTGTCCCCTCCCGGGCCCTTTTATTCTTCTCTCCCACTCCCCAGGCCTCCTTGAGCTCTGCTGAATGCTTGGCTGTGAGTCTCAGCATATGATTCTATCTGTTGCTATATGGGGGCTCTCAGAGAACTGTTAAATGAGGCTCCTGTCTGTAAACATTGCAGAGTATAGTTAATAATATCAGGGGTTGGTTCTTTGCCATAGGGTGGGTCTCGGGTTAGGTCAGGTAATGAATAGTTAGTTTGCTTATAAAATAGATTTAATTAGGACATTTTCATACATACATATTACACTTTGATTCTTAGAAAAGGTTCACATTAAGTTATACATGAAATTTTAATATTAGTCCACAATTTTACAGAGTATAAATATCGTAATTCTTTTGCCTGCCATTTTAAAATTAAAATATAGCCACCTCTGTGAATGCAAGGTCAGCCTATTCTATATATCAAGTTCCAGGCTACCAAGAACTACAGAGTGAGAACTTGTTTCTAAAAAAAAAAAAAAAAAAGATAGCATTGTATACCTTTAAAATTGTGAAATAAGTGTGTAAGGAAAGACAATAAGGCCGAGTTATTATAGGGTAATCAAAAACTTTGTAGATTACAAATAAGGATAATACGTGCTAAGTAGCTGAGAAGGAGATTAAGGAAAATGGATATTGGAAACTAAGTGAGAATTGGCCAGGAAAGGACTGTGGACCTGAAATCCCTGATATATGATCCACTTTACCCTGGGGAAGAGTTATGGCCAGCATGCTTGCGGTTTTTGAGATCTTAGAAAAATACAACCTGGGAAGAACACAAATACAGTAAAGAGAATGCATATAAATTCAAATTGCTGGCAGGGATCCCTCTGAGGAATAGAGCTTATGAAACAACATAGCCTAGTCTCAGGACAAAATCTTGAGATCTCACTGAACCTTTGCTATTCATAGTAATAAAGCTGCCATAATTTGAGATAAATAGCATGATTATGACTGGGTAGCAAGAACCTATTTTATTCATCTTATTATTTTAAGGCCATGTAGTCATAAGGCTTGTGGGGACTGTGAAAAAGAACAGGTAAAAAAAAAATCGACCTTCCTTTATTCCCAAACTGGGCAGGTCCATATCAAAATGTCATATTTATTCTTATTTCCCTAAAGTAGGAACTAAAAACCAAATGAATTGTTTGCTTATTTAATTAGCTGGGGAGGTATAATTTTAAGGATACATTTTACACATATCCAAGAAACCAAACTGTATAAAAGTGTTTATTTTAGTTTTCATCTTCAAATGAGTAGATCCAGGCTCCAATGTAGTAGCATTCTTTATATAAGGCGTAGGTTGGTGAGAGTGACGGTTCTTTTTATCCTTTTCATTGGAGGAACACTTTAACAGAATGGGGACCTTAGGTAGAATGGAAGAAAAAATAGGTGTTTTTTTTTTTTTTTTTTTTTAAGAACAAGAAGTCTCTGATAAACACTTGGACATATTTTCCAATGTCTCAAGTCTTTCCTGGGAGCTTTCTGTAAACAAACGCAAAGACTCTGGGGCTAAAGAGCAAGAAACCTTTAGTTCTTGGTTACTGATCACCTTGATGACTTTGGGAAGTGTAAATCTTCTGGCTGGGACCTTGCTCAGTAAGATGAAAGCCAAGGCAATGCTAGACGCTTTAGTGTTTTGCAAGCGTGTTTTTTCTCAAAAACACTAAATAGTTCACATTTTCTCATTTCGACAGCACCACCAGATTGAGCAATGTGGAATGTATTTTTCCCCTAAAGCTACATAACAAGCCTATCTTTACACTCAAAGGTCAAACTTCTTCGTGTGAACTTTGATGCTTTGTGGAGAAGGCAATCTGATTTCGCAAAGCTCTTTACAACAGCCCTATACACGCACCCACTGCCAACATATTATGTAGGCTTAGTTCTTAGAAAGTCCTTTATTTCTTTTTAAAAATTCATTCACTTTACATCCCCATTGTTGTCCCATTTCCTGTGTCCTCCTGTTCCCACCCTCCTCTCCTGTTGCCTCCTCGCCTAGTCCTCAAAAAGGGGAGCCCTCCTCCTTTATCATCTAACCCCAACCTATCAAGTCTCATCTGGACTTCCTGCCTCCTGTTCCTCTGTGACCTGGTAAGGCCACCCCTCCAGGGGAAAGTGATCAATGAGTGGGCAACAGAGTCCATGGCAGAGACAGCCCCTGCTCCCCATATTAGGGGGCCCACATGGAGACTGAGCTGCCTATCCACTACATCTGAGCAGAGGTCTAGTTCCTCTCCATGCATTGTCCTTGGTTGGTGCATCAGTCTCTGTAGGTTCCCTTGGGCCCAGATTTGTTGACTCTGTTGTTCTCCTTGTGGAGTTCCTGTCCACTCCAGGTCTTTCCTTCAAGTCTCCCAGTAAGATTCCCTGAGCTCTATCCTAAAGTTTGCCTGTGAGTCTCAGCTTCTACTTTGATCCCCTGCTGGGTGGATGGAGTCTTTCCGAGGACCTCTATGGTAGGCACCTGTCCTATTCTCACTATTCAACCGCTTCCAGTGTCTATTCTATTTGCTCTTCTGAATGAGAATTAAGCATCCACCCTAGGGTCCTCCTTGTTATTTAACTTATTTAGGTCTGTGGATTATAGCATGGTTATCCTGTATTTGTGGCTAATATCCTCTTATAAATGAGTATATACCACGTGTGTCTTTCTGGGTCTGGGCCACCTCCTTCAGGATGATCTTTTCTAGCTCTATCCAATTGCCTACAAATTTCATGATTTCCTTGGTTTTGATAGTTCAGTAGTTTTCCATTGTATAAATATACCACAATTTCTTTACCCATTCTTTGGTTAAGGGACATGTAGGTTGTTTCCAGATTCTGGCTATTATGAATAAAGCTGCTTTGAACATAGTTAGGCAAATGTCCTTGTTGTATGATGGAGCAACTTTCAGGCATATACCCAGGAGTGGCATAGCTGGGTCTTGAGGTAGCACTATTCCCATTTTTCTGAGAAAGCACCGGATTGATATCCAAAGTGGTTGTACACGTTTGCAGCCCCACCAGCAAGGGAGGAGTGTTCTCCTTTCTCCACATCCTTTCCAGCATGTGCTGTCACTTGAGGTGTTTTTTTTTTTTTTTTTTTTTTTTTATCTTAGTCATTCTGATGGGGGTAAGATGGAATCTCAGAGGCCTTTTGCCATCTGAGACAAAGAGAGAGTATTGACAAATTTGTTTAGGGGGCTGGTAGTTGTGGCATGTATCTGGCTACATATATAGTTGTCTTTCAGTGACCATGGAAAATTACCTTGAGGATCCCCTTAGACATCAAAATCCCCATACTCAAGTTCCAACATAAAATACCACAGTAAGCCACACCCCACAGTATACTTTAAATCTTCTCTAGATTGTTTACCACAAGGCAAACAATAAGCAAATGCCTGTTATATTGCCATTATTTGAGAAATAATGACAAGAAAAAGTTCTGCATGTACTGGATTCAGACACATTTTCTCAGATATTTTTGGTTCACAGTTGCTTGCATCCACAGATAGGAGAGTTAGGCACAGGCAGAGGTGGGGACAATTGTATACTCCTATAGACATTAATTCAAGTCAACTAATATATACTGAACAGACTTTGTGCAGGAAATACAAAGGTCATATTCTTCAGGCTGTGGAGAACCTTAGAGGCTAATAGTGCTCAGTCATGCCTCCAAAGATAACGTCACAGAAAGATATCACACATCATGAGCACAGCGGTGTTAGGAAAAAGACATCCAGGCCAAGCTAGAACTTGCTGGAAAAAAAAAAATACACTCTAGTAAAAAAAAAAAGTTGTCTTATGGTGTTTTGATTTGTTATGCAAAATATCCAGGACCAGGTAATTTCTAAAGAATACAAGCAGTTGACTCAGTCTGGAGGCTGACAGGCCTCCAAGCATAGGTCCAACATCTGTTCAGGATCCAATGTGGGTCTTATTGCTGCATTATAACATGGTCAAGGTATCACATGATGAGACAAAGCAAATATGTTAGGTTGGGCTCCTTTCTCTTCTTATACAGCCAATACTCCCATTATAAAAGCCCCACCTTGAAGAGCTTATCTAATCCCAAGCACCTCTCAGAGGCCTCATCTGCAATCAACAGATGAATTTTGGCATCATATTTGCAAATATGCTATTTGACAAACACATGCAAACCATAGCAGGTGGTTAGGTGGCAGGACATGGTGTAGACAAGCTTGAAATTCATGTAAATAGTGAAAAGATGAGTGTGAATATGTCCTAGGTATTACATAAAATACACACACACACACACACACACACACACACACACACACACACACACACACACACACACACTTATTCATTTTTTTTACCTCAAATGCAATTGGAAATTCTGTATTTTTGCTTGCTAAATCTGATAACGCTAATCTAGTTGTGTGTGTGTGTGTGTGTGTGTGCGCGCGCGCGTGCGCGTGCACCCACGCACTCATGCGTACATGCGGGTACACCTGTGGGCTTGTGAAAGCCAGAGATCAATAACTCTCCATCATATTTTCTTTGAGACAAGGTATCTTTAGGACCTGGAGCTCACTGATTCAGCTAACATGGCTAGCCAGCAAGCCCTAGGGACCCTCTTGTCTCTACCTCTCCACACTGGAAGTACAGGCCCAGGTTTCCATGCCTGGCTTTTTAAATGGGTGCAGACGGTCTGACCTCCAGTCTTCTTACGAAAGAGGCGCTTCACCCACTGAGACATTTCTCTCGCACTAAGGGCAATTCTAATTCTAGATGAAGGACCTGAATTGATTAAAGGTACATAAATGAGAACAGACAGGTGTGTGGCATCACAAGGGAGTGTGAGATGGAAGAGTGGCTTAGAGCTCAGCAGGGAGAGAACAGTTAATAAATGTGTTATATTAAGACTGTATACTCAATTCTTCTTTCCAGAAAACGTATGAGACTAGAAGGATAGAGGGAAACTCTTTGCTTTGCACATCCATAACGCGTGGACATTTGTAGCAAGAGCCTCCATTTTCTGAATACTTCCATGTCAATGGCTTCTGATTAAGCAATGCCTGCCTCCCTGTATCCAGATTTCTTCTTTCTTCTTGCAGCAACCCCACAACACTGCCTTTAAGAAACAATACTCTAGCAGCAGATGTGGTTGAAAGCTGAGTGACCTTCTGCTTGGTGTGCATGGAGTCCAGTTCACGTCTCACCCTATGCATCTGTTACCCTAGTTCAGACCAGTTATGTGCTCAACATCTCTGCTCTTTCCTCCAAGGCTGGATCAGGACCAAGAGACTATTCACTTCTGTTTTATAGACTCTGCTGCACCCCGTTCTTTAAAATGTAAACCAAGATGAGACTTGATAGCCTATGACCATATAGTGGGGGAGGAGGTCCCCCTCGGTCATAGACCTAGGGGAGGGAAATAGGGTGAAAGCGGGAGAAAGGGAGGAACAGGAGGATACAAGGAATGGGATAACAATTTAGTTGTAATCTGAATAAATTAATTAAAATTTAAACACGTAAACATTGGGCTGGGAGGTGAAGTTGGTGAAAGAGCACTTGCCTACTGTGCATTCAATCTCCAGGGGGGGGGGATGAGAATGGCTGAAGGAAGGGAGAGAGACAGACCTCCAGCCAAGGGTACTGATTTAACTCCACCCCCACCTCCCAAAGACCTAGGCCTCCTCCCTGAAACTGAAACACATAACACTTGTTCTAGCTAGTGTAAGTCCTGCTGGGCCACTGTTGCCCTGAACAACACCCATAGGCGTTCTCTGTTTCTTCTAAACAGCTGCCCTTTAGAAATCTTTGCCTCTTTTGAGAAATATGACCATCTGCCTGTGCTTCTTCATGTTTCTCCTGGACTGAGAGGATTTCGCCAACGCTGAAGAGATGGCTTAGTGGGTAACTTGCTTGTTGCGCAAACATGAAGACTGAGTTTGGATCTCCAGCACTCACATAAAAAGCCAGACAGGGGAGACTCCACCTATAACTCCAGTGTTGGGAGGCAGAAGGACCCCTGGGGTTTGCTGGCTAGCTAGGCTAGCAGAATTAAGTGAGTTTTGGGTTCAAAGAGATACTCTCTCAAAAGGAAAAAAAATTAACTGGAGAGTGATTGAAGATGACAGCTAGCTCTGGTCTCTGGCTTCCACACGCACGTGCACCATGCACATTGGTGCACTACTTCCAGTGTCAGTGTTCCCAATCCCATAGGGCAATGTTCATGGCCCCCGTGCCCAGGAAGCTCTCTCTGATTCAGTCTCCATCTCCATTCCCAGTATCAAGCCTGTCAGCTTTTCTACCATTGATATTACGACATTGCTCAGCTTTGCCTAAGGCAGGCACTTGGCTGCTTAGGTATGCCATAGCTTCTTCCGACAATGGCCATTCCTGAATGAGGTGCTCTACACCCATTAAAGTTACTTACAATTTTTCTGCAAACATACTCCTTAGCAGAAATCTCTCCAGGCTTTGCCGCATTGCAATTATTTAATGTCTATCTTTTTGGTTAGAATACAAGAATCATATCTTACTCTTGGTAAGATCTTCACAGTGCTTAGAAGCAGACCAGATCTCAGTGCACATTTACTGCATAATCATATATTCAAATAAAGATCTGAGTGAATATCCATGCACCATGAGCCTCCATACTACACAAAGAACACACAGAAATGGTACTTGAAACAGGGATGTTTATATTTGTTTTCGTTTGACTGTCCAGAATATAAATTTCCATCATCCACAGGGTAGGTCTGCCATCGGATTTACATGGTGATGCAATTTAAGGTAAGACTTGACTGCTTAGGCTCATTTATGTGACCCAAGCTCAGTCAATGAATATGCATGAATTCTAATTCAATTTGAGTCAGTGACAAGGGAAGTTTAGGCTTCATTTTGGCAATGCAAGTGGTGACTAGCAGTGCTCGGAGGTGACACCCTTGGAGAATTTTCCTTCTGCACAGTTGTAGTAGTCTTGTTTTGAGAGAAAGTTTTACCCTATAATCCAGGCTAACACAAACTTGTGGCAGTTCTACTACTTTAACCTCCAAGGGCTAAGACTACAGGCATGAATCATCATGCCTGATTTTGATTGTGGCAGTCTTAGGTGCTATGTAATTTTATTTCTGTCCTAGCAGCACTGTGGTTGTGCAGGGGCCACATGAGTAGTTACGGCAAGTGGGTCAGGCTGGAAGTAAGGCATCTACATCATACATAAGAATCAATTTGGCTGGCAGAGACCTTCTAGAGCTCTCTTTTCCATCTGGCAATGTTTGAGGCAGCAGCTTCTTTATCAGCCTAGATCCCAGCATGACTTCACAGAGCAGAGTCCTCTGCTACTCCAAAGCAGGCATGCAGCTTGAGCAAAACATAAGCCTTTATTGATTGAAATGGCTTGTAGATAACCCAGTTTGTGCTGTGCCTTTGTTCCTTGTTTGCTTACCAGACTAGAAGACTAAAGCCTCCTCCTGACTCTGTCAGACAACTCACATCTTGCCAATGTGATCTTGCAACAGACAGAGGTGACATTATTCTTTCATGACATGAGTATCACATAACTCCACTGGTAGCAGAAGCTGATCACAACAGCTGGCCTAGCTTCATCTGTAAGAGAGTCATTTTGGCCTCAGAGCTGTTGACACATCGTTAGGGACAAGAAGAAAAATGTTCATGGGGAGAGAGCATACTCAGAGATCCCAATGCCTTGTGTCTTCTCTTGGTCACTAAGTGACCTCTGAAATATAGCTGTCACTTGCAGCACTTGAAGCCCATTCCTTTAAAGTCGGTGTGAGAGTTAAGTGAGAAATGTCACGTGGAAGTGATCTGAAACTTAAATTAAGCTGGACCAATGTGGCACTTCAGACTTGTCCCAGGCTGGAGCCGAGCCAGTCCATATCATGGGGAATTGAAGGGGTAACATTGCAATAACAAGTGAGAGCAAATTATTAAATGATTATGCAGAGCAAGTCACTACAGCCCTTAAGTAGATGTGAAAGGACATTCGTCACCTTGGAAAGTGAGAAGCCCTGCATTCAGCAATAGTGCCAGTGGCATTTAGGCTCATAGCACATTAGAAGGTTGACTGCCTATCCAAGCTGTCACTGGCACAAGGCCAGAATTTATAGCAGGTATGTCCAACCCTTTGCTCTTTAACATGTGTTGTCTGCAAAGGTCATAGTCAAGAACTGAATGATTGTGTTAAGAATAATACAAAAAAAAAAACCCCTCAATGTTTTAAGTCCATGCGTTTGGTTTGGGGCCATGTGCCTAGCTACACATCACACATGCCTGCAGTGCTGTGAGAAAGAGAAGCACATCTCACATTCAGCAGGAGTTTCTTGTAAAACCTCTGGTTTCTCCCTAAGTAGCCGCCATTGGATCATTCTACCTAACAAAAACATTAACCGCAGACTACAGATCCACTCACTGCCTCACACCCTCCTGGCCCACTCCTCACCACTGAAGTGGCAACCAATAGGCCGATGGTACTTTGTCTCCACTGCAACTGGACTTTCCACTCTCTGTCCCAGACTTACCCAACACCATAGCTTGGGACCTGAAAAAAATCTCTTGGCAATTATAGCTGTGTCCGCTGGAAGTGTAGGACAGTAACCATTCATGTGACAACTGGAGCTAGGAGCCAGTGGATAAGTGATGTTCTCTTCTGCACTATTCAGACTATATCCTGATTGTTATCCCCTCACTTGTATCTTTCCATTCCCACCCTCCCTCCCTCTTTCAACCTATTCCCCTCCTCTAGGCCTGTGACAGAAGGGGACCTCCTTCCCCCACCATATGACCACAGTCTATCAGGTCTCATCCTGGTAGCCTGCTTCCCCTTCCTCTGAGTGCATCCAGGCCTCCACACCAAGGGGAAGTGGTCAAATAATGGGCACCAGAGTTCATGTCAGAGTCAGTTCCCGCTCTCCACACAACTGTGGAGAATGCGCTGTCTAGATCTTGGCAGGTAATTTTAAGATGTGTGCTACACAGTTCCCCCAGATGACTCCAGCAATATTGACCCCTCCCTCCATGGTTTCCTCTTCCCTGACTCCACTACTGTTCCCTTGAAGCACTCCCATCTCCATGAACACCCTAACCCAAGGCTTTGCTTTTTCAGAGCAACCTTAGATAAATATGTACCATAATATATGCAGAACTGAAGTAACACATTGCCCTGTTGTTTCCCAATCTCATCCTTTCCATTCGTTCAATCCCCCATCTAACTTCCTGCCTTATTCCTATAATGCTTCTTAGCACTCCCATATCCTGCACCGGCCTTCCTGTTTTTTTTTTTTTCTTGTATGTTTCTGTGTTTTTATCTCATGCACAAGTTTACATACACATAATAGCACACACACACACATGCACACACAACACATACATACACACATGCTCATGCATAAACACACACAGGGTGACCAATGCTCTCCTATTAGGATTTGCTTTCTTTGTGCCACACACAACCTCAGACTTTTCAGATGTTGCTATTTTGTAGGCTGAGAGGATTTCACTAGAAATAGCAACAGTTACCAATTGACTATTTTAAGGTTCTCAAATTTTACTCTCTCACATAGAGATTTTAGAGACCATCTACTTTGCCACTGCTTTATAAAATAAAGGACAAATTAAGCCCTTCCTCTGTCCCTCTCCACCAAAAAGAGGCTATAATACTAGCCCAGGTGATGCTTTCCAAACTAGGGTAATTTTAGCATTCAGCATCTTCACTGACATGTGCTTGCCCTCATCCCAACACCTGGGGCGGGGTTGATACCCGCAGAGAGAGCACACGGAACTTTCCTGTGAGGACTGTGGTCCAGTAACATTCCTTTCAGTTCCACAAAATGCATTGCATCTGTCTTATGCATTTTTTTCTAGCAAGACATAACATTTGTGAGATTACAAAGCTGAGAAAATAAATAGCTTTTTCCCCAGCTGTTTTAATTAAAGATGCCCATTCAAAGAAATGATAGAATTGTCTGTTCTTAGCTGCAGAACAGAGCTGAAGTAATAGCCCCATCATTTATCAATCAAGTAGAAGCAGAGAGATTTCTAGCACTACATTCCTGTCTCTTTCTACCTGTGTGCTTGTACTGATAGAAGAGGGGAGGGGTGTCTGGCCTTCAAGTAATCTGGTAAATAAGCAAAGGGCAGAATTTTTCACCTCTGGAGTTTGGACTGTCCCCTAAGCCCCAATAGGTGTTGGCATTGTCTGTCACTATGAAAAAAATCTCCCTCTGCTCTTCGTTGTTGGTTATTTTTACTTGCTTTGTATAGGTATAAATTTATCTATTTGAAAAATTATTTGTAGATTGAGACTTCAGTTTAACTTATTTATTCTATAAATTGGAGCCCTCTGTTCTATTTTATTATTCCTTTGACTTTATTTTTATTGACATATAGTAATTATACACATGGATAAGATGCACTGTGATGCTTTTCACTTGTGAACGACAGTATGCTTTGATCAAATACAGCCTTTCTCATTTACCCTCCCCCAATTTTTCTGAAACTCCTACCTGTTCTCTAACCACATAACATAAACTTTAGCTTTCAGAATCATGTGTAAGGATTTTAGCTCTCTTTGTTTTTACTTCAAAATCAAAGATATTTGGATCCCAGGATGAGGAAGAATGGCAGTAGCTACAAAGGATGCAATGTACGGAATAGTTATCCTTTGTAGCTGTTGCCATTCTTCTTCATTCCCATCATTCCTCACACCCTGATGTTACCCACATGACATTCTTTTCCTTGCTTGCTTTCAAATCCAAATCCTGGCGCAAGAGACGGCTCTTTGCACATAACTTGAGTTTGGTGGTCTATGTGTCCAGTGAGCACTTTTTTCTCCCTGAGAATTTTTTTTTAACTTTTATTTCGAGACAAAGTCTCACTAAGTTATCCACTCTGTATCTCAAGATGACATTGAATTTGCTGCCCTCTTCCTTCAGCTGCCCAAGCAGTTAGAATACAGTCCTGTGCCATACATAGCTGTACGTACCTAATCAAAGAATATACAAGGCAGTGAGGTTTCATGTAAGATAAAATATCAATATTTTGGCTTATACAATTGGGTGGTATTTTGTTCATCACAGTGTTGGCAATTACCACTTTATTTACTTCTAACCCATTTTTATCACCCTGAAGGGAAACTTCATATCCATTGAGAGATGAATATTTCACTTATCCCCACATTCTGGACTTCTGGAAAACCCCACTTTGGTATCTGTTTTCATAGATTCACCTATTTTGGATATTATAATTATTGCAGAAACCGTATGTTTTTGTATCTTATCTTATGTCTGATGTAATGTGATGTGTCTTATGCTTTCCTAGATTTTAAGTGAGAGAGCAATACTGTATTTGGAGAACTTTCAATATTTGCTTATGTAATATGTCATGCCCCTGAAAATCTGAAGATCACTTAGCAGTATCTCAGTAGCGAATTATGGTAATTTACTGAAAATCTCTTTTGATTGATACTCACCAAGTGGTATGTTCAACTTTCTTTGGTGCTGTATTTTAATGGACAGTTTCATCTAATATTTGCTCAGTGGTTCCATAAAATAGAGAACATTCAGGATATGTAGGCTGAGGGCGTCACACAGTGAGAGGTAGAACGCTTGCCTAGAGTACATGAGCCCATGAGTTTAATCTCTAGCACTGTAAAAATAGTACCTTTCTTTCTTTCTTTCTTTCTTTCTTTCTTTCTTTCTTTCCATCTACTCATCTATCAGGCCTCTATCTCTGTATCTATATGAAAATTTATCTTACTTATATTTTTAACTCTATAGATAATTTCACTTAATAAACTGTCATAAAAAATAAATTTTATTTTTAAAAGGCTGCGACTTCATCATAGGAAAAATCAGTTGCTTAAATCAGGAAATATACAGAGTGATTATTGCATGAAAAACTATTTTATTTATCATTATCATGGGTATTACTTCTTCTTAGCGTGTATTGGTTGGAAGTGGCAGGTGTTCTTCAGAATGATGAGATGATATCTTTAAGGAAAGGCCAAACAGGCAATGTATGAGAAGGACAATATGGAATGTGCAAAATGTTCTGATGGCTTTTGAACTCCTAGGACACAATATTCACCTGGTGAAGAGACCTGCATCTGGAAAGGGCCCTCAGATTGCCAAAATTCTTTCCATTTTTCCTTTGTCAAGGAGTAATTTGCCTTTGTTTCAATGTTCCACATGTATAAGTACCTATTAAAAGTAATCATATCTTCAGTTGTCTAGTAACTGTTTGCCTTTAATGGCTAAGTGCACTTATTTCAATAAATCAGGACCACTAAAGTCTGTACTTTTGAAGTAAATGTATGTGATCTTAATGGACACAGAGTTTTTGCCTTTTCATCATCTAGTGTTCACCTTTGGCAACACTTTTATTCATCTATAAGACAACTCGTTTTTCAAATGCAGATGCTTTATTTGATTAAATTATCCCTTATTTGTCTCAACTAAATAGGAAAAATATAGTAGAGACTCAGACATTTAATTTTACCTTTACAGAATGCTTTCATCCATATCAGTGATTCTAAACATGGAAAATTTTGCTTTCAAAGATGTTTACCAATATTTAAAAACATATTTTCTCATTGCTATTGGAGGAGAGGTCTTTCCTGGTACCTGGGGATATCTTACTCAATTGTATTACTATAGCAAAATGCCACAAATGGGTTGTTTACTTAGTATTTATTTCTTTATTATTTATGTTGACAGTCAGTGCTCTATCACTGAATTTTCTCCATGTCCTAGCAAATGGATAATGTATAAAGGACAGAAGTCAGTTTCTCACACTCTAGAAGTTGAAACGTCAAGAAGTAAGCAAAGAACTGGCAGGCTCAATGTTTGGTAAGGACCTTTTTGCAGCATTGTCATGTGGCAAGAATGATGAAAGCTGTGCCCTCACTTGGTGGAAGGCAGCATCAAAAAGGAGCAAAGTCTGGGAAATTTCTTTTTTATAAGGCTTTCATTTTATTCATATACATAAAGCTCTTATGACTCAAATTCTAAAGGTCCCAACTCTTAATATCATTGCATTGGAGAGTACATTGCAATATGAATTTGAAGGATGATGCACCAAAAGTTAGATGCCCAGGATGCTGATAAATATTCTATAATGCAGAGAACAGACCCCTCTATAACAAAGAATCACCGTTTTCAAATGTGAGTTGTGCCTAGGTTATGAAATCCTGACCTACTCTTTAGCAATTTTAGAATTTAAGCCTCAGCCTTTCTTAGTCCCAGATGGCACTGAATGACTTAAGCTTTAATGCTTTTCAAGTCAGAGTTATGCTCTTGATGTTAATACTTTGATTTGAAAACACTGAAGCCCTAGACTTTGAATTGTTTTTGTTTTTTGTTTTGTTTTGTTTTGCTTTGCTTTGCTTTTTGTACCTCGGGAAATGTAACACTTGTATACTAGTCAGATGTTTCTCAAAATACAATTCGTAGGCCCTCTGACTGTAGCAGCCTGAGCTCTTTTCAGAGACCCTTAGTGAGGTACAGCTGGGATCCTTTTTTTTTTTTTTTTTTTTTGGTTTTTCGAGACAGGGTTTCTCTGTGTAGCCTTGGCCATCCTGGACTCACTTTGTAGACCAGGCTGGCCTCGAGCTCACAGTGATCCGCCTACAGCTGCGATTCTTGAATTCATTGTATAAAAGAATCTCAGGATAAGTCAGTACGAAGCAGCATTGAAGTTTACTAAGAAGAGATTCCCACACTGATTTAAACACAGAGAGTAAAAGAGCAGTGCTCAGAGAAGGAGAAGAGATACCCAAGCATGGATTTCTTAAGATTCACATTTAAGTGTCTTTACAATAATGATACATGCAATCTTGGTTGTTTCTGAAGCAACCCCTCAAATGAGTTTTGAGGACGTCAAATGAACCATAGGGTTGTCTCAAGGTGCACTGGTTAGGATTGCAACTGATAAGATTTAAACCTCTGTACACATAGATTGCACAAGGGGGTTAAGGTTTGTTTTTGCTGGAGACAAAGTTTAGTCTTGTTTGTGAAATTCCCAGAAAACTGCACGTTCACACCTGGAAAAAGAGTAAGGCCACTCTCAAAGGTCGTATGCTTTAGGCTTAAGTATTCACTAATATTTCAACAGTCTTGTTTAAAATCTCTACGAACGGGGTCTTATCTCTGTGTCAGCAGTCTTCATAGCAAATGTTGTCAGTTGTGTGGAAATTTCTGACTCTTGGTTGTTGAGAAACTTCAAGCCAATTTTTGAGTTAAAGGCTGTTTTCTCCTTTATGTTTATTTAATTACACCGTCCCCACTTAATATTCTGCTGCAAGGAATACTCTGAAGAGATATAAATTAAGCGGAAAATGTAAATCATCACATCAGGTTTCCTGGAGTGTCACATTGACTTGATTATTTAATTGAACTCAGTTCCTTGAAAAAGCTGTATCTGTATTGAAAAGTATGTAGACTGATTAGAACTTCATTATTTGTGAAGACTTGGAATGTAGCAGACCAGGAACCAAAATTATCTTTATTCCCCTTAATAGTCATTTGTCACCCACCTCTGTGTCTGACCTAACATTTTTTGGACTATCAAATCATATGTTAACTTTGCACACCACTCATTTCCAGCAACTTAAAAGGTAAAAATGGTGTCAGATAACACCTAAAACTTATAGCAGAGATTTCTCAACTTTGTTGTAATGTGCCTACCTGATGTCTTTACTAATGCCTTTAGTAAATGTTTTGAATTGTGACTATCTTTTGTTCCATGACTCTAATATGCCATGTAATCACTTTGACAGGAGATCATTTCATTCACGGCAACCTGAACCCTTGTTCCCAGGCCGCAGTAACTCACATTTGGTGGCTCAGAATTTTAAAAAAAAGTCTTATCCCTTTTGAAGTAAGGGATGTCCTTTGCATAGCTCCTCCTGCTGCTCCTGCTCCTGCTCCTCCTGCTCCTCCTCCTCCTCCTCCTCCTCCTCCTCCTCCTCCTCCTCCTCCTCCTCTTCTTCTTCTTCTTCTTCTTCTTCTTCTTCTTCTTCTTCTTCTTCTTCTTCTTCATGTTGAAGTGAAAGACAGAATCGGCTTTTGTAGAATCTTTGACTACTATGGCTTGTCCTTGTCAGTTTGAAGAAACTGACCTTTGTAATGGTTCTTCCTGTCCAGTTTTTTGCCCAGATGAATACATTTGTCTTTCTGTCTTTTGCTCTCTCCCTGTGGAGCTTCATCTTCCTTCCATATTGTGATGGTGCATGTGTATGGTCAACTGGGCAGGATCTGGGATCACCAGGTCCCAAGTACCCATCACTATCTTGGGTGGGATTATTTAGCCCTGGATGTGCATGTGAGTGACTTTGTTGGTTAGACTGATTGATGTAGAAAGACTTACACTACGACTAGGGAGGACCACTGCCTAGGTTTGAATTCTAGAGTGCTTTAAAAAGGAGAAAGGCAACTAGGCAGCAGATTCGATCACTCTGTTCATGACTGTGAGTGCAATGTGACTAGACATTTTAATGTCCTATTACCAATACATTTATTCAGCACATTTAGAAACTACCAAACTCTGCCACCACCACACAAAGGGCTGGGACTTGGCAAGTCTTCACAGAGACAGGGCTCTTTGGGTAGCTCCCTATATCTATAGAATTATTTTTAATTTTTAAAGTTTTTTAAAGTTTCTTACATTTATGTATTTATTGTGAAGTGGACAGAGTGCATGCATGTAGAGGTCAAAAGACAGCTTGCAGGAATTGGTTTTCTCCTTCGACCATGTAAGTTCTGGTGATTGAACTGAGGCCATCAGGCTGAGTAGTGAAAACTTCTGTGTGCTGAGCTAGTTCACCAGATCTATTGAAGGAATTCTGACTTTAGCACATCTCTTTTTCTGTATCTTATGATGTAGTACCTGAACATATTCTGTTATTTATAACTGCCAGTTTGAGTTCTATGTGTTGATTTCTTCTATTAAACCACGACAAAATATCTTTTTTTGGTTATACCAACCAGACCAAACACAGAACACAAGGCTATATTTGCATTTGAGATCAGTGACAATCTGTTTTAGTAAAGCATGGGACACATTCATAATGAGGTTGTCATTCCTCACTTGTATTTCAAATTTAACTGGACAGCTTGTATTTTTATTTGATACATTTCATAACCATTTCCAAGACAAACATTCTTAATATTTTTCCTATATCTGCAAGGACATGTGACCAAAGGTTGGATGTGCAGCCACTATCTAAAACAGGCATCAGTTGTCTTATTCCTTTGAGGTAGTTGGAAATTGAAAATATTCTCCCTTTCAAGAGAGGGACAGTGAATAATTTGTTCTAGTTCATGCTCACATTATATAGTTAAATCAACTGTAAGTTGAAGGAAGGAGGCTTTTAGGGGATAGCATTTCCAACAGGGCTTACATAGTACCACATTAGAAGAAAAGATAATTCAGACCCCAGAGTTTTAAAAATTCTTGTTCCCAGAAGGATACTGTGGGTGAAAGTTTCTCTTTCAGTCCCCTACATTGCAAACCTGAGTTTTACATGGGGCATTAGTATTGTGTAGTGGAGATATGGAATAACAACTTATTCCAACCTCAATTATTTGCACAAATAATCAACATTTAACCTCAGACAGTTCTCATCTTGCCCTATGCTACGTTGAACATCATCCTATTTATTCAGCGAGTATTATGACCTGGAATCCTAGGAGCTGCCCTTAGATCTCAGCACCAGTGAAACAACATTTCAATGTTTTCTTACCTGGTTTTCAGAGTGCAGAATGCTACCAGACATTCAAAGAAGAGTTCCTGTTAATACTCCTCAAATTATTCCACAAAAATAGAAACAGAAGGAGCATTAATCAATTCGTTATTTGAGACCACAGTTACCCTGAGAGCCAAATCACTTAACTACCCAATGAAGAAAGACTAAGCTTCATATGGCAACACAAAAGCAAGGCTTGCTAAAACAATCCTGAATAATAAAATAACAGCTAGGGATATGACCATTCCCAGTTTCACATTGTACTACAAAGCTTTGGTAATATAAACAGCATGATATTGGCATAAAAACAGACACACTGGTAAATGTAATCAAACTGAAGACCCAGATGTAAACAGATATAAACTGTTCAGCCAGTTTTGTTTTATCTCCTTCCAACATTATTCTGTCCTATAGGATTTTAAAGCAAATCTTAAATGTTGTGTCATTTTACCATCAAATGCTTCAGTATGCATCTCTATGGGCATTTTTATATAAATCACTAAAGCCTTGTGATTTATATGACAATAAACTCATTGCTTGATATTAGCTGATAGCCAACCTGCATTTGGATTTCTCCATTTATTTTCCCAAATGGCATGATAATCAGAGTTCAAACATGTTAAGCCTTAGAATACTAGTTTTACTAGCATATGTTATTTACACAAAATAATGGATTTTATTCTGACATTTTCAAGGTTCCCCCTCTTGCCCTTCTCCCACTACTGCAAATTCCATTCTTTTTTTCAAGTAGGCCTCCTTCCTGTTTCATGGTGTGTGGGTGTGGGTGGGTGTGCACACCTGTGTGCCTGTGTGCCTGTGTGTCTCACTGTGTTTCACTTGGCTGTTTATTGATACATATGTGCCCTCAGGAGCAACACCAGTGAAGAAAAAACCCTCTCCCTGTATCAACCAGGTTGGGCCTGTGTATAAGTCTTAAAGTAATCACAGGTACTTTGCTTTCAGATATACAACCACCATGTCATACTTGGAAGCCAGCATTTCATACCTCTTCTACTATCTTCCATTAGCTTCTTACATTCTTTATACCATTTCTTCTGTGATATTCCTAGACCTTGGTGCAGGTCTCATTTGTCACTGGGTATTCAGCAGTCACTTATCTTTTCATTTATTCTCAGCCTTTTGACCAGTTATGAGCCTCTGAGGTCACTGACCACTAAGACAGAGGCTTCTCTGACCACACCTGAGAGCAGCATTATGCTATGGACATACTCATAGTTACTTAGACAGACACATCATATCCATTTACCAAAACAAGAGCAGTAGCTCTCTCCATCAACTTACCTCCTTAGTCATAGGCTTTTGACCAGGTTTATAGTACCACGAGAGAATCTTCAGAATCTTAGTAGGATAATAAGTATATCATATATCATACATGGCCAGATACCTATGGGCAAGAGGCTATAAGGAACTTTCTTTCTGTTTTGCTCTCTATTTCCCTCCATTCTTTTCTTCTCCTTTTACTTCTTTTTGCTCTGTGTTTTGAGACAAGATTTTACTCTGTAACTCAGATTGTTGAACTCATAATCCTCATGCGCCAGCTTTCTAAGTGCTAGGATTAGAAACATGAGTGGTCACATCTGCCTTATATAATTTCCTTTCTAAATACTAACATTTATTTTTAAATTAACAAATAATAACAAACACACACATAACCATTATTTGTTATAATTATATCAGAGAACAATCTGATGTGTTTGTTTGGCTTGGTTTTGAATTTTTTAGAGACAAAATTTCTTTATACAATCTAGGCTGATCTCAAATTATTCCTCTGTTTGTTTCTTAAGTGCTGGAGTCACAGGTGTGCCTCACCATGTGTAGTTTAATGTGATGTTTTGGTGTATGTATATATTGGAGAATAAGTACCTTACTCTAATTAACATGCTCATTATCTCATTAGCTTATCTACTTTGTGATGATAATGTTAAAATAGAGTATGCTGGCAATTTTCAAAGCTATATGCAGCAAACTATGGCAGTAAATATTTACAAACTCAATATCTGGTAGGGAGATAACAACCGAAATGTGTAAGGAACTCATATAACTCTATAGTAGAAAAATAGGCAAAGCCTTAATGTACATTTTTCTAAAGAAAATATACCAATGAGCAATAAACACACACAAAAATGTGTACAGTACCACCAATTATCAGAGAAATGCACAGCAAAGCTACAATGATATATCATCTTATACAACTGGCTATTAGTTAAAAGGGAATGAAATGAGTATGTCAAACTGGTATCAGTACTCATGTGTTTCTTGTAGCACTCTTTACACTAGCCAGTTATGGACTGTCCATCAATTCATGAATGGGTAGAGAAGATACGATGTATATAGACAATAGAATACTATTCAGTCACAAAAAGAAGAAAATCCTGCCATTTGTGACAATGGGAATAAAACTGTTGAGCATTATACTACATATGTGGAAGGAGCTGGACAGTGAAAAACAAACATTATATGATCCCATATATATGTGGAACCTAATAACAAATTCCATTCCATCTCTAGAAACAAAGACTAGAATGGCAATTCCCAAGAATGAGGAGTGGGGATGTAGATGGTGGGCAAATGATATATTCATATAAGATGAATAGTTTTAGGTAAATAATGTTAAGATAAATGAAATTGTAAGATGAATAACATCTGGGCATCTAAGGCACAGTATGGTGAGCATAGTGAATGATACTGTGTTGTTACTGAGTTTGAATGTTCTGAACAGGTGTGCATGCACCCATACACTCACAATTATGGTAAGTTCATGCTGTCTAATGTGTTAATTAAATTGTGATGGTTATATCACAATATATACATCAGTCCTCATCACATCTTTGAATACTTTGAATATATACAATTTAATTTGTCAATTACACACATACACACACACACACACAGAGAGAGAGAGAGAGAGAGAGAGAGAGAGAGAGAGAGAGAGAGAGAGAGAGAGAGAGAGAGAGAGAGAGAGAGAGAGAGTCTTAGTTTGGGTTTCTGTTGCTGCTGTGATGAAAAACCATGACCACCAAGCAAGTTGAGGAGGAAAGGGTTTATTTGTCTTACACTTCCACACCGCAGTTTATCATTAAAGGAAATCAGGACAGGAACTAAAACAGGACAGGATCATGGAGTGAGGAGTGATACAGAGGTCCATTTGTTGAAGAGGTGTGTGTGTGTGCAAGTAAGGGACCTTGGCTGCCAAGTGAAATATTAGAAGAGGGTGGTATGCATAACACAAAGCCAGATGGAGAGTTCTAGGTGGATAGACTTTTGGCTGGATTCTTCAAAAGTGCTCATCTAATGCTGTCTTCTGAACATAGTGTGCCTGATGCAATTATGGGCTCCCTGCAACTGGCAGATGTGGAGCATGCTCTAGTGGATTGCCCTGCACTCATGAACAAAAGACAGCACTGTGCACTATTTGGACTCACACGTTTATAAAAACAAAGAAGGAATGAAGTTGGAAGAAGGATATTTTAGGCATAAAGTTGGGAGAAAGATGTTGTGGGGGGCTCTGGATGGAGTGGAAGGAAAGAGTAGGGGTGAATCTGATCAAAATGTATTGTGTACATGTATGGAACTCTCAAATATTACACAAATAAATAAATATAACATGCTCACTCACTGAGCTTCTATCTATGGCTATTTAATAATTCGCCCTTCTCCTCTGTGCTCTATACAGGTTTGCCATGCCATCTGTTCTGATATTGCTCTATTTCTGATCTCCAAGTCTTATCTATAGAAATATTTTTATCTCCAAAAATTCAAGCGACACCACATGCTGGTGAGGATGTGGGGAGAAAGGAACACTCCGTCATTGCTGGTGGGAATGCAAACTAGTACAGCCACTTTGGAAATCTATCTGGTGCTATCTCAGAAAAATGGGAATAGGGCTTCCTCAAGACCCAGCTATTCCACTCCTTGGAATATACCCAGAAGATGCTCCAGCACACAACAAGAAAATTTGCTCAACCATGTTCATAGCAGCCTTATTCATAATAGCCAGAACATGGAAACAGCCTAAGTGTCCCTCAGTAGAAGAATGGATAAAGAAACTGTGGCACTCACATTTGACCATGTCCCCTGGAGGGGGAGACCTGGTGGCACTCAGAGGAAGGACAGCAAGTAGCCAAGAAGAGACTTGATACCCTATGAGAATATACAGGGGGACGTAATCCACCTCAGGAACAGTCATAGGGGAGGGGAATAATGGGAAAATGGGGGGGGGAGGAATGGGAGGATACAAGGGATGGGATAAACATTGAGATGTAACAAGAATTAATTAATAATAAAAAAAAAGAAACTGTGGCACATATACACTATGGAATACTACTCAGCTATTAAAAACAAGGAATTCCTGAAATTTGTGGATAAATGGATTGAGCTAGAAATGATCATAATGAGTGAGTTAACCCAGAAGCAGAAAGACTCCCATGGTATATACTCACTTATATCTGCATACTAGCCTAAGGGGCATGTCCCATGAAAGCCTTCACTTACCAGGAAACTGAGACAGAGGGGAGGACATCCTATTGGGACTCTAGATGAAAGAAGCATGGGAGAATAACAAAGTAGAAGGATCCAGAGGGTCCTAGAAACCTACAAGTAGAACATTATGATAGGCAGATTTGGGCCCAGGGGTCCCGCTCAAACTAAGGCACCAGCCAAGGACAATACAGGCGGTAAACTTTAAACCCCTACCCAGATCTAGCCAATGGTCAGAACATTCTCCACAGTTGAGTGGAGAGTGGGGTATGACTTTCTCACGTACTCTGGTGCCTCATATTTGACCATGTCCCGTGGAGGGGGAGACCTGGTGGCACTCAGAGGAAGGACAGCAGGTAGCCAAGAAGAGACTTGATACCCTATGAGCATATACAGGGGGAGGTAATCTCCCTCAGGAACAGACATAGGGGAGGGGAATAATGGGAAAATGGGAGGGAGGGAAGAATGGGAGGATACAAGGGATGGGATAACCATTGAGATGTAACAAGAATAAATAAAAAAAAGACATTGACAATAAAAAAGGAAATATTTTTATCTCAATATTGGCCATTGTTTTTAAAAAAGCAAATATTCACTTTATATAATGATCAGCTGTCTCTTACAAAGCATATGAGATCTTAGTTTTCTTCTTATTCTCTATAACGTATCAGAGGCTGCCTTCTGTTTTTCTGAAGCTTTGTAGCAGCTTGGTGTCTCTGCCCAACTCCATACACTCTGAGACTGGCATTTCTGTGAGGTGTCACTGAGTTCATATGTCGTGCCTATGCTATGGAAAAGAGGTTGAAGGGAAAGAGCTATGCTTGTGCTCCTCCGATAGAAAAAGGCATGTCTCAGTAAGTTTGTTCAATGCATGTGCAAAGCTTTGGGCCTTGACATTAAGTCACCTGTCTTGTTCCTTACTGACACTGCTTTCACCCAGTTCTTCACAAGTTCTGGCCTGTTAGAAGTCTTACCTTCAGCTTTTTGTTTGTTTATTCACTTGCTTGCTTGTTTGTTTGCATTTTGATAAAGAGTCTCATGTGACCATGTTGGCCTTGAATTCCTGTTCCCTTGGCCACTCCCTCCTAAATTCTGGGCTTACAGGCCTCTGCCCAAACTCCTTTGTCATCTTAACCCAGTCTATGGACTTTTGAGTAAGATTTAGATTCTTGAGCTCTTCCAATTTATGGGCTCCATGAATACAGCATCCCACCCCATAAACAACCCTCGGATTCCAAACAATACTCAGATAAGCATCCACACTGAGGACAGATAGTCTATTGCATGCCCCACAGGTCTCACAACACTTTCAACTGAACATTATTAAAGAAAGAGCTGTCCAGGCTGGCTCCTTTCATCATTTTACCCTTCAATACATGTTTGAAAAAAAGATTAGCATAGTTGTTGGGGGGGAGAACTGGTAAGCTCTAAAGAATCTCATTTTAAAATGAATTTCCTTTCCCCTGTCAAGCTTCCAGCATTGAAAAAAAGGGCAAAATGTACTACTTAGATAGTATCTGGTGCACTGTGTTCTACACAGCCTGCCTCTTTATTGAAACCTCCTGTGGCACAAGAGATTCACCGAAATACCCCTTAATGAAAAGCTAGCCAGCAAGAAAGAAGTAATAACGACATTTTATCTCTTTGGCAGTCTTCTAATGAAAAAGAAATGAAAGCAAACCATGCTCATTTTAATTGATGAAAGAAACATGGATTTCATAAAGTTGAAAAGGCAAATAAATCCTGCTAGGGGCAAACAGCACCCCTGTGCATGGCTTTGTGAGAGGTGTCAAGCATTGCTCAGATGGGACATAAATTAGCTTCCTGGTAATTATCCACTTTTATATGTAGTCTTCCTAGGATTAGCATCATTTTTAATTTATGATGCCATATTTCTAATGAGGGACACAATGTCTGATACCAGTTTGCTGCTCAATAAATTATTCTTTAATGGATGAATAAAAGATAACAACACATCTTCTTCTGCAGGGATTTATTATCTAGCTGGGGACAGAAGACAGGAATACACAAAGAAAAAATGATGCTCCCTATCATGTATTCCCTGTTAAATCACTCACTGACATGTTATTAATTTTAGGCTATTTGGGATAATCTTAAAGGCAGTGAGAATGGGCTCTGCTTCAGCCTGTGTTCATGTCTTCCAATGCTCCGGCGTTAGGCTTGCCTTCCAATTTAGAATCATTATTCACTCTGCTGGGCACACTTACTCTCACTAGTTGAATTCATCCCAGTAGAAATGCCATTTCCTCCTGGAGGGCTTCCATGATTATCTGGCTAGATTATGGTTCCTTGATACATGCCCTAAGTTGACACTGGGGATTGCATTTGTGATCACTCTTCCTGACTCGCTTTCCAGATGAACTGTGAGCCCCATGAAGGTAAGGGGAAGCTTGGATCTGGTTTTCTTCCCTAGAGCTCAGCGTAGCAGGTATTCAGTATAATAAATATGCATGGTATTGGTTTGGTTTCTGTTGCTATGACAAAATAATTGAAGTTGAAAACTTTGGAGTGCTATGCTTCTGTTCAAGATCGCAGAACCTGACACCCTCAGAAGAGCTGCCAAACTGAAAAGAACCAAAAGCAAACCTTTACTTTGCTTCGCTTTTAGTTCTTAAGGGCAACTTTTTTTGCGGGTCAGATGGAATATTTTCCCTGTTTTGCCTGCATCGCCTCAAGCTTAAGAATGTATAATATACCGAGAAGAGACTTGATACCCTATGAGCATCTACAGGGGGAGGTAATCCCCCTCAGGAACAGTCATAGGGGAGGGGAATAATGGGAAAGGGGAGGGAGAGAAGAATGAGAGGATACAAGGGATGGAATAACCATTGAGATGTAACAAGAATAAATTAATTTTAAAAATTCTGTTAAAAAAACAAACAAACAAACAAAAAAAGAATGTATAATCTTGTTGAACGACTCCTGCATTTGCAAAGGCCATAGTCCTCAGATACTCATCCCAAGACCACTTTAAAAATAACTCACCATGTTGCACAGGGAAGGCCCAAATCCCACTTGCCTATCCAAGGCTTTCCCCTCCCATCGTCAACTTTCTGGATGCCAGACTTCAAAGCTTATACTACACATGCACTGGGTTGAAGTATTTCCCTTGTAGTAGTGGGGGATTTAGGGCTTGGGTAGGAAAGGGCTCTACCACTGAGCTTCTGAAGATAACCTTTTCTATCCCTTGTAAAAGTGGGGAAAATTGGGTTTCTTTAGGCTAGGAGCCTCATCACAATGTTAGAGCAGCCTTTTGCAGTTAACTAAAAAATGGCATGGTGTGCGTGCATGTGCACGTGCATGCGTGTGTGTGTGTGTGTGTAGAAGCAGATGGTTGAAATGGAGATGAATAGGACTGGCAATGATAATTCTGTTTGGTTGATCAAGGTGAGCCTTGGACTCTTCCTTGTTTTTATTGTAAAAAGGCGTATATGGATCACACATAGCTATGGGGCATGGTGTAGTTTTAATTTTTTTGTGTGTTTATGGATGTTTTGCCTGCATGGATGAATGCAATGTGCAAGCCTGGTGCCCACTGGAGACCAGAAGAGGGCATGGGATCCTCAGGATTGGAATTACAGATGGCTGTGAGGTATTGGCTATTGAACACTGGTGCCCTACTAGGGCTGTTTCTTGAGCCACCGAGGTGACATTTTAATACACAGTTCTTCTTTATACCATATTACTTAGTACTTTGTCTCCTTTTCGTCTTGTGTAAAATGGGTCATTGTGAAATTGAACGGGAATCTTGCCCAATGAGTTTAACGCAGTCCCTGGTGCTTGAAAGGTTCTTAATCTCTGATTTTCCACCTTCCAGCTCCTCAGCTGCACAGAGCGATCACGAGATCACGAGGCAGATTGGAAAATACTTTGCAGAAAGCAGCAGGGTGTTGACCTAGGGGGAGGGAGGTTAAAGTTCCAGGTCATGCTCTCAGCTAGGGTGTCAGCTCTCCTCCGGCCTGGGCTGTCAGGCAGGGGGCGGGAGCGGGGCTGAGCGCTCCACCCGGCTTGTGTGCGTCGGCAGCGGGGCGGGCGGGGCTCAAAGTCCAGGCGCCCGCCAGCTTATAGCCGCTCTGCCAAGGCGCTAGTGTGAGGGGACAGTGCGCAGCACGGGCGCAGGCAGAGGTCCAGACACACTAGCAGCCAACGCGGGCGGGCGGCTTGGAACCTGAGGAGCACCATGAGCAACAAATGCGATGTGATCGTGGTGGGGGGCGGCATCTCAGGTCAGTCGCCACTGTGAGCTCCACTATGTTCTCAAAGAAGTGGCTCAAGAGAGGCCAGCAAGGTGAAGGGGCTGGGGCTGATTCCAGAATCCGAATTGTCGGAGTAACCAAGGCTGTCTCTTTGGGTCAGAATTGAGCTACTTACTGTCTAGCCGTGTTCTTTGAGGGGGAGGGGTTTAGTGAGTCCCTGGCCACAAATGGGAGACTGGAAGCATGTTGAGGGTTTGGAACTAGACTTTGAACTCTTCCTCCAAGAGCATTGCTAGGCTTGCTGGAATTTTCCAAATGAGGGGAAAGGGGACTGGAAGGCTGGAGACATTTGCTGGGATTGGGAAGCCTGTAACGGTCAATAATTGGTTCCAGAATGATCTAGACACCGTACTCACTCAGAACAGTCAACTAACGTGTTATCATATTGGCATTAAGCAAAAGGCCTAGAACAAAAAAAGGGATTAGGTCCCGGCAATCAATTGCCGAAGACCTTTCAGACTGCCAGGCATTCTCTATGGCCCCCTGATTACCATGAATCCAATAGAGCCAACAGTGTCTTCTTGGTAAATTCTTCTTTTAGCCTCTCTCACTGTGGCATTCTCTCCTTGAGTATCATAGAGTGACCAAACTGCTACCTAGGCTCTCAGGTCCAGCCCATATTTGGTAAGAATGGAGACAAAGACTGCCCCTCCACGGGAAAACTATGGACACAGCAATGGCAAGAAACACAGAAGTGAGTAATGGGGGACCCCTGTGAGGAATGGGACTCTAAGGTAAGCCAGATAGACTCCATGGCACAGGGCAAGGGAGACTAAGCAATGCTCTCCTCCTGGCCAGCTTAACTGAGATACCTAGACTCTAAGAGGATGCTGTGATTGGAACAGTCACAAAGATACTATCAGAATCTGTAGACAAATTGTTTAAAGACTTGTCTTCATTTGATCTTAAATGACCATATGGAGCAAGGCCTGGCCTTTCTCCTGTCATGAGGCCAGTAGAAAATGACCTAACTCTCCAGGAAAAGAGAAAGATCACAGGCATTGGATGTTGGGTGCCAGTCTTGCTTCTGTGTTTTCATAGCAGCCATCTTCACCTTTGGGCCAGAGCTTCAGCTAATACCTCTGTGTAGCCAGCCATGGTGAGCTTACCCATAGCAGGCAAGCAGCCTGGTACTGCAGATGCATCGATGTGTGAGCACAGTGTCCTGAAATGGCAAGGCTGGGCACAAATTAAGCTTTCATGGCAATACTTTTAGCATCTTTTCTCTAAGAGAAGCTCTGACTTAAAAGCATTCCCACCTGGGGGTGGGGACTTCAGACACTATCTTGCTCAACACTCTTATCCTGTGGGAAACGGACCCTTCTCTTTCCAGGCCACTAATTAAGGTCCATTACTTTCCCAAAGAGTCTTCATGGGCTTTCTACTTTTTTCCATTATTTGGGCTTTTCTCGTTGATGTTTCAAATCTTCAATAGTATGCTTGTATTTTTTGTTCAAGGAGCAGAACCCAGAGCCTTACCACACCAAGCAAGGCGTCTGCTGCTCAGCTATATCCCCAGTAGTTCCAAACCTTCAAACTCACTGAAGTCATTCATGTTAGAAGAGGTATAATATAAAGGTTTAACTGTTTTTTATAAAACATAATGAAACTGTATTAACTCTGATCAAAACAAGGAGATGAGGACGAGACCTCTTTTTGTCTGGAATTTTGTGTGGAATGGTCATTGTTCTAATGAAAGCAAGGGGTTCAAGGCTCA